>NC_080563.1:36497500-36838333 GCF_030253575.1 Rhododendron vialii | reverse complement strand
AAAAAAAAAAACCCGTAATTTATGCTTGATGTATGGGTCTAGGCTGCAAATAAAGTTTGAGTTATTAGCTTTCTAACTTCCCGTTTTTCACATTATATCATTATTCTTCAGACCATACGTTAACTGCAGCCGCTGTAGCACAAACTGATGGGCTGATTTTTCTTATCCGGGTTCAACCCCCGGCAGCGGCATATTTTTTTTAAATCTTAAGTTCCGTTTTGCTAAGGTTTTTATTTTGTAAGAACTTATATTCTGACTTACGAGACATGTCATTCTCTCACAATACATCACCTTTAATTCAAAAAATAAATATTTATTTCCTTTAGCGGAATGGAGCCTAACTTCTGAGATTTTACAAGAAGTCATCCTACACCCGGCAAACTCAGGAACGGATGCTAACGTAGCGGAAATGCGAGGTGGTTCACCAACCTCTTTTTTTCTTTAAATCAGTGAACTCTTCCAGGAATAATAGTAGAATTTACAGCTTAACATTGCCTGATGGTTCAGTGACCACTGATCTGGTCATCATGTTGTCCTCCTTTATCCACTTCTATCAATCCCTCCAGAGCCGGCTTATAGCCAAGGCGAGGGAAGCGAGCGCTTCGGGCCTCCGAAAAAAATTAAAAACAAGGGCCCCCAAATTTTTAGAATTCATATATATATATATATATGTATGGTCCACAAAAAATTGCACTAGACTTCTTTACACAAAATAGGCCCAATTAAAATTTAGGAGCCACAAAATAGGCCCAATTGAAATTTAGGAGCCACAAAATAGGCCCAATTGAAATTTAGGAGCCACAAAATAAGCCCAAATTGTGGAATTATTCGTTAGAAACACTAATGCATTAAAAAAAAAAGAAAAAGAAAATAACTTAAGGGTCGGCAGGAACTAGCAAGGAAGATATAGCCAATCAAAAAAGAAAAAGAAGATATAGCCGATCATAAGGAGTAAGTACGGCAGGAACTAGAAACGCTTCATGCTTGAGGAGTCGAAGGGGAGGGAAGACAACAACCAACGACTGTGGACGGAAAATACTTGCACACAGAATTCCTTGAGGCCTCTCTTTTACTATCTCCAACTCGCCACCTCTACCAAGTAAGTTTAAATGGATTGGCTATGTTGTCTATCGAGAAGGAGTTGGTGAAGCAGCTTGACTATGGAGACTTAATCAATGCGTTTGCACCAAAAAGTGCGAGAAGAATAATTTTCAAATGATGGATTTTGAGGTATTGTAATAGTTGCATTTTTTTTGGGATAATTATATGCTTCTATTTTGTAATGGTAAATCTTTTGTATTGGTTTTTTTTTATGACTCTTTGTAGATCACTTTTGTATGAAAAATATAGGGTGGCTTTATTCAAGAGGTTCACTTCCAACCTCCAAAACTTATGAGCCGGCCCTGAATCCCTCTTGGGGTCACCACACTCTTCCCCCCCTATTTAGGTTCTGGTCGTGTTGAAGGCGAGACGTCCCAGTTTTATCTTTTTTTCAAACAAGCGTGGAAAGCCCATTCTAAACGGTAGTAGGCTTTCTTCTATTCTATTAAGAATAAGAAAGTGTGAAATATTTCACAATTCTCTTTCTTTTCTTGTTGCGAAAGTGATCGAATTCAGATCTTACGTTAGATAATTATTTTTCAGATCTTAATGCAACTACAGCCGCTGTAGCACAAACAAACGGGCTGATTTTCCTAATCCGGGTTCAACTCCCGGCAGCGGCAAATTTTTTTTTTTTTAGATCTTAACACAAGGCGTTTCATTTAATTTTGAAGCAATGATGTATTAGCTTTATTTGCAAACCCTCAGAAGAACGTCCCATGCAAGAGGACCGTCTCCTCTTTAATGTTTGTATATTTTCAATATACTTACGCCCAAGAGTTAGGTAGGGCTGCAAATTATCTGAGTCGAATTTTAATTTGTTCAAATTATTTTGTTGAATTCTTATCGAGCTTGAGTTTAAGTCTATTGAAAGTTCAATCGAACACGATTTTGTTCATGAACTTTAACGACCCAAAAGTATCATACACTTATACTCGGTGTACAAGTCTAGGCTGCAAATAAAATTTACATTACGGAGAAGAGGCTCATGTGGGGACAGTAATTGAGGGAGAACTCGTAGATCAAGGTTTTGCATTCATGTATCACTAATTAACCACAACAACAACGACAACATAATAGAACCCATCTAGATGCGGTGATTGTTAATAGAGTAAAATTGATTACACCAGTTACAATTGCCTCCGGTGAAAGATGCTTTTGAAAGTTAGAATTGAACAAATCTTACATTCAATCAAAAAATATGTGGATTAGCATGCTATCCATTTAAAAATATGTGGTGGCTAAAATTGATTACTAGAGTTTAAATACGACTTTTGCCTCAAAAGTACGAGAAGAGTGAAGTTTTTTTTTTTTTTTTTTTTTATCACTAAAAATAAATATATAGATAACTCGATAAGGATACATCGAGGGAAACAAAAAAGAAAGAAATAACACTCGCTTCATGATATTGATACATGAAGCCTTCCGCTGAGGTTCATATTTTTGAAGTACGTACTTATTTCCCGTAAAATGACAAAAGTAAGACTCTTGTTGCCAATACAAATTTTACTCACATAAAATCCCATTAGAGAGAGAAAAAGGTGAACAAACCTGAAATAATCAAGATTAATTCAAAGCCTATTTTGGTAATTTTATTAGTTGCCGTTCAATAAATTTCTAACTCCGGATTTTTTACGTTAGATAATTATTTTTCAGATTACAATACAACAACAGCCGTTGTAGCACAAATATATGGGCTGATTTTCCTTATCCGGGTTCGACTCCCGGCAATGGCAATTTTTTAAATAATCTTAGCGCATGACGTCTTTTCGGTTAATTTTGAAGCATTGAAATGATGTAGCTTTATTTATCTATCCTCATGCTATGTTTGGATGCCCGTAATATTCAGTAGAGATAGAAAGTTATTTTGAAAATTCAATAGAGTCAAACATTTTCTTTTTTTTAATGAATTGAGCCGGAAACTTAGGTTTCTCATTAGGGATGGGAGGAATCAAATATGTGTTTAGAAACGCGATTCCTCGTTGAATATGTTATTGGGAATCATATTTTCATTCCATAGCCATTTAGTTCCAAACATAGAATTATTCTCGAAAATACCGTAATCGATCTATGCTCGATGTATGGGTCTAGGCTGCAAATAAAATTTGTGCTATTAGCTTTGTGAATTCCCTCTTTTTACGTTATATAATTTATTCTTCAGACCTTATGGCAACAACAGCCGCTGTAGCACAAATATATGGTTTGCATAAAGCATCCGGGTTCAACTCCCGGCAGCGGTAAATCTTTTTTAATAAATCTAGACACATCTTTTCATCTATTTATCTATCAATATACTATAGAAATGTGTCTGAGCCCCACAAGCTTTCAAACCCTAATTCCTAATTTTTTTGGATTTTTCATGTTTTTTGTTATATATATATATATATATATATATATATATATATATAGAGAGAGAGAGAGAGAGAGAGAGAGAGAGAGAGAGAGAGTTCATTTTTCATCACACGTCTTTGCAATGTATAGAATGAGACCAATGCTAGTGTGCATCGACCACGGGACCGGACAAAAAATTAAACTATCTTTTTTATCAACTAGCGTTTTTGCCCGTTCGATACATGAGACTGAAAATAAACCAATAGAATTTTTTTTTATCCCATGTATCAAACGGGGACAAACGCTAGTTTCTTTAATTTTGAAGCAATGATGTACTAGCTTTATTGCCTACCGAAATATTGATTTAGCTTTGTTTGCTAACCCTCATTAGAAGGAAAATGCTTTCCTCCACCCATGGGAAAAGGATCGTCTCTGCAAACTAGCTAAGTCGAACTTCAACATGCTCAGATTTGTTTGTTGAATTCTTATCGAGTTCAATTCCTTTGAAAATTTGATCACCAAGTTCAAGTCATGTCATCAACTTTAACGAGCCAAAAAATATCATATACTTGTGCTCGATGTATGGCCTTCGGTTGCAAATCATATTTACATGAGAGAGAGAGAGAGAGAGAGAGAGAGAGAGAGAGAGAGAGAGAGGAGGCTCTGATGTGGAGACAACGATTGAGAGACGACTCGTAGATCAAGGTTTTACATTCACGTATCACTAACCACAAGCTGGAATTACTTATAAAAAAAAAAAAAACCACAAGCTGGAATTCTTTCACTAGAAATGTGTTGGGTCCGGAGTACCCTCATGAATTTGGTTACACAATGTCACTCTTTATGACTGCTCCAAGAACAGACTTGCGGGTGCAATGTCAAATATCATAAAAGACTTAATTGAAGCTCTTCCTAAATTAGTTTAGGACAAATGGTGAAAAGCGATCCAACAACATGTAATCAAAGGACTCACAATTCGCAACCCTCTGACCTCATGCACCAATCCATATATGTTTATGGTCTTACTCGAGTGATTATGAACTTACGAAAGCCTTATAAAGATAAATAGTGTTAACGTTAAATGATAATTTCTTCAACAATTTAACAACTATAGCCATTGTAGCACAAACATATGGGCCGATTTTCCTTATCCGGGTTCAACTCCCGGCAGTGGCAAATATTTTTACAATCTTAGCGCATGACTTTTTTTCCTTTAATTTAGAAGCATTGATGTAGTAGCTCTATTTACTATCCTCATGCAATGCCTTGGATGCCCGTAATATTCGGTAGGGATATGAGTTTGATTAGTAATTCTCTTATGTATTAATTCAGTAATTTTATCCAAGAATAAGTTATTTCGGAAATTTAATATAGTCAAACATTTTTCCTTTTGAATTGATTGAGCCAGGAACTAATTAGGTTTCTCATGGGGGATGGGAGGGATCAAATTCTTACTTAGTTTAGAAATGTGATTCCTGGTTAAATATGTCATCGGTAATCATATTTTCATTCCATGGCCAGTCAATTCCAAACATAGATTGGGTGTTTACTATTCCATTCGTCGTATGGGTTACTCTATAGTGTCATTTGATTTGTAATTCTTCTCTTCTTTCTCTCTTTGTAATGTTCTATTGGTATCAACTATCAATGAAATGTTACTTTATTTTTCGATCGGAAAAAAAAAATGTTCTAAACGTAGAAATAATGAAAACATAGCATCACATTCTCATTCCTCATCCCGTTGCTTATTAGAGGACATCAATAAAGGAATGAAAAGTGCATTTTTAATCGACTGGCTACGTAAACCATTTAATAACTTTCTAACTTCACATTTATTTGGGTCAAGCAAGTATTTTTCAGAAGACATGATCACCCTGTGGAGAATCGAACCACAGACCTTAAGGACTACTCCCAAAGTTTGGGCATCCGCCTAAACCACTGATAAGCCCACAATAGTGTAAATATTCGGGCTTATCTCACTCATTTTTGCCTCGCTCGCACGCATAACTCTATGTTTTTTAATGATATTGCGCGAAAGGTGCGTTTTTGGTGTTTACAGGTTTTCTTCAATAATAAGGCGGATTTTACGCCATGAGCTTACTCCATCGCTGATCAGGGACCCAAGGGGTCCAAATGGAGCAATGATGGAATCTGGGGGAGCATCGTCGAAGCCCCGGAGAGTCTGAACAAGCTCAGAATGAAGCTGCTGTAAAAGGTTGCCAGCAAAGGAAGATCTACCGGTAGGAGATCAATGCCTACCGGTACAAACCCATTCCTACCGGTAGAGAACCTTTCCTACCGGTTCAATTTCAGTCTAGAAAGTTCACAAACTTGCATCGATCAAAACCTATCGGTAGGGGCTCAATTCCTACCGGTAGGATCCCAGTTTCAAGCAGTGTTCTTTTGGCAACAAAGACGTTCTACCAGTAGGGGGTTAGTTCCTATCGGTAGAAATTTCCCAATTTTTGCAAATTTTTATTTTCTTTTTCTTTTTCTTTTGTAACTAAAAATGGGTAGTATAAATACCCCCTTTGCACCTTTTTTTTTTTTGCTCGGAAAAGTCGAAACATTTTATAAAACTCGAAAGGGGTACATCGAGAAAAAACAACCAAAGATAGAACTTGGTTGAGCCCAAATTTACAAAGATTTCCAACCGACAGTTGGATGTACTCCTAAAAACTATGTTACAATCTCAATTTTCAGACACCATCTAAGAAAATCTTGAACTCCTCAACGGTGTAGATCTTGATGTCGAATTTCACCTTTATCCACATTGCAACTCTAGTTTTGACTAGATTCCCCATTGTTGAAGATAGTATCATTTCTCACCAACCAAAGGGACCACACCGTCGCATAGAAGCAAGTTTCCCATATATGTTTCTCCAAGTTGTAAAATCCGATAGCAAACCACCATTCTGCTAATTCTGGGACAGAGGATGGGCAAGCCCATTTGATATTCCACCAGTCTAGTATAATCGACCATACACTCCACAAGATATGACAGTGAAAGAACAAATGCTGGTGAGTTTCAAGATTCAGGGAGCATAGGGGGCGCAAAGCTAATTGAATCTCATTGATCATGTTTCGGCTAAGAAGGACAGACCTTGTTGCTGCTCTTTCCTTTATAGCCATCCAAGCAAAGATTTCCACCTTAGGAGGACCCAAATTCTTCCATAAAGATCCCAACAGCGCATTGGTCGAGTAGTGTTGTAGTTCCCATTGCCCATATGCTGACTTGACCGGAAAAATACCATCACCCGTCCATCTCCATTGCAAGGCAACCGGCTTCGATGGATTTAGAATAACTTGCTGAATTCTCTGTTTCAAATTATCCAACTCTTGTTTCTCTCGGCCAAACACGTCCCTTCTGAACAATAAATTCCAAGATCCCTCAGCCCTCAAATTGCTAACCAACACCTCTTTTTGAGTAGACAAAGAAAACAATCTGGGATAATCTTCTTTCAAAGACGACTCGCCTAGCCACACATGTTCCCAAAACACGGTTGCATCACCTGAGTTTACCTGGACTCGAAAGCTGTCTCGGATGGAGTAACCCAACTGGGATGAGGGATTATCCAGAGAACATATATCTGACCATATTCTTGATGAAGAGCCAGAGCCGTGTGCATAGGGCAGCCAACAGTTAGCATTCCCCTTTGCACCTTTTTTTAGGGTTATGTTTTACATTTAAGAGCTAGCTCTTTCTCTCTCTACCTCCCTATCCTTGTCAACTCTCAATCTCTCTTCAATGGAGCATTGATTGTTGGGTTTTTAGATGGTTGGCCTTCATTAGTGTTGTAAGTACTCTTGGGATCCTTAGTAATCTAGCTTTTATTTCCATTTTTCAAAATGTTTTCATCTCTCTCTTTCCTTACCCTAGCTCATTTCAAGTCTCTCTTCATTATGAGTGAGTAGTGTAGCAAGGCTAGGTTATGGGATGATTAACAACCCATAACCGAGGGCATTTCGTGTCCTTCTCTCGTTAATCTCCATTTTCTAAGGGTAAACATGGGTCTGGGTTATTTTTATGTATCAAAGCTTTGAGGTGTTAACCCCTTTGATCACATGAAGGCAATGGTTTTGACTTCTTGCCACATGTGATGCTTAGAGCTATGTCCTTCCAAGTGTTTGCCAGAATGTCTCTAAAATCTTAACCATGTTTATCATCCTTATCAAAAAGAGAGGAACAAGTTTGTCTTTGAGTTACGGGTGTTAGTTATCTCTAAACCTAGTCTTTAGTTTAATCTCCAGTTAAAAAAGCCGTAGTTAGGTTAAGTAGCCAATTAACTAAATGTAACATCCTTTTTAATTGAGGTGCTTAAATGTTATATTTAATAACTTAAAGGACTAAAGTGCAATTTTTTTTAAAAAATTGTGCATGAGTGCCGTGTGTGTGCTGATGTGTTGTGTGTGTGAGTGTTTCTTTAAAACAAAGAAAAGAAAAAGAAAAAAAGAAAGAAACCCATCAGGAGGTTTTCAACGTTAGACACAGAGAGAGAGAGAGAGAGAGAGAGAGAGAGAGAGAGAGAGAGAGAGAGAGAGAGAGAGAGAGAGACGGTGGAAAGAAGAGGTGGAAGAGTGTTTGAAACCACAATTCAGTAGGTTCGGAGACGACGACGAGTACCGCAGCTCCACGTAGGGAGTGACTGCGTTGGTTTTCTTTTTGTTGGAGATCGAGGTGAGTGTTCGATTCATAGATGTTCTTCAATTGGATTGAATTTGAAATATTGGACTGTGACTTCGTGTCGGTGGGCAACAACGGCCAACGGCCGGACTTTGTGTCGTGCCTTTGACTTTGTGTCGATTCAATGGCTTTATGCCAAAATTATGACTTTGTGTCGAGCTAGTGACTTTGTGTCGGATTAAAGACTTCGTGTCGATTATTTGTTTTTGCTTAATTAATGATGAACTTGGATTTATTGTTTCTATTGAGCAACATCCATGTCTCATATACACTCTTGGAACTCGTTTTGGGTTCCAGTTTTGCAAGTATAGGTCGGTGTCCACTACAGGTCGCGTTTTGCATTTTGTGACTCGCTCAAGAAGTGCGTAGTTGAGGCCTGTGGAAGTCTTTGTCTCCTGGCCCGTAGATGATTTTTGCTTAGTTTAGTTTTGGATAATAGTTGGTTATGTAAAGTTTATTTCTTGACAGACTTCCGCTGTAGTTTGTAAATGAAATTTTTTTTTTGATGTAAATAAAATGTGGCTATTGAACTGTAGTTGTTCGTTATTCTTGGATTTGCTAGTAGCTGGTTGTCACGTGTCGTATCGGGATAGGCCGATGAGGTGCTATTCCGAAACGGGGCGTGACAGTTTTGGTATCAGAGCCTAGAATTATCTAGATTCTGAGTGTTATTGAGCGAGTTGTGGTCTAGTAGTGGACTATAGGAAGTTATTCCTTTTTGTTGAGTCGAGTTTAGTGTTAGTATATCTAACATGATGAAAATAGTATATATTGTTGCTGTTGTTTAATTGAATTGCAACAGGGAAATGGAAAATCAAGAAGGGGAAGCATCTTCTCATCCAGGGCAAGGTGATGCGACTGGTGGGGTTGCACCGATAGGAGTTCAGGCTGGGGCCAGAGACATAGAAAGGCTTTTGGCAGCTATAGCACAGTATGTTGAACGACAAGCTGGAACTCCAGTTAATCAGAATGTCGGATTGCTAGAGAAATTCAAGAAGCTTTATCCAACGGAGTTTGAGGGTACTTTCAAACCTCAAGAGGCAGAGGATTGGCTGAAAACGGTGGAGAGGGTTCTAACAGCTATGGGAGTTACTGACGAACAAAAGGTGACCTTAACAACTTTTACCTTTAAAGGGCAAGCTTTAATATGGTGGGAGGCAAGTCAGAGGTTGCTCTCAGCCCCATTACCCGATGTTCAGCCACCTGTGCCACAAGTGATTACATGGGCGAGATTTGTGAAGGCCTTTAATGATAAATATTGTCCTGAGATGTATCGTTTTGCGCAAGAAGCAGAATTTATCAATCTTAAACAAGGGAGTATGTCGGTGGCCGAATATGATGCCAAGTTTAATGCTCTTTCAGCTTATGCTACGGATATGGTGGATACTGAGGAAAAGAAGGGCAGACGGTTTAGAAAGGGATTGGAGGATAATGTTCGAACCAGAATAACGGCTTATAAAGAAAAAGATTATGCTGATTTGGTTGACATGGCAAACAAGATTGGCAAAGATGTTGAAGAAATGTTTGAAAAGCGGGAACAGACTAAGAGGAGCAAAATTGCAGCCAGTCAAGTTTGGCAAGCAAGCAAATCTGGTGGTGACTACAAGGGTGGAAGCAAATTTCAACATTTGAAGGGGCAAAGTGATTTCAAACAACAAAGTGGACAAGGGCGAGAGGTGAGTAAGCAAAGCGTGAATAGGGAAGGTGGATCAAGTGGTCGAGGAACTTTCTTTCAGTGTTTCCGTTGTGGTTCTCCTGATCATCGTGTTAGAGATTGTCCGGAAGCAGGCAAGGGAATTAAATGTTACAATTGTGGTGAAATGGGGCATATGTCAACACAGTGTCCAAAATCTCGTGCGCCGGCAGCATCGTCAGTTGGCAACGTTCCTGTTAGACGCGGAGCTTCGAGTAGTTCTGTTGGTCATGGTGGCGGAGTGAGTGGTTCTACTGCACCGGGTAGGGTGTTTGCTATGACACGACAAAATATTCAGGCTACTCCGGAAGTGGTGACAGGTACCCTAGTAGTTTCTGGTATTTATGCACAAGTTTTAATTGATCCAGGTTCTACGCATTCTTTTGTGTCGAACGTGTTCAGCATGCGTTTAAATAAACTTTGTGTGCTATTAGACACTGCTTTGGCGATATCTACCCCCATTGGAGAGGTAGTGATAGTTGGGGTGTCATACCCGAATTGTATGGTGTGTGTTAATGATAGGAAACTAGAGGCGAATTTAATTCCTTTGGTTATGTCTGATTTTGACATTATTCTTGGCATGGATTTCCTATCAACGCATCATGCATCTCTAGATTGTTTTAATAAAGAAGTTGTATTTAGAATACCAGGTGAGGAGGAAATTAAATTCTATGGTGATAAACAGGGTCCTTTGAATGGTATGATTTCTGCCTTTAAGGCATCAAACTTGTTAAGGAAAGGGTGTCAGGGTTATCTTGCTTTTGTGGTTAACACTGAAAAGAAACCACTGGAGTTGGCCGATATTCCTATTGTGAATGAATTTCCAGACATGTTTCCAGACAAGTTACCGGGAATTGTGCCTGATAGGGAAGTGGAGTTTACTATCGAATTGCTACCAGGGACAAATCCTATTTCCATTCCACCTTACAGAATGGCACCAGCTGAATTGCTATAGTTGAAGATTCAGTTGAAAGATTTGGTGGATAAAGGGTTTGTACAATCGAGTATTTCACCTTGGGGAGCATTGGTTCTTTTTGTGAAAAAGAAGGATGGTACCATGCGTATGTGCATTGATTATAGGCAGCTGAATAAGGTTACAATTCGGAACAAGTATCCTTTGCCTAGAATTGATGATTTGTTCAATCAGTTGCAAGGGGCAGCCGTCTTTTCCAAGATAGGTTTGAGATTGGGGTATCATCAGATAAAAGTGAAGGATAGTGATGTGTCCAAAACAGCTTTTCGAACGAGATATGGCCATTTTGAGTTTTTAGTTATGCCTTTTGGGTTAACTAATGCTCCTGCGGTATTTATGGATCTAATGAATAGGGTGTTTGAGCCATATCTGGATTCGTTTGTTATTGTGTTCATTGATGATATTCTAATTTACTCTCGGAATAAGGAGGATCATGAACGGCATTTGAGAACCATATTGCAGACTTTGCGAGAGAAGCAATTGTACGGTAAATTGAGCAAATGTGAATTTTGGCGTAACAGCGTCGTATTTTTGGGTCATGTAATTTCCAGGGATGGTATTTGTGTTGATCCGAAGAAGATAGAAGCAGTGGTGAATTGGGAAAGGCCAACTAATGTTTTTGAGATCCATAGTTTCCTTGGCTTGGCAAGGTACTACCGAAGGTTCATTCAAGGCTTTTCTGCTATTGCATTACCCATGACAAAATTAACAAGGAAGGATGTAAGATTTATTTGGTCTGAAGAATGTGAAAACAGTTTTCAGGAGTTGAAGACTCGATTGGTAACAGCGCCAGTGTTGACTATACAGAAGGGTAATGAGGATTTGGTGATATACAGTGATGCTTCACATCAGGGTCTTCGCTGTGTTCTGATGCAACAGGGTAAAGTTATTGCGTTTGCGTCGAGACAACTGAAAAATCACGAGCGTAACTATCCTACTCATGACTTAGAGTTGGCGGCGGTGGTTTTTGCTTTAAAATTGTGGAGGCATTACTTGTATGGGGTGACTTGTGAAATTTACACAGACCACCAGAGTTTGAAATATTTGTTTACGCAGAAGGATTTGAATTTGAGACAAAGGCGGTGGATGGAGTTAATCAAAGATTATGACTGTTCTATACACTATCATCCGGGGAAAGCCAATATGGTTGCTGATGCTCTGAGTCGGAAGACAGCTGGGAGATTGGCTTGTGTTCAATGTACACGCGTTTATATTTTTACTGAGTTGGCTATGATGGGAGTAAAGCTGGCTTTAACAAGAACTGATGCTTTGATAGCTCAAATTAGAGTGAGGCCTGTGTTGATTGATCACATTCGGGAGACGCAGTATGAGGATCGAAGGTTGAGGGGATTCAGAGATTAGGTGAGAAAGGGGAAACAGAAAGACTTCACGATTCGGGATGATGGAGTATTAATGTACGTTTATCGGTTGTGTGTTCCTAGGAATTTAAACTTAAAGATGGAAATTCTGGAGGAGGCTCATAATTCACCGTATGCAATGCACCCGGGAAGTACAAAGATGTATCGGGATCTTAGAGAACATTATTGGTGGTATGGGATGAAGAAGGAGATAGCTCAGTATGTGGCTCGTTGTTTGGTGTGTCAGCAAGTTAAGGCAGAACATCAACGACCGGCAGGTTTGCTGCAAAATCTTCCTATACCGGAGTGGAAATGGGAGCATGTGACAATGGATTTTGTAACAGGTTTGCCACGCTCTCAGAAGGGGTACGATTCCATTTGGGTGATTGTGGATAGATTGACAAAATCAGCTCATTTTCTGCCAGTTAAGACTACGTACACTACAGATAAATATGCTTAGATTTATGTTGATGAGATTATCAGATTGCATGGGGCGCCTGTGTCTATTATTAGTGATAGAGATCCTAAGTTTACTTATAGATTCTGGGCTAGTTTGCAGCATGCCTTGGGTACTTCTTTGAAATTCAGTACCGCTTTTCACCCTCAAACGGACGGGCAATCTGAACGAACTATTCAGACTTTGGAGGACATGCTGAGGGCATGTGTTCTTGATTTTAAAGGCAGTTGGGATAAATACTTGCCGACAATGGAGTTTGCTTACAATAACAGTTACCATAGCAGCATTGGCATGCCACCGTTCGAAGCGTTATATGGCAGAAAGTGTCGGACTCTTATTTATTGGGACGATGTGGGAGAAAGGCGTATATTGGGACCGGAATTGGTACAACAAACTGCTGATGGTGTTAAACTTATAAGAGAACGGTTGAAAATTGCGCAAGATCAACAAAAGAGCTATGCTGATAAAAGGAGGCGAGACTTGGAGTTTCAAGTTGGTGACCGAGTATTTATTCGTGTGTCTCCTTGGAAAGGTGTTGTACGTTTAAGGGGGAAGAAGAAATTGGCTCCAAGGTATATTGGGCCATATAAGGTCATCGAACGAGTAGGAGCAACGGCATATCGTTTGGCTCTACCAGTGGAGTTGGCACGATTGCACGACGTCTTCCATGTTTCAATGTTAAGGAAGTACATGCCAGATCCATCTCATGTCTTGGGTACGGTACCGATGGAACTAAAGGGGAACTTGAACCATGTAGAGGAACCAATTCAGATTTTGGAGCGAGAGGAGCGTGTCCTTCGTTCAAAAGTAATACCGTTAGTAAAAGTGCAATGACGTAATCATTCGGAGCGGGAAGCTACATGGGAGACGGAGGAGTCTATGCGAAAGAGCTATCCGCATTTGTTTGAACTTAGTAAGTAATTTTGGGGACGAAATTTCCTAAGAGGGGGAGGGTGTAACATCCTTTTTAATTGAGGTGCTTAAATGTTATATTTAATAACTTAAAGGACTAAAGTGCAATTTTTTAAAAAAAATTGTGCATGAGTGCCGTGTGTGTGCTGATGTGTTGTGTGTGTGAGTGTTTCTTTAAAACAAAGAAAACAAAAAGAAAAAAAGAAAGAAACCCATCAGGAGGTTTTCAACGTTAGACAGAGAGAGAGAGAGAGAGAGAGAGAGAGAGACGGTGGAAAGAAGAGGTGGAAGAGTGTTTGAAACCACAATTCAGTAGGTTCGGAGACGACGACGAGTACCGCAGCCCCACGTAGGGAGTGACTGCGTTGGTTTTCTTTTTGTTGGAGACCGAGGTGAGTGTTCGATTCATAGATGTTCTTCAATTGGATTGAATTTGAAATATTGGACTGTGACTTCGTGTCGGTGGGCAACAACAGCCAACGGCCGGACTTTGTGTCGTGCCTTTGACTTTGTGTCGATTCAATGGCTTTATGCCAAAATTATGACTTTGTGTCGAGCTAGTGACTTTGTGTCGGATTAAAGACTTCGTGTCGATTATTTGTTTTTGCTTAATTAATGATGAACTTGGATTTATTGTTTCTATTGAGCAACATCCATGTCTCATATACACTCTTGGAACTCGTTTTGGGTTCCAGTTTTGCAGGTATAGGTCGGTGTCCACTACAGGTCGCGTTTTGCATTTTGTGACTCGCTCAAGAAGTGCGTAGTTGAGGCTTGTGGGAGTCTTTGTCTCCTGGCCCGTAGATGATTTTTGCTTAGTTTAGTTTTGGATAATAGTTGGTTATGCAAAGTTTATTTCTTGACAGACTTTCGCTGTAGTTTGTAAATGAATTTTTTTTTTATGTAAATAAAATGTGGCTGTTGAACTGTAGTTGTTCGTTATTCTTGGATTTGCTAGTAGCTGGTTGTCACGTGTCGTATTGGGATAGGCCAATGAGGTGCTATTCCGAAACGGGGCGTGACACTAAACCTTTCAGTTGGCCGTCTCAACGCCGAAGTTTGGTTGGCGGTCCTAAAACTATAATCTCTGCGCAAGCTAATCTCTGAAACAAGTTATGGATGCGCTCCCTGTGGATTCGACCCCAGACTTCCGGGTATTATTATGCTTCCAACCGACATAGCCCTACGCTTGGGGTATTATTATTCTAGCACTCAATTTGGTCGCAAGCAACCACTGGGCAATCCCTAGGTGTGTGACCGTTGTGGGCAGCGTGCCCTTGAAAATTTCAGGATTTCCAAACACGAGAGCCCAGAAATGGAGGGAGCGCTTAGCTGGACGACAAGCGCTCGCAAAATACAGAGTCGTCAGTCGAGTTTTGAAGGTCCGACACCCAAGGAACCGTATTTCGAAGCACTTGCCGCGCTATTTTGATTTGAAAAAGTTAAGGAACCAGTCTGTCATAACCAAATCTGGGTTCGGGAGCCAGATTACGAGAGGGAAAGGGTTTTATGACACCCCTCTCGCCCAATCCGAAGATCGGTCTCTACTTAAGCATTTTGAAAAAGTTTGCGATTCTTCTTTTATTAATCAATTTTTAGCCAATTAGGGCGGGGGAATAATTTAATCGGGGATTCAAAATTATAACACCTTGCAACATGTGATATGAGAACGGCATGGGTGGATGAAATATTAAACAAAAAAAACATGAGATAAAATTCAAAACTGCGACTGGATATCAAAACAGTGCCTTGGTTTGAAATTGTCGCGAACAACGACCAACTTGCATGCATGGAACTTCTTACATGCAAGTAAACCATCGCGCGACACTCTCATTCCATCACGCGAGTGTTGATGTCTTACCAGCAGGCTGAATTTTATCCTCTTCTGGGCTCTGGAAGGACCAGTGCACACCCAGGATCAAACCAAGCAGTGTATATGTACTGAAAGTAAATAATTATTACAAACGAGGATAACAGAGATAAAACACGACCCTAAACAGTAGGGGTACCAAAACAGAGGCTGCTTACCAAGTTGCCCATGCAAGGGCAATTGCTGGAAAAAGGTTGACAATCGCGCGATGGAGTCAGATCATCGCGCGAGGGCCATGACTGGACTTCCAGGAATTGCTTTATATGCCTGGGCTCTGAGACATGTTCAAAGCAGCCCAGGGGCATTCCCAAGCTAAATGACTAAGAGTTCTAAGTTAACCTTCATGTTTTATCATGCAAAGCAGTGGGTTAAAATTCAATCATGTTTCACAGTAACTTTTTATGCTATAACAAAACAGAAAGGAGCCAAAGTCCTATCCCCATGAGGACTGTTGCGCGACAGCTAGAAGCATCGCGCGAACGAGTGAGTCCATCGCGCGCATGAGGATTGGTGCACGAGTTTTGTAACTCTACTGACTTTAGGGCCAGAACTGGTATTGATTACCCGCCTTGGCTCTACCAGCCCCCATCAGGGATCAAAACAGTAAACAGTAAAGGAGTTATACCTTTGCTTGAGTGTTTTGGAAATGGATTGAACAAGGTGGTGAGGCTTGGAAAAATGAATGTATGGAAGTGGCTTGAGTGATGAAGTATGAGGGGTGTTTGAGATGATATTGTCCTTCTTTCTTTTGATTTTTTTTGTAACCCCTTACAAGATGATCAATGGGGGGTATTTATAGGACAAGAGAAGGTGTGAGGTGGGTGAAGGGCTTGGCCTAGTGACCAACCAACAAGGTTGGCCAGCCCTCCTTGGTGGAGGAGGTGGCCAACAAAGTGAGGGGAGTGGTTGTGAGGGTGGTGCAACCCATGCACTTGCAAATGCTGTTCAATCGATGAAAACAGGGTTCCCAGGTCAGTAGCCCCCTGATCATCACAAAATCCAGCTGGAAAAAGGTGAAAACGACTGGTGTTAACCATCGCGCGAGGGACTGGGTCCATCGCGCCGTGCGAGGGTGTTACCAACCCACGCGATGGTCAACAATCAAGGCTTTGACTTTGACCAACACCTGGCAAAAAGGGCGTCGCGCGAGGAATTCAATTGATCGCGCGATGGTCAACCCCTGAGGTCAGGGTTTTGACTTTTAAGGTTTTTAGGGTTCAAGATGGACTTAGCGTACTCCAAGCTCAAATCATTTCACTCTCAAGACTGTTTTTGACCTGATTCATCATCGGGGAAACAAGAAACCGAAAAAGAAAGTAAAACAATTGGTAAACTAGATTAGGGTGACGAAAGCCGCTGTAGCACAAACTTACACGGGCTGATTTCTGAATCCGGGTTCAACTCCCGGTAGCGGCAAAATTCTTTTTTCTGTGATCTTTTAACACATTTTTTCATGCAATTTTGAAGCAATGATATATAGCTTTATTTGCCATCAGGAGGAGGAAAATGCTTTCCTCCACCCATGGAAAAGGACAGTCTCCTCTTTGATGTTTTTTTTCCCAACTCAACAGACTCAAAACCCGTGGCAGACCCCGAAGGAAACCAAAGAGCCATAGCAACTATTGCCCCACCAAAAGCTAGTGAACGACGTATAGATGTGTTTTGCAAGGGAACCAAGTTTGAGAGGGCCTCGTTAGCACGACTCGGATCCGTGACCTCCTGACCACCGACACCTTGTGGCAATGAGCCATGAGCACTAAGCTACCACCAGTGACCTCCTCTTTGATGTTAGTGTTTTCAATTTACTTACAGTACTCAAGCAAGGCGTTGGGTAAGGCTGCAAACGAGTCTAGTTGAAATTCAACATGTTCAGGTTTGTTTGTTTTGTTTTTAGCAAGTTTGAGCTCGAGCTCAGGCTAGCGCAACAAATATTTAATGATCCATGGTTGAGTCAAGTTGCCCTAAATTTGAGTTGAGCTCGACTTGTTTATGAACCGTAACGAGAAAAAAAATACCGTAATTTATGCTCGATGTACAGGTAAATTTTGTATTGTGGAAAGGAGGCTCCGACGTGGAGACAGTGATTGTGACAATTGGCTCCATTCAGGGAAAATTTTCAAGCAAACCTCAATTTGTCTCTTGAATATATATTCGGATTCAAAAAATTTATTTTCTTGGTCCCAAGAAGAAGTGTATATATATATTCTATAGGGAAAATTTCAAAATACCCCCTAACCTTTACACCAAAATTCAATTAGACTCCCAACCTTTCAAAAACTTCAATTTTACTCCCAACGTTATCTTCCGTTAATCAAAACGTCTCCTTCTGTTCGAATGACTAACGGATTTCGTTAAAAGCTCCGTTAAATACTGTCCCGATCGAATTTTGATGATCTAAGCAGCTCAATATGTTCAAAACGTGATTTTAAGGTTACTCGCGAGAAATCAGAAAAAAATGAACGGGAAGGGCTTCATCTGAACAGTTTTTTTTATTGAATAGTTCAATAAAAAATTGTTCAGATGAAGCCCTTCCCGTTCATTTTATTTGCTGATTTCTCACAAGTAACCTTAAAATCACGTTTTAAACACATTAAACAGTTCGGATTATCGAAATTCGATTGGAAAAGGGGAGGTGCGGATCGATCCGGATTTTGTTCAAGTCCGAACATCCGGATTTTGTTTTGGTCTACACCTCCTCTTTTTCGATCGAATTTCGATGATCCGAGCCGCTCAATGTGATTAGAACGTGATTTTAAGGGTACCCGCGAAAAATCTACAAAAAAAAAAATGACCAGGAAGGGCTTCATTTGAACAGTTTTTTATTGAATAGTTCAATAAAAAAAACTGTTCAGATGAAGCCCTTCCCGGTCATTTTTTTTGCTGATTTCTTTGGAGTACCCTTAAAATCACGTTTTGAACACATTAAGTAGCTCGGATCATCAAAATTCGATCGGGACGATATTTAACGGAATCTATTAGTTATTCGGACGGAAGGGGGCAATTTGATAAACGAAAGATAACGTTGGGAGTAAAATTGAAATTTTTAAAAGGTTGGAAGTCTAATTGAATTTTGGTGTAAAGGCTGGGGGGTATTTTGAATTTTTTCCTATTGTATATTAGGAAAATATTTAAGCTAACTTAAGGAAGGCCCAATTTAAGTGGAAGTCCAAAGCAAAAGGCCCAAAAATAAAAATATAGTGATAAAGAATAAAGATATAATTCTAAAAGTTGTGTGTTAAACTTTATAATAAGCAGTAGCATATTTGGCATAAATTGTTTAAAAAATCAAACCCCTGTTTATGAAGGATGTTTTAACCAAAGAAACAAGAAAGCCAAAGGAAGTGTCCAGTTATTTAAAAATAATGGGTGATTGTTTTCTAGACACGTTGATTGTTAATAGAGTAAAATTGACTACACCAGTTACAGTTGCTTTCGATAAAAGATGCTTTTGGAAGTGAGAATTGATCAAATCTCACATTCGGTCAACTGTATCGCAAGGTATAATGAATTAGCATGCTATCCATTTAAAAATATGAGGTGGCTAAAATTGATTACTAGAGCTTAAATATGAGGTGGCTAAAATTGCTATCCATTTAAAATTAATTCTTCCTTCTTGTTTGCCTTTTCCTATTTTCTTTTTCTTCATGTTCTTGTCTCCTGAGTTCTTGATCCAATAAATGGGACTGTTCAGACCTAAGGCAAAAAACAAAAAGAAAAACAAACTTGTAAGGTTTACGAAAAAAAATGAGTAGGAACGTCCTTTCTTTTTTGTTCATAATTAGGTAATCGAGCCAGTTTGCACGCACGTCGACTTATCTTAGGGTCCCTGAAAAGAGTTGAATGTTTCGAATCCAAATTTTAGAAAGGAGTGAACTCCTAAGTCGTGGACCTTGACCACCGCTCCAACTCCTTGGAGTTTATGAATGTGAACATTTTTCGTTGTGGTTTAATGAAGTCTATAATTTCCTACAGGCTACATCCCATAATATTTTGTTACATGTCATTGCGCTTTTTGTTAATGCCACTCTCCTTCTCTCACAAAACAAATCATATTATATAGACACAAAAGAGAGTGACATTAACAAAAAGGGGAGTGGCAAAATCACTTCCCTTTTTAATTTGCTGAGTTTTCTTTCAATCAAAGTTATGATCACTTGGGTTTGATAGTCCTATGTATCTTTTGCCTATTCAATTAATTTTGACTCGGTGGCTAAAAAAATTCAATACCATCCATATTATAAAACAGAGCAATTTTTATCTACACATACAAACTCAACGTCCTTTGCAACCATCAGATTGCATTTACATATTGATCCTAGCCATTTGATTAGTAAATGTTTCCTTATATATAAATCTACTTAGGTAGACGTTTTGTAATCTTTTCAGTTATGTATTGACTTGCTTGTGTATTGACATGCTATAGAGTAATATATACACCTTTCCTTTGCAATTGATTCCTTCCCCCCTCCACACAAAACAACACCCCCCCCCCCCCCCCCCCCCCCCCCCCCCCTCCTTTTTTTCTTTCTCTTTTAAGTTGATTTCATTCGTTTAGAGAGGGTTGATAAGAACAAAAAATCATCAGAAATTAGAGCTCATGTGATAGAAAATGTGTTATTGTAAACATTTTTTGATATGGCATTGGATTAATGTGTTTATTATTTAATGTAGCTGATTAGATGAATTATGTTTAAGCATATTCAAAAATAATTCTTCTAGGAGACATCAGTTGGTTGGGCGGCGCGACCAACAGTAGAGAAGGAGAATTAATTTAAACTCTGTTCAGAACATGTTACTTCGTGCCTTTAGGCACGACCACTCATAGTCTAATTAAATGCAGGGCCAACTTACCTTTGAGACGGGACCGGGCACGACTTCAATTCAAAAAATAAGTACTTATTTGATTTTCCTTAAAAAAAACGGGCCTAAGTAGGTAAATAATCACGAAAAAGTCAAGATTTCAAGACATATTTTGGTAGTTTAATTAGTTTGTCAAATTTCTTTGTTTTTGTTGGACCTGGTTGCCTTTGATAAGTCTCTTAAATTTGGATGTTTTGGGTTCATTACTTTTCCCCGGAAAATACATAAACAAAAGCCGTTGTAACACAAACACTTGGACAGATTATCTACATCCGGGTTGGACTCCTGGCAGCGGCAACAATTTCATCCATTCTTTTTTATTAGTAAAAGTTCTAATCAAACTTAAGGCCCAATTTAAGTGGAAGTCCAAAGTAAAAGGCCCAAAAAAAAAAATGGTGATAAAGATATAATTCTAAAAGTTTTGGGTTAAAATTTATAATAAGCAGCAATATATATTTTTAAAACTAATGGGTGATTGTTTTAACCAAAGAAACAAGAAAGCCAAAGGAAGTGTCCAGTTATTTAAAACTAATGGGCAATTGTTTTCTAGATGCGTTGATTGCCGATAGAGTAAAATTGACTACACCAGTTACACTTGCCTCCGATAAAGGATGCTTTTGGAAGTTAGAGTTGATCAAATCTTACATTCGGTCAGCTATGTCGCAAGGTGTAATGAATTGTCATGCTATCTATTTAAGAATATGTGGTGGCTAAAATTGATTACTAGAGCTTCTATACTACTTTTGCCTCGAAAGTACGAGAAGAGTAGCTTTTCATTATTATTGTGTTGAATACTTGTAATAATTTTTGAAAGTATCTAATTTTTTATTTGCTTAAGAACTTTTTTGTGACTTGTATATAATGGGCCTTAAAACGATGATATCGAGCCTCGAAAAACTCAAATCCGGCTCCACCCAAGTCTAGTCAAATTTTAGCACGTTAAGGCTTGTTTGGTAGGTATTTTAGCGAGGTCAAGGTCAAACTTAAGCTCAATGAATACCTTAGATTTGAGTTGAGCTCAAACTTGTGCAAAAACCTTAAAGAGTTGAAAGAATACCCGCTTTGTTCGTTTGCTATTTTAGTTTTGTTTTTGTTTTGTTTTCCAATCATTACCCTACTTCTTTCTCCAATTATTATCCTATTTTTCCAATTATTACTTTCACATATCTCTCTATCTCTCTCCAATCATTACCCCTATCTTCAATCATTACTCTATTTCTCTCTCCACCCACTACCAAAACTAAACTAAACTAAACTCTTAACCAAGCACAACCACCGTAATTTATGCTTGATGTATGGGTCTAGGCTGCAAATAAAGTTTGAGTTATTAGCTTTCTAACTTCCCATTTTTCACGTCATAGGATTACTAGTGTTTGCCCGTGCCTACGGCACTATGCACTCACTCCTGTAGTGCCGTAGGTGTGAGCATTTTTGTAATATAAACAATGGGTAAAAAGAACAGATGACATTTTTGTAATATATTTGTAAGAGTGTGGGTGTTTTCTTAAGAAAGTTGGAGAGCACACATTAACCATTGGATCAAATCAATCTCAACCTTTGGATCAACTTGTCTTGTGTGGAGGTCCACACCCTTGTGTTTTATTAGGTAGATTCTTCAGACCAAACGTTAACTACAGCCGCTGTAGCACAAACAGATGGGCTGATTTTCCTTATCCAGGTTCAACCCCCGGCAGCGGCATTTTTTTTTTAAATCTTAAGTTCCGTTTTGCTAAGGTTTTTATTTTTTAAGAACTTATATTCTGACTTACGAGACATGTCATTCTCTCACAATACATCACCTTTAATTTAAAAAATAAATATTTATTTCCTTTAGTGGAATGGGGCCTAACTTCTGAGATTTTACAAGAAGCCATCCTACACCCGGCAAACTCAGGAACGGATGCTAACGTAACGGAAATGCGAGGTGGTTCACCAACCTCTTTTTTTCTTTAAATCAGTGAACTCTTCCAGGAATCATAGTAGAATTTACAGCTTAACATTGCCTGATGGTTCAATGACCACTGATTTGGTCATCATGTTGTCCTCCTTTATCCACTTCTCCACTTCTATCAATCCCTCTCGGTGTCACCACACTCTTCCCCTCTAGGTTCTGGTCGTGTTGAGGGCGAGACGTCCCAGCTTTATCTTTTTTTCAAACAAGCGTGGAAAGCCCATTCTAAACAGTCATAGGCTTTCTTCTATTCTATTAAGAATAAGAAAGTGTGAAATATTTCACAATTCTCTTTCTTTTCTTGTTGCAAAAATGATCAAATTCAGATCTTACGTTAGATAATTATTTTTCAGATCGTAATGCAACTACAGCCGCTGTAGCGCAAACAAATGGGCTGATTTTCCTAATCCGGGTTCAACTCCCGGCAGCGGCAATTTTTTTTTTTTTTTAGATCTTAACACAAGGCGTTTCATTTAATTTTGAAGCAATGATGTATTAGCTTTATTTGCAAACCCTCAGAAGAACGTCCCATGCAAGAGGACCGTCTCCTCTTTAATGTTTGTATATTTTCAATATACTTACGCCCAAGAGTTAGGTAGGGCTGCAAATTATCTGAGTCGAATTTTAATTTGTTCAAATTATTTTGTTGAATTCTTATCGAGCTTGAGTTTAAGTCTATTGAAAGTTCAATCGACCACGACTTTGTTCATGAACTTTAACGACCCGAAAGTATCATACACTTATACTCGGTGTACAAGTCTGGGCTGCAAATAAAATTTACATTACGGAGAAGAGGCTCATGTGGGGACAGTGATTGAGGGAGAACTCGTAGATCAAGGTTTTGCATTCATGTATCACTAATTAACCACAACAACAACATAACAGAACCCATCTAGATGCGTTGATTGCTAATAGAGTAAAATTGACTACACCAATTACAGTTGCCTCCGGTGAAAGATGCTTTTGGAAGTTAGAATTGAACAAATCTTACATTCAGCCAAAAAAAATGTGGATTAGCATGCTATCCATTTAAAAATATGTGGTGGCTAAAATTGATTACTAGAGTTTAAATACGACTTTTGCCTCAAAAGTACGAGAAGAGTGAAGTTTTTTTTTTTTTTAATCAGTAAAAATAAATATATACAACTCGATAAGGGTACATCGAGGGAAACAAAAAAGAAAGAAATAACACTCACTTCATGATATTGATACATGAAGCCTTCCGCTGAGGTTCATATTTTTTAAGTACGTACTTATTTCCCGTAAAATGACAAAAGTAACTCTTGTTGCCAATACAAATTTTACTCACATAAAATCCCATTAGAGAGAGAAAAAGGTGAACAAACCTGAAATAATCAAGATTAATTCAAAGCCTATTTTGGTAATTTTATTAGTTGCCGTTCAATAAATTTCTAACTCCGGATTTTTTACGTTAGATAATTATTTTTCAGATTACAATACAACAGCAGCCGTTGTAGCACAAATATATGGGCTGATTTTCCTTATCCGGGTTCGACTCCCGGCAACGGCAATTTTTTAAATAATCTTAGCGCATGACGACTTTTCGGTTAATTTTGAAGCCATTGAAATGATGTAGCTTTATTTACCTATCCTCATGCTATGTTTGGATGCCCGTAATATTCGGTAGAGATAGAAAGTTATTTTGAAAATTCAATAGAGTCAAACATTTTCTTTTTTTTAATGAATTGAGCCGGAAACTTAGGTTTCTCATTAGGGATGGGAGGAATCAAATACGTGTTTAGAAACGCGATTCCTCGTTGAATATGTTATCGGGAATCATATTTTCATTCCATAGCCATTTAGTTCCAAACATAGAATTATTCTCGAAAATACCGTAATCGATCTATGCTCGATGTATGGGTCTAGGCCGCAAATAAAATTTGTTCTATTAGCTTTGTGAATTCCCTCTTTTTACGTTATATAATTTATTCTTCAGACCTTATGGCAACAACAGCCGCTGTAGCAAAAATATATTGTTTGCATAAAGCATCCGGGTTCAACTCCCGGCAGCGGCAATTCTTTTTTAATAAATCTAGACACATCTTTTCATCTATCTATCTATTTATCTATCAATATACTATAGAAATGTGTCTGAGCCCCGCAAGCTTTCAAACCCTCATTTCTAATTTTTTTGCATTTTTCATTTTTTTGTTTAGAGAGAGAGAGAGAGTTCATTTTTCATCACACGTCTTTGCAATGTATAGAATGAGACCAATGCTACTGTGCATCGACCACGGGATCGGACAAAAAATTAAACTATCTTTTTTATCAACTAGCATTTTTGCCCGTTCGATACATGGGACTGAAAATAAACCAATAGAAATTTTTTTTATCCCATGTATCAAAGGGGACAAACGCTAGTTTCTTTAATTTTGAAGCAATGATGTACTAGCTTTATTGCCTAGCGAAAAATTGATTTAGCTTTGTTTGCTAACCCTCATTAGAAGGAAAATGCTTTCCTCCACCCATGGGAAAAGGTCGTCTCTACAAACTAGCTAAGTCGAACTTCAACATGCTCAGATTTGTTTGTTGAATTCTTATCGAGCTCGAGTTCAAGTCCCTTGAAAATTTGATGACCAAGTTCAAGTCATGTCATCAACTTTAATGAGCCAAAAAATATCATACTTGTGCTCGAGGTATGGGCTTCGGCTGCAAATCATATTTACATTAGAGAGAGAGAGAGAGAGAGAGAGAGAGAGAGAGAGAGAGAGAGAGAGAGAGAGAGAGGAGGCTCTGATGTGGAGACAACGATTGAGGGACGACTCGTAGATCAAAGTTTTACATTCACGTATCACTAACCACAAGCTGGAATTACTTATTAAAAAAAAAACCACAAGCTGGAATTCTTTCACTTGAAATGTGTTAGGTCCGGAGTACCCTCATGAATTTTGTTACACAATATCACGCTTTATGACTGCTCAAAGAACAGACTTGCGGGTGCAATGTCAAATGTCATAAAAGACTTAATTGAAGCCCTTCCTAAATTAGTTTAGGACAGATGGTGAAAAACGATCCAACAACATGTAATCAAAGGACTCACAATTCGCAACCCTCTGACCTCATGCACCAATCCATATATGTTTATGGTCTTACTCGAGTGATTATGAACTTATGAAAGCCTTATAAAGATGTATAGTGTTAACGTTAAATTATAATTTCTTCAACAATTTAACAACAATAGCCACTGTAGCACAAACATATGGGCTGATTTTCCTTATCCGGGTTCAACTCCCGGCAGTGGCAAATATTTTTACAATCTTAGCGCATGACTTTTTTTCCTTTAATTTAGAAGCATTGATGTAGTAGCTCTATTTACTATCCTCATGCTATGTCTTGGATGCCCGTAATATTCGGTAGGGATAGGAGTTTGATTAGTAATTCTATTATGATGTTTGTATTAATTCAATAATTTTATCCAAGAATAAGTTATTTCGGAAATTTAATAGAGTCAAACATTTTTCCTTTTGAATTGATTGAGCCAGGAACTAATTAGGTTTCTCATGGGGGATGGGAGGGATCAAATTCTTACTTAGTTTAGAAATGTGATTCCTGATTAAATATGTCATCGGTAATCATATTTTCATAATTCCATGGCCAGTCAATTCCAAACATAGATTGGGTGTTTACTATTCCATTCGTCGTATGGGTTACTCTATAGTGTCGTTTGATTTGTAATTCTTCTCTTCTTTCTCTCTTTGTATTGTTCTATTGGTATCAACTATCAATGAAATGTTACTTTATTTTTCGATCGGAAAAAAAAAATGTTCTAAACATAGAAATAATGAAAACATAGCATCACATTCTCATTCCTCATCCCGTTGCTTATTAGAGGACATCAATAAAGGAATGAAAAGTGCATTTTTAATCGACTGGCTACGTAAACCGTTTAATAACTTTCTAACTTCACATTTATTTGGGTCAAGCAAGTATTTTTCAGAAGACATGATCACCCTGTGGAGAATCGAACCACAGACCTTAAGGACTACTCCCAAAGCTTGGGCATCCGCCTAAACCACTGATAAGCCCACAATAGTGTAAATATTCGGGCTTATCTCACTCATTTTTGCCTCGCTCGCACGCATAACTCTATGTTTTTTAATGATATTGCGTGAAATGTGCGTTTTTGGTGTTTACAGGTTTTCTTCAATAATAAGGCGGATTTTACGCCGTGAGCTTACTCCATCGCTGATCAGGGACCCAAGGGGTCCAAATGGAGCAATGACGGAATCTAGGGGAGCATCGTCGAAGCCCTGGAGAGTCTAAACAAGCTCAGAATGAAGCTGCCATAAAAGGTTGCCAGCAAAGGAAGATCTACCGGTAGAGAACCTTTCCTACCGGTTCAATTTCAGTCCAGAAAGTTCACAAACCTGCATCGATCAAAACCTACCGGTAGGGGCTCAATTCTTACCGGTAGGATCCCAGTTTCAAGCAGTGTTCTTTTGGCAACAAAGACGTTCTACCAGTAGGGGGTTAGTTCCTACCGGTAGAAGTTTCCCAGTTTCTACAAATTTTTATTTTCTTTTTCTTTTGTAACTAAAAAGGGGTAGTATAAATACCCCCTTTGCACCTTTTTTTAGGGTTATGTTTTACATTTGAGAGCTAGCTCTTTCTCTCTCTACCTCCCTATCCTTGTCAACTCTCAATCTCTCTTCAATGGAGCAATGATTATTGGGTTTTTAGGTGGTTGGCCTTCATTAATGTTGTAAGTACTCTTGGGATCCTTAGTAATCTAGCTTTTATTTCCATTTTTCAAAATGTTTTCATCTCTCACTTTCCTTACCCTAGCTCATTTCAAGTCTCTCTTCATTATGAGTGAGTAATGTAGCAAGGCTAGGTTATGGGATGATTAACAACCCGTAACCAAGGGCATTTCATGTTCTTCTCTCGTTAATCTCCATTTTCTAAGGGTAAACATGGGTCTGGGTTATTTTTATGTATCAAAGCTTTGAGGTGTTAACCCCTTTGATCACATGTAGGCAAGGGTTTTGGCTTCTTGCCACATGTGATGCTTAGAGCTATGTCCTTCCAAGTGTTTGCCAGAATGTCTCTAAAACCCTAACCTTGTTTATCATCCTTATCAAAAAGAGAGGAACAAGTTTGTCTTTTGAGTTATGAGTGTTAGTTATCTCTAAACCTAGTCTTTAGTTTAATCTCCAGTTAAAAAAGTCGTAGTCAGGTTAAGTAGCCAATTAACTAAACCCTTCAGTTGGCCGTCTCAGCGCCGAAGTTTGGTTGGCGGTCCTAAAACTATAATCTCTACGCAAGCTAATCTCTGAAACAAGTTATGGATGTGCTCCCTGTGGATTCGACCCCGGATTTCCGGGTATTATTATGCTTTCAACCGACCTAGCCCTACGCTTGGGATATTATTATTCTAGCACTCAATTTGGTCGCAAGCAACCACTGGGCAACCCCTATGTGTGTGGCCGTCTCCTCTTTGTTCATGTTTGTATTCTCTCATCTTAGTTCCACCCAAGCCCAAGTGATACATATAGCTGAAAAAGAGCCAAGTCTAGTCAAATTTTAGCATGTTTAGATTTTTTGCAAGTTCGAGCTCGATCTCAAGTTTAAGCTCAAGTCCAATGAATGAATATTTATGGAGCTTTTTTAATGAGTATCTATGGATCTAGGTTGCATATACAATTTCTTATGAAGACGAGGTTATGATATATATATATGGGACGGCGATTGAGAGGAGGCTCGATTTGGGAAACATTGTAGGCAAACCGTATCTCAATTGTCTCTTGAAACTCTTGTCATGAGCTTCCCAGCTGAATACCAATATTCTCCCCTATTGTTTTTTGAAATTAAAAACACAAAAAATATCGTGCTGTGTATAGTGACGTTTCTTTCAGTATTGGGTCCTCAATAAATAGATGTAAAATAAGAAAAAGACAAAGAGGCAGTTATGTTGAAAACATCCCAAAATTCATATATAAAATATTTCCTTCTAACAATTAAGTTCCTGAAACACAGGGCTCTCTTCAATTCCCTACTAGCAACTAAAAAGAAAAGCAATTAGATATTGCAGCCTTGATCATACAACAACAATAATTACAAAAAAAAAAAAAAAATTGCCCTATTATGTCTCTTCTAAACAAGTAAAACCAAAAGTCAGGACTTCAAAATCTGCAGCTTTCATCGCGGAGATGAATAATCTATACAATCGTGGGCTCCGAGGGAATCTCAACTTCAGCAACCGTAAAAGTGGGTATCAATCTCAATGTTGATATTTTCCTAGAATACCTCATTCGAAAATACCATAATTTATGCTCAATGATGGGTCTAGGCTGCAAATAGAATTTGTGTTATTAGCTTTGTAACTTCCCTCTTTTTACTATATATGTTATTCTTCAGATCTTATGGCAACATCAGCCGCTGTAGCACAAACAAATGACTTGCATTGTCTCATCCGGGTTCAACTCCCGGCAGCGGCAATTTTACAAAGTGATGTTATGCTTATCACACCACAAAACGATGTCATACTTATTATGAAATTGTGTGGATCCCACCATATTTTTTGGTAAGCATGACATCACTTTGTGGTGGAATCCACACAATTTCAATCAATAGGAAGGAAAATAATGTTCACCCTGTGAAAAAAACTCAACTCTTGTTATTGCCTAGCAAAAAATTGATGTAGCTTTGTTTGCTAACCCTCGAAAGAAGGAAAATGCTTTCCTCCACCCATGGAAAAAGACTGTCTTTGCAAACTAGCTAGGTCGAACTTCAACATGCTCAGATTTGTTTGTTGAATTCGTATCGAGCTCGAGTGCAAGTCCATTGAAAATTTGATGACCAAGTTCAAGTCAAGCACGACTTTATTTCATGAACTTTAACAAGCCAAAAAATATCATATTATAGAGAGGGAGGATGTTCCGATGTGGAGACAAACAACAGCGATTGAGGGAGGACTCGAAGATCTAGGTTTTACATTCATGTATCAGTGACCACAAGTTGGAATTCTTTTTCACTTGACATGTAATCGAAGGACTCACAATTCGCAACCCTCTGAGTCATTGTCCTCAACGAACCTTTTTAATCGAGTAGAGCCACCTTTAACAAGCCAAACTTTTATCGAACGAGTCGAAAACTCGAACTCGAGTGTTGTTCGATTCGTTTATAGCCATATTCAAAAGTCCATATAAAGATATATATTGTCAACGTTAAATGATTTTTTTTTTCAATAATATAACAACGATAGCCCCTGTAGCACAAACATACGGGCTGATTTTTCCTTATCCGGGACCCCGGCTGCGGCAAATTTTTTTTTATAATCTTAGCACATGACGTCCTATCCTTTAATTTCGAAGCATTGATGTAGAGCTTTATTTACTATGTTTGGATGCCCGTAATACTCGGTACGGATAAGAGTTTAATTAGTAATTCTCTTCCGATGTTTGTATTAATTCGGTGATTTTATCCAAGAATCAGTTATTTCTGAAATTCAATAGAGTCAAACATTTTCTTTTCGAATTGATTGAGACAGAAAGTCAGAAACTTAGGTTTCTCATTGAGGATGGAAGGGATCAAATACATACATAGTTTAAAAATATCCTTCCCGGTTGAATATGTCATTGGTAATCACATTTTCAATCCAATGGCCAGTTAGTTCCAAACATAAATTGTGTGTTTACAACTCCATTCGTCCTATGAATTACTCTATAGTGTCGTTTGAATTGTAATTCTTCTCCTCTCTGTAATGTTTTATTGCTATCAGTGAAATGGTACTTTCTTTGTCGATAATTCCCGCCTCTCTCTCTCTCTCTCTCTCTCTCTCTCTCTCTCTCTCTCTCTCTCTCTCTCTCTCTCTCTCTCTCTCTCTCTCTCTCTCTATATATATATATATATATATATATATAAATATAAAATTCTTCATACCTAATGGGCAACAACAGCCGCTGTAGCACAAACAAAAATGGCTTGCAGTTCCTCATCCGGGTTCAACTCTTGACAGCAGCAAATTCTTTTTTTACTATAAAAGCAATGATGTGTAGCTTTATTGCGTAGCAAAAAATTGATGTAGTTTTATTTGCCAACGCCCAGAAGAAGGAAAATGTTTTCCTCTACCCATGGAAAAGGATGGTCTCTGCAAACTAGCTGAGTCGAACTTCAACATGTTCAAATTTGTTTGTTGAATTCTTATCGAGCGTTTAAGTCCATTGAAAATTTGATGACCAAGTATATCCACGTAAAATAACCGTCTCTGCAAACTAGCTGAGTCGAATTTCAACATGTTTAGATTTGTTTGTTGAATTCTTATCGAGCTCGAGTTGAAGTCCATTAAAAATTTAATGACCAAGTTCAAGTCGACCAGGACTTTGTTTCATGAACTTTTAACGAACCAAAAAATATCATATACCTATGCTTGATGTACGGGCTTAGATAGAGAGAGGAGGCTCCGATGTGGAGACAACAATTGAGGGAGACTCATAGATCAAGATTTTACATTCATGTATCACTAACTGCAACCACAAGCTGGAAATTTATTTTTTTTCACTTGGTGTGTATTTGGGCTTCATTGTTGGGTTTTCCCCATGTATTTGGGCAATTGGGCTTTAAGTTTTTTCAAGTATTTGGGCTGCGACTCATTTGCTCTTTACGGGGTATTATTTTATCTGACCTTTGTGACCTTTTAGGTGTTGCCCTAGGCCTGGGTAACAGGTCGTGTCGGGTCGGGTTAGTCGGGTTCGTGTCACAAATCACCCAACCCGAACCCAACTCATTTAGAATTCGTGTTTCTTGAGTCGTGTCATTTTCGTGTTTCGTGTCAAAAATGCTCAACCTTAACCCATTAACTTCGTGTTCGGTTCGTATCGTGTTATCGTGTCTGTTGTCCAACTCTATATAGAATTACAGATATACCATATATTATGTATATACGTTCGTGTTAATGGGTGACACAGATTAGTAACCATGTTAGTCGTGTCAATTTCGTGTCTCGCGTGTTCAACCTGAACCCAACCCATTTAGAATTCGTGTTCTCGAGTCGTGTCATTTTCGTGTTTCGTGTCAGAAATGTTCAATCCTAACCCGCTAACTTCGTGTCCGATTCGTATCGTGTTATCGTGTCTCGTGTCTCGTGTCCGTTGCCCAGCTCTATGTTGCCCTTGGGGTTTTCTTCTTGATTGGCATCTTGCCAATCAAAAATTTGGATCTCGAATCGACACTTGTGTCTTTCTCTTTGCCCTTTTAGTCTTTATATTCTTTTAAAGATTAATAAAAAAAATTCTCCCTTCAAAAAAAAAAAGACTCACAACCCTCTGGCCTCATACACCATAGCACCAATCCATAGATATTGAGTCTATGGTCTTATTCGAGTGATTATGAACTTATGAAGGCCCTATATATATATATATATATATATATATATCGGGGCGGTTCCGGGGACACTTAAAAAAACACTTCATAGTTTCCGATCGAATTTTGATGATCCGAGCCGCTCAATGTGATCAGAACGTGATTTTAAGGGTGCCTTCAAGAAATCAGCAAAAAAAAAGACCGGGAAGGGCTTCATCCGAACAGTTTTTTATTGAACTTTATTGAATGGTCCAATAAAAAACTACTCAAATCAAGCCCTTCCCGGTTAGTTTTTTTGCCAGTTTCTCGCGAGCATCCTTAAAATCACGTTCTGAACACATTGAGCGGCTCAGATCATCAAAATTTGATCGGGAACTATGAGATTAAGATTTGGAGTGTTTTTTTAAGTGTCCCCGGAACCGCCCCGTATATATATATATATATATATATATATATATATATATATGTTGTTAACATTAAATAATTATTTCTTCAACAATATAACAACGATAGCCGCTGTAGCACAAACATATGGGCTGATATTCCTAATCCGGGTTCAAGTCCCGGCAGCGGCAATTTTTTAATGGTCTTAGCGCATGACGTCTTTTCCTTTAATTTAGAAGCATTGATGTAGCTTTATTTACCTATCCTTGTGCTATGTTTGGACGCCCGTAATGCTTGGTAGGAATAGGAGTTTAATTAGTACTGTAATTCTATTCCGATGTTTGTATTAGTTTAGTAATTTTATATTCATGCTATGTTTGGATGCCAGTAATACTCGGTAGGGATGGGAATTTGATTAGGAGTTTAATTAGTACTGAAATTCAATTCCGATGTTTGTATTAGTTTAGTAATCTTATATTCATGCTATGTTGCCAGTAATACTCGGTAGGGATGGGAATTTGATTAGTAATTCTATTCCGAAGTTTATATTAATTCAATAATCTTATCCAAGAAAATAAGTTATTTCGGAAATTCAATTAAGTCAAACATTTTCTTTTTGAATTGATTGAGGCAGGAACTTAGGTTTCTCATGGAGGATGGGAGGGATCAAATTCATACATAGTTTAGAAATGTGATTCCTGGTTGAATATTTCATTGGTAATCACATTTAAATTCCATGGCCAGTTAATTCAAACATAGATTGGGTGTTTACAACTCCGTTCATCCTATGGATTACTCTATAATGTCGTTTGATTTGTAATTCTTTTCTTCTCTCTTTGTAATGTTCTATTTTTTTTTTAATCTTCAAATTGTAATGTTCTATTGGCATCAATAAAATGTTACTTTCTTTTTCGATCAGAAAAAAAAGGTTCCAAATATCGAAATAATGAAAACATGGCATCACATTCTCATTCCTCATCCCGTTGCTGATTAGAGGACATCAATAAAGAAATGAAAAGCACATTTTTAATCGTCTGGCTAAGGGTGCGTTTGGTAACATTTTCAGAAACTTGTTACCAAACAAGTTTTTTTCATTAGTTTTCAAAAAAATAAAACCAAAAACTGAAAACAAAAAGGTTTCCAAACACTCCGTACGTAACCGTTTAATAACTTTCTAACTTTAGAGTTATTTGGGTTAAATAATTATTTTTCAGAACACATGATAACATCATCAGCCGCTGCAGCACAAACAAATTTGGGTTTATCTTCCATTTCCGGTTCAACTGGCGGCAACGGCAAATTCTTTTCACCATCACACGGCGTCTTTTTCTTTACTTTTGAAGCAATGATCGATGTAGCCAGGAGAGAAAATCCTATCCTTTTCCACCCATGAAAAAGGATCTCTCTTTTTAAAACGGACGAACAACCCTATAATTAAATTACTAAATGGATTCGACTGCGCAATCCAAAGGGGAGTTAGAGCGACCGTACTAGTCACGGCAATGATCGATGTAGCAAGGAGAGAAAATCCTATCCTTTTCCACCCATGAAAAAGGGCCTCGGCAATGATCGATGTAGCAAGGAGAGAAAATCCTATCCTTTTCCACCCATGAAAAAGGGCCTCTCTCTTTTTAAAACGGAGGAACAACTCTACAACTAAGTTACTAAATGGATTCGACTGCGCAACCCAAAAGGGAGCTAGAGCGACCACACTAGTCACGGCCTCCCCCTTACTGCAAGGTACTCACCATGTGGAGAATCGAACCTCAGACCTTGAGGACTACTCCCAAAGCCTGGGCATCTGCCTAAACCGCCGGGACAACCCCTGGATGTGTGGCCGTCTCCTCTTTGTTCAAGTTTGTATTCTCTCATGTTAGTTCCACCCAAGCCCAAGTGTTAGGTATAGCTCAAAACAAGCCAAGTCTAGTCAAATTTTAGCATGTTTAGATTTTTAGCAAGTTCGAGCTTGATCTCAAGTTCAAGCTCAAGTCCAATGAATGAATATTTAAGGAGCATTTTTAATGAGTATGTACGGATCTAGGTTGCATATACAATTTGTATTATGGAAAGGAGGTTATGGCTCGATTTGGGAAACATGTTAGGCAAACCGTATCTCAATTGTCTCTTGAAACTCTTGTCATGAGCTTCCCAGTTGAATACCAAATATTCTCTCTTATTGTTTTCTGAAATTAAAAAAACACAAAAAATATCGTTCAGGGTAGGGTGACGTTTCTTTCAGTATTGGGTCCTCAATAAATAGATGAAAAATAAGAAAAAGATAAAGAGGCAGTTATGTTGAAAACATCCCAAAATTCATATATATACTTTTCAATCTGACAAAATATTTCCTTCTGACATTTTAAGTTCCTGAAACACAGGACTCCATTCAGTTCCCTACTAGCAACTATATTGCAGCCTTGAACATACAACAACAATAATTACAAGAAAAAAATTGCCCTACTATGTCTCTTCTGAACAAGTGAAACCAAAAGCCAGGACTTCAAAATATGCAGCTTCCATCGAGGAGATGAATAATCTGTACAATCGTGGGCTCTGGGAGAATCTCAACTTCAGCAACCGTAGACGTGGGTATCAATCTCAATGTTGACATTTTCCTAGAATACCTCATTCGAAAATCTTGTGGGTCGTCTTGATAGTGAAAAGTGTTGGTGAGATAAGCTGAGTCGATTATGTAAGAACACTATCACGAAAGAGCAAAAAAGAGCAGGATCATCTGGAATACGTCCTTGGGGGAACATGAGGATGGCCCTCTGACCTTCTCCCTTTGTCCACATTAGGAAAGCTTTCTGATTTTCCTCTCTCCAAGTTCGGAGCGAATTGCACTTCCATTATTCCTTTATCGAGGTGTTGGAGTGATCCACCATCCGTCATCCTAACTCTTTCTGTATTTTCGAAAATCTGGGGAGAACGGTTACTTCTGATTTCTAAGCCCTTTTGTGAATTATAGACTGACTGGTTATCTATTGTCCCATGAAATTTGTCTGGGTTTTGAACAGAATGGCGCCATTCTAATCCACTACCTCTTTCAAAGCTCTTCACAGAAGTACCTGAACTCCTCCCTTTGTCCATATTATGGAGCTCATTGGCAATTTGGCCGCGTCGTTCTTTCAAGAAGTTGAGTCTGTTTGTTAGCTTTGACAATGCTGAAGATGTGGAGTTATTAGCTCCCTGCAATCCACAAGCGACTTGTTAGCAGTCATCTGGCAACAGTCCATTTCAATGGAGGGTTACTGTGAGGGAAGAAAAAAACGACGTGGTTTCTTACCAGATCTAACCATATTTGGTGAGAACCTGTGAGCAACAAAATAGAACTTACTATGCGTTTCTCACCTCTTTTATTCATCCAATAAATTAAGTAGCAGTATCCTCTTACGTTTTCTTTTTGACCAACTCCATCCAAACGGAGGTTATGGGGGCAACGGTGAGGCTCTTTAGCCCATCTAAGCAATTTAACAGACATGCAATGTTAACTGACACCAGGACATGTTTGCATTTTGTTTTTGAGATAAGATTGAGGTTGTATTTCAGTCATGGATTCGTGGATGGGCTCACCAAGCATGCAGGGAATGATAGGGAAACTAATAGTAAAACTATAGCTTCTTCAAATTCATTAATTTCGTACCATTTCCTTCACCTTTTCCCTTTCTCTTTAGATCCCGCCACAATCCATGATCCAAATTCAGCCAAGTCATGCACCATTATATAGAATAAAATCTAATTCTAATCCCTGCCCCCTTTTCTTCTGGGGTCCAAACGACCCTATCTACAACAAAACAGCATTTACAAAAAGAGAGACGAAGAGGGAGAGAGATCAGTTTCATTTTAATCTCGTTTCCGTAGAATCCCCTCTCAACCCTCAAACTTTTGCTGCTGTAAGTATGTCTTTTACAGGACCACTCAACGAATACAGAGAAAACAGACATAGAAAACAGTAATGCAAGTTACCTCATCCCTTGCACCAAACTTCTTCAAACTGGCAGAAGATGAAGTGGCTGTAACCCCAACAGATTTGGAGTTGCGTGCTGGATCCATCATCTGTTTCTGAGGCAACTGTTTATTTGAATAGAATGGAAGATCTTGTTTCATATCTTTGTCGCCGTCTACCTTATCCAATTGATTGTCCTGCCAAAGATATATTTAGTAGAATGCCATAGTCTAATGGACCAAATTGGATATCTCTAACACACATGAATCATCAGTGTTAGGAAAGTGCCTTGAATTTGGTAACCTCCTTGTTTGACTACTTTTAGAGGTTTCTTATAAATAGAGACTTTGGGGGTTTCTAGGGTTAGGTCTTCTGTCATTGGGGCTTGATCTTAGGGTTTTGTGTTGTCTCTTTGGGTTCCACCAAGGGTTTGTGCTCCCTTTTAGGTTCCACCCGAGATTTGTCCCAGAATATCGTTTGTTGCTTCATTGAGAGTTACGGGTATAGCTGGCTCTTTCTAATCTCTCCTCATTCATAGTGAATCCTCTCTCGCTATTCGCCCGTGGAGTACGTTCTTGCTTTGAGCTTGAGCGGAACCACGTAAATCATGTGTCCTTGCTTTGATCACTAGTTGGTTTGTTTATTTTCTATTTCGTGGTTGTCATAACAATCAATAAGACTCTGGTTAGAGCTTTGATTTGCTACAAGATTGATGGGGAGAAAATATTTGCTCTCTTCTTCCCCTTCCTTTTTTCCCCTGGCTACAGAGTACAGATCCAAGATCCAACCACAACCTAGAAGAATCCGTAAACTACATTGTATGATGAAACATAACAGGAACAAAGTATATTTCCAATTTGGGAGCATTAACACTCATATGTAGAACCTATGGGCACTAAGACCTGAATCTATATACAACAAAGATGGTTGAACAGTTCAGCCTTGTAAGGTCATCTAGGCTCATTTAGCAGCCAAATAAATGAAATTAAAGCACGAGTTTGGAGCACGATTACCCAGCTTAAGTAACACAACCTTGACTTGTGCTCAGTTTACCAGTAACTTAGTGGAGAGGATCTAGTACTCAAATATATCTAAAAGCTACATCCAGACTTCAAGATCTTCCAATCCAAACGTGTGACGGAAGAATTTAGTTTGTGCCTTTTTGGAAAATTAGAAACTCAAGTAATTTGTTTGAATACAAAAGCTTAAAAACAAGAAGTCCCAGGTTCACAATACCAGCTAGTAATAAATTTCGATCAACACGAATGTATACCTTACTTCTTGTTGATTTCTCGGTAGTATGAAAGGTATCAGTAGTTTCAATTTCCTTCCCCCTTTCCCTCCTGTATCCAAAGTGTGAGCGAGAAAGCATAAGGAAATGAACTGAATGCAAAAGTACGAAAACACAAACACCCACCATTCATTTGCTTATTCCTAAACACCTGGACTTGCAATTTTGGATTTTGTGAGACAGATAAATTCTAGTCACTCAAGCATCTTAAGCCAGAAAACTTTTGAGTTATACAACTCTAATCGATCAAAGGACAAAGATGCACCAATAAAACCAAAAACAAATCTTACAGTCTTGCTTGACTGCATGAACCATGTGCGAAACCACTGTTCAGTTCACGTTGTTGATTGAGCTGCATTCCAAGGTCATCAGCTGTCTGCTTCAAATTAGTGACATCTGCCTCCACTCGAACAATTTCCTCAAGCTCTGCCTTTGTCTTTTGCACATATACAGTTCATAGTTTAGTGTATGATCAAATCAACTGTACCAAGTGATTGTGAGGTAAACACACCTTTTCATCAATATATGCAGAGAGAAGTATGGAGCCTTGAGGCATTTCAAGTCCGGCTTCCAATACTTCTCTCAACTCTCTCTCTTTGTTCAACTGTCCATGTAGTCTTGCCACCTGGAAGTACGACCAACACCTAGCTGTCAAAGGTAGAAGTGCTATGGGGAGTGTGCAAATGCACATGTTGATGCTGAATTGTCAAACGAATAACTAAAGATGACAAGGATAACTAAAGATTACTAAAGCACATACCTCTTGCTCAAGAGCCAGACGTTGCTCATGCACAGCATTCTTTCGTCTCTCCAGACTTTCTTGAAGAACTGCATTCTCTTTAGCCTGTTACGACCGCAAACAAGGAAGGTTAAATGATCAACAACAAAACTGAATAAAGAGATAAGAGTAAGAAGAACATTCAACCGCCTACCTCTTCAGCAATTCTGTTTTGGAGGTCAATTTTGGTGGCCTCAAGCCTTTCAATCTCGGCCCTGTTAATGGGTCAAAAATCAAAGTTAACCATTTGAGTAATTGCAAAACTGTCAAAAGTCATAATGTATGACTTCAAGAAATTGGAATCTGTCCAGCAAAACCTCAAGACCATTATATTAAACTGTCTATGGCTATCCATGACTGCATTTGCCGGATTTAAAGGAAGCTACTGAAAGCGTATAATCTTTGTAATTTATGCATCCCAAAGGCACCCCTCTCGTTCAAGAGGATTCGCGGCATACCGGGACTTAGAAGAAGAGAAAGGAGACATGAACTTAAGCAGAAAAGCTTTATGACCAGAAAACCAAATGTTCAAAGCAGAATCACTTTTGTGGACTGAAGTAGCCCCAGACGATATTCTCTAAGTGCTGCATAGAGTAGTGTGACTGCAGGGCCATAGAGAATTCGCATACCACTCCAACATCCCAGTATCTTCCAAAAACAATAGCTTCATTCCAGACTGGGAGGGTTAACAGGCCGTTCTTCATTCACCAGAGCACCTTGAGGCATAGAAGCCTCAGGAAAGTGTGTGGGAGAGATGAAGAAGTGAACCGAAAAGGTATAAGACAGTAAAGAATCAGAGCTCACAGTATAGAGGTCGAGTGGACACCCCTTAATCTTAGTGGAGGTATTAAAATGTAAGAGACCATACAAGGTCTCTTTGAAGACGACACATAGAGGTCTATATGCTGATGTATAAAAAGCCCATTTCACTGGCGTGCATGTCTATAACAGGTGGCTGGTTCAGAGACATCAGACTGAGAAGTTCCTTACATTTTTCCATTAGACCCTATAGCTATATAATTTAAGGGGCTATTAGGGTATTGACAAGATAAATTCACAAACTCCACTATGGATTAGAACTATTTCCGCTCAAGAAGATCACCAAAGAGTTCCCTTCCAAGATAACAGGGACAGCTTCAAATTAATCAGATTCATACAAGCCTCCCTTTGACTTGAAGCGGTGGTATATAAGAGGTGGTACAGAAGCGATTAATATTAAATTCACTGGTGTTATATAAAAGCTGCTTATAACCTGCCTAAACAGTTAACTCTCTACCACATACCAATTAAATTCAAACAAGTGAAACAGAAAAAGAGGTGGTAATACCTATTACATCATAGCAATCAAACCTACAAAAACGTAATCCATATACTCCATGTCTCCATCCATTCCCATTTGTTGGTCCCTTCGAGGGATTCCAACTTATTAAGGGAACATAATCATTGCACTTGGCATATCTTTCTCTCTCTTTTTTCTATTTTTACCATTAAGTCTTTTAGAAAAAGCATCATTGTCTTTTCTTATTGCCAGTAATTAAGTTCAAAGTGAAGGGTAAAAGAGTAAACTCATCAACTTTGGCCCATTACTGTTGACCACGGACAATCTTTTTTGGGACAATAAAAAGTGCCAAAAGCGACAACATATGGGGATGGAGGGAGTAATTTTTTTTTGAAAAACACACATAGCTAGATTTGCTTCAAACAATAATAGACATAGGATGCATTTCTTACTCGTCTTCAAAGGGAAAATCAATGGATTCCATGGAAAGTTTCTTCTTTGCCTGAAGATATACATGGAAGGAAAAAAAGGTCATAATACCAACCAAACAGAAAGGTACACTGCTCAGCAAAATGAATCCATAGAGCTTAGTTGATACTGTGGATGGACTAAAGGGCTCTCCTAGCAAAAACAAAAGTTTTGGGATGCCCCGTAGTTAGAGTCACATTGTTATGTCATTGAGATCATCATTAGAGAATACAGCTATGCTAGTGAAGAAAGACAGAATTAGAAAGCCATATCCTGAATCTAGAGCATCGTCGGGAGTTGGCATCAAAAGATGAATAATGTCTCCATATTCGATCATTTCAGGCAATTATAGATTTTCTGGAGAAGTAATAATTCCTCCATGAAAATCAAATGCAGTTTTTTTGTTGTTTTGTTTATGCCAAGATAGATCCCCCTTTTTTATTTATTGAAAAAAGTTAGTAAAATAGTTTTTCATTATTAAGAACTTTATACTCACAGGGGTACGGCCCCAAACAGCAGCTCGCCTTGCACCATGCACTGGTCCATTCGATATAGTGGAATTCTTATCAGTTAACTTTGGTCCCAAACCTGTCTCTGCAGGATCATCTCCTAATACTTCAGCAGACTCATCAGACTTCATTGGTGAACCATAGTTATTTTGATTGGGAATGTTCCCACTACTTTGTAAATTGTCATGTTGGCGTGATTTGGCTTTATCATCATAACCTGACTCATTGGAATCGGAACCAAAGCTACGACTGTCAGAACCCTGCATCTTCAAGAACTTTAGTGTAAGTAATTTTTGGAAGAAGGAATGAAGTGGGAATAGAAACCAAGAAAGACTGCAAAATTCAGAAAATAGAAGCAAGCTGAATTCCATGACAATGCCAGAAAATGATGCAATCAAAATACCAAAAGGGAATCAAAGATTCAAAGAAATGAGCTAAATCCCATTCAAGGGGATAAACCCCAAAGGGTAGAGAGAGAAAACTATGTCTCAATCAATATATTCAATATTCTTAATAATCAAAAGCTACCTAATGAGCACTCTAGACTACTATTTATAGACCCTCTACTACAAAGGACTTAAAATGACATACATACCCTTAAAACTACTGCATTAGCAAAGGTTCCAATGAAACAAAAGGAGGATAAATTGATCTAATTCACTCAAATAGAGCCTCAGCCATTCCATTGGATTGAAATTATAACTTCAAGCTATCAGAGGTAACTATGAGGGGAGTTCTTTCAAAATATAACAAAGGCTTGAGATAAGACTAAATGGTCTATACGTGCATATTATGATTTAGGGTGGCCTTGTTGACAGATAGTTCTAGCTTTTGCCTGAGGAGAAATTTCGCAACGACAAAGAAATCCCAACCACTTTCCACGCTAAGCACACCAACCTTGAGGCCTGAGGGACACTATTGCCCATACATTTCTTTTTTTCCCCTAGCAATAGGCCCTTCCTATCATTGACATAAGCAGAATTATCATGATAACTGTCGAGAACAATAAAATGTTACCCTCGATGATATGTCAAAGAGAAAGCAAGAAAAAAATTAAAGAGAGACAAGCTAAACGGTAGCAAAATAAAATTATTTTTAGAAAATGAAGAAGGGTATAACAACAGCATGACGGATATCTGCTTAACTGGAAAAGGAAACAAAGTTGGTTGCATGGGGCAGGTCGGGTGGCACAGTTGTTCAAAGTTCCATGCATATTCAACAAGTCATCAGAAAAGTACACCAAAAATCTACTGATAAGTAAAAGCACAAACACACTCACACCTGAGTATGTTTGTAGGCTAAATGAACTTGGGTCGGACATCCATAAACAGCTGACGTAGGATGTGCGAATATGTATCCAAAAGTTGGATACTGCCAATCTGGTATGTGGACACTATTCCCACATTGATTAATTATTACCTCCCAAACAAATATCTATACGAGACCGGGCAACCTCTCCAATCATTGCCAATTTGTTTCGAGTTGGACACTTTATCATGGTAGTGGAGCTTGGCTTTTTGAGGCATTTGGAAAAGAATCTCTTGATTTATTGCGCCATTGTTTCTGCCTGAAGTGCACCTTGTTTCCTTGCGATAGTTGTGTTATGGGTCATTTGTTTACCTCTCAACGTGCAAGTCAAGGGTAGCACATGCGAGGAGTGTTAGAACTTGTTCCACATTAATTAATTATTACCTCCAAAACTAGTATATGACTTTGGGCAGCGTTTCCTCTAATTGCCAATTCGTGTTGAGTTGGATGCTTTCACAGACATATCCTAAATCTTTAAATCTAATGCACATTTTCTACCATACTGTCAATGTCCAAAGATAAAAACAGAAAAAAAAAAAAAAACAGGATACAGAGGAACATTTTCATTTCTCTCTTGGTTCCCTGTGAAAGGCTAGAAATATTTTGTTTTCTTTTGGATGTGAGCTTCTTTTTCTTCAAAAATTGTGGAGAAACAAGAGAATCCAAGTGGTGGCACAAGTATTGGACACTCTTGTGCCTTTATGTAACCCCGTCATTTCTGGTGGACCTGGGTACCCTAGGGGTGAATAGAGGAGTCCATGTAACACTATATCAAGTGGCTCAGAATGTATCACGTCTCAATATGTGTATGTGTGGTTTAAATGGTCAAGTTAAGAAGTGCAAGAACTAGCCTTATCATCGTCTCCAATATTGCCTGCCTCACTGTGAGTTTCATTTGATGCATCTTCAAGTTCTTCATCTATATCTGCATGAGAACCATCAGTTCCATCTTCAGAGGTCTCATCATCATAATCACTCAACTCCTCACTCTCACTTCCACTCTCTTCTGAATCGGAGTACAGTTCAGTTGACATGGAACCTTCCTGAAAAGAAAAGTAATACTTCATCAAAGAGAAAAATATCAAAGAGGAAACCGGAAGAAAAATAAAAATCCAGGAAAGAGAGTCGGCCCTAAATACAAGGTGGAGATTTTGTTAGAATTATATTGAACATAGAAACCCAAATAGAAGGAAGAACTAATTAGACTAGAGTTAGTAATTGATAAGCATACAATTGCCTACATTAATCAGACGAGTCTTAACGAAGTTGTATTCCATCACTAGCAAAGGTAGGATGTCGCAGTTTATCCACAATTCCATGTCCTACATTTTGTAGAATATTATCGCAAAGGAGTAGGAAGGACTTAATTCGTATACGACATAAGCCCTCGAACAAGAGGATGGGCAAAGAGAATATGAGCTAAGGATGGCCACAGACAGAGACTTAGCTTTAAGTTTTATTTTAGAGCTAACTGGAGAAGATAGACCTAAATATCCGCCTCTTTTGGATGAGCATCCACAACCCAGTGCTAACTTGAACAAGCTCATAAGCAATGAAGGCCGGCGCCTTACCCCATAACTGCTTATATGTCTGAGTGGTATTCTGAGGATATTAAAACTCCACGGTCCCACAACCAGAACAATTCTTAACCAACTATTCTCTTTTGAACTCCTGTCAAATCCTTGCGAGTAAAACATTCTTGAAAAGTCAAGAAGAGTTTTTTCCTTTGTTCTTTCATTTCAAGAATTCTTTGGTATCTTTTATACACAGTAAGATTGGAACAAGTAACCACACCCTCCTTTCCAGGTGCCATGCCGGTACTTACACTGTCGCATTAGAACAACTTTGGTTATAATGACAAAGATATGACTGCCTCAAGTTTTGGACTAGGAGAGGGTTTTCTCAAGTGCCATTTAGGTGAGTGGAATGAGATCTGCTCCTCTGGTAATAAGGAGCAAGTTCGGGTGCAAAACCAGTGAGGAAATGAGCCCAACAATGTACATCAACTTATCCAACATCAATATCTAATGAAATCTCAAACCAAGGTTCATCTTGTGTAGTGATAATCTGCAGCCAAAACTACTTCATGTAGGTAAAAACAAATGCAAGTTTATACATAAACATCTGTAAAAGTTGGATCTATTAATTAACTTGTGTAGCAAAGAAAGTGAGCAGGTTTAGGGCATACCCCAAATATGTTCTCGTACTCTTCCAGTAAAGTTACTACAATGGCTTGAGCATGGTTAGCTGCAGCAGCAGCTTGCAGAAGTTGAATAGAACCATCACCGCCCACATCGAAGTCATGTTCGAGATCGCAGTCACCAGCCAGAAGGGGACGAAGAAGCAAGGGTGCCATGCAAGCTGCTACAGCTGAACAGCTCATTCGATTCTCCGCCTTGTGAGAAGCAATAGTTTGCATCATCATAAGAATTCTGAAAACAAAGGGGGGGAAATCAATTTAATCTTAAAAAAACACCTTTAAATAGCCAAGAAACGAAAAAGAAGGAACACCGGTGAGTAAAGAAATGCAAGACAGATTAGCCAAAAAAATGATTCTTCATCTCTACAGGGCCATAATACTAATCCATCAACTGAATTAGTGATAATATCCCTACTTTACTATTACTAACCATACATCGGATGAGGGAGGGGGCGAGAGTTGGGGGTGATAATATCCCTCACATGTTTTTCTACATTTTAACTTGGAAGTTCATTATTATTTTTGTTTTGTTCTTTGGAGGAGACATTGCTTCGCACCCTAATGGAAAATAAGATCATGCTATCTTTTTTTTGTGCATTTGGATCATGCCATAGAGCCCCTGATCGATCTCTCAGAATGCTAGGTATCCATAGTTTGAATATTGAAGAGATCCTTGCTTACTTTCTTAAAAAAGACTATTATTACTTCTTTACCCATCTCATTCATTCATCAATGGCAACATCATTCTGGATGCATTTCTACATAGCAGTTCTGCAAATACAAACTCTTTCATTGAAAAATACGTCTTAAAAGGAACATCTAAGATGTTTATGGCGAAATGAACATCTTAAGAAATTAAGCAAAAAGCATCGGAGGGTGATATGGAACTGTGTGGTACATGAAATGAGGAAACCACGCTCTTATAAAATATGTATCGGATATCACACACTGCGATACAACAAGAAGTATGAAACAAAAGAAATACTGACCACCAAAGTAAACACACAAAAAAAAAACAACCACCATATTCTCTATAACAAGGAGAAGAACACAACTGAATAACAGTCATGTTATCAACTACCTCTGTAATAATCGGCGATTAGGCTCTGGGAATGTTTCGCATATAGCCTCACGCATAGCTGCAAGTCTCCTGCCATGCTCAGTTCCTAACCATGGCGTAGTCCAATTATAAACGACAATTTGATGGAAGGTAAACATATCCTATCCAAGATCTAAATAGAGCATTAGAAGACAAGATGTATCAAATCCACCTAAACTATGCCAGAACATTGCTATTACAGTATTACCTAAGAGCAGTCACACTTCTTTCGTGTCAGGCACTGTGTCAGTGTTGACACAACAGTAAACTACATTATACATTACAAGTCAACTTATATTCTAACAACAAGAGAAAACAAATGCAAATTTGTGAATATTCTCCTCCTTTAGACTAGATTTTATATCACATTCTCTTAGTGTCTTAATCAATATTAGAATACATGATATAATAATTGCTTGATGATATTAATGACAAGTAATACATATTCAAGGTATGTGTCTGCGTGTGACGCCCATGTGTCCATATCCTGTATATTTTGAAAATTTCTGAGTTGGAGTGTTAGTATCATGCCACGTGTTCCTGCTTCTTAGGCTTAAACTCTCCTCACTGACTAAAAGAACTACTCCCTTTGTTCCGAATTGCTGGTCCTTTATGGGACTTTCAACTTTTTAAGGAGACATGCAATAAATGCAATCACACTTAAAAAAAAAGATACATTGATTTCCAACAAAGATGACTAACAATTTGGAACATCCCAAAATAGTATAAGGGACAAGCAATTTGGAATGGAGGGAGTATTAAATACTCACACATACCCTATCATAACCCAAATGGTGCACATAGTGAAAGTAGATGGATATCAATACGTGCCAAATGGACAATATGCAGTGAGGCCAGGGAAAAAAAGGTACTATAGTAGAAATGGCCAAAGTCCTGTTGAGAAAATTTCCCCCGACTGCCTACAATATAAATGGCCAATGTCCCTTTCAGAACTATTATCTCAATGAAACTGGGATAAAGTGAAAGGAGGGAGGGAGTTAAAATGCCTGTTATCCTGCTATATGTGTGATACCCCGCATTTTTGTAGTCTAAGTTATTTTGTATTTTTAGTATGTCATAAAGTAAATTACTGGCTGCCATTGATATTATGAGTTTATATACAACTATGATACCTGTGATGCACTTGTGGTAAAGAGTGGTGATTGCTGGGTTGAACATGGATAAGTATGGCTGGGATTTTTTTGGTGGAAAATGCCAGGGTAAGGAATGCTAAGGTGGGAGTTACATAAGCAAGCATCAGGGATAACGCAAAAGAAAAGAGTACTATAAAATAGTAAGGTGCTTGTGGGCCAAGCTCCAACATACCCCACGTATGTGATCCCTACCGGCAAGAGCAGAGAGACACAAACAAATTAAGCAAGGGTACAGAAGAAGAGAACGAAGAGAGTTCAGAGAAACAGCTTTTAGGGAACTTAAGCAGCGCCTTCCTGCCTGATACTTCAATAAAATCAAGAAAAAGATACAGAAGTTCGCATACTGCAGTGAGGTAAGACAAAGTAAGCGGAGTTGGCTCCTTTGAGAACGGAGCTAAACTCAATAACGGTTTGTTGAACTTTTGGGGAATCTCTTCCGAACTACCAAGTCATAATGAGATTAAAAACGATGTACAAGTGGTGCGCAGTTCCACTATTACACTCGTAAGATGGAGAGATACCATGGAGTTTTAAGTTCAAAACTCACAGAAATAGTAGTTCCTCTAGGGCCTCCTCGTTTTGAAATATTATGGCTGAATGGAGTTGACCCCGGTAACAAAAAAGAATCCATCCATACAAACTTAGGATCAGGACACCATGATAGAATACTATTGCATCTATTTCTAAATGGAATACTGCAACTTGTGTGACCAAATGAACGCAATGTACTCTCATCCTTCTAATAGTCCCCGTGATAACTAAATATGAAAATGCTACTATGGAAGACACCAAACTATGGCTGGTGGAACAATAGAGGAACTTTTGAATAAATTTCCTTGATTTGTTTGTTGTAAGTTTATAAATCTATCAAAACAAAAAAAATCCGGAAGCTTGAATCTCATTAATTTACCCTTCCATGAAAAATAAGGGCTTACATTAAACTTAATAAAGTATTTCACCAAAAATCGGATAATGGCGAAAGTTCTATCCTATTGAGCAGAAAACATAGTAGGATATTTGTTTGATCATTGGTGGGGGAAGCCAAAGGTGAAAATGAACTCTATCCTGCAAGGGTCAGTACATTTTACTGAAATGTCTCAACCAGTAAAAAGCAAAACAGATCCAGTTGAAAAAAGCCTGATGGAAAACTTACGACATGCTTCTAGTAGTGCTTTGCAGCAAGATGCAGGTACTGGAGATGATGGTAACTCCCGAAGAACATACTGGAACAATACCATAGAGAAACAGTAAATATAGCAACATGAAATAAAAAAAAACATCGTCACCTGTGAGAAAACTTTTGTATTCTCCTCGGAGTAGATACCTTGACGCAATCAGCAATTACGTGTGCATCCTCTTCTGGAGAAAAGTCCGTTTTTCCTGAATAACAAAACAGGAGAAAGCAATTGAATCATGTTGCATAATTCAAAACTCTCTCATCCCCACATTTTGGCAATCCTTACATTAATCATACAGTGGAACTGTGTCATTGTCCCTAATCAGTACCTTAAGTATACGTCACTTCGCCAAAAACAATAATTGCATAAACATAAACATAAAGTGTGTATGTGTGTGCACGTGCTGTATCAGACAGTTAGGTCCTTGTAATTGTAATGGCGCATACAGAATGCACCCTTGCAGCCTGGCAATTAGCAAATTGGTTAGACGGGCATACATCTTTAGTTTCATTTGTTAACAGTGAAGTACTTCTAAAAATTGGAAAAGGACATGTGAAAACACATTGGGATGGCACATATGAACCAAAAAACCAGTGTTCTAAAAATAAGAATTAATTGCTGGCGGGGCCTATCCGACTAGATCCGACTAATTGCTATGCACCGATTAATTGCCGATTACTAATTGCTATGGGCCAATTAATCGCCGATTACTAGACCTCGAAGCTCGAAGGTGGCCGACCGCCCGACTAGAGCCTAGCGACTTTTAGAACATTGCAAAAAACAAGTCCTCAAGTCAGCTAAAAAATGGCTTCAGTGGAAATTATTGATCATGTCATTCCCCAAAACTCAACTTGAAAACTGACAACACAGGCAGCAGTGGGTCCAAAACCGAACTATAAAAAGGACACTCCAAAGTTAGCTGTAATTAGAGATGAAAATTTGACATCAAAACATGAAGACCAGTGGATCAAAATATACAAACCCTGCTCATATTCTCGAATTCGATGTTCAACGTCATCAACATCTGCAGCTTGCCGCAATATCCCTTCTACTTTGACTCCTGGAACATCACTGTCAAATGATCAGAGACAAACAAGGAAACACGTATAAAGGAAGATATTCAATGTCACGATATGTACGGGGAGGAGAATCTACAGGGTTGGTTGGTCCTAGTTAAAATAAATATTGCATGTCATAAAGGTCTTTCTAGCTCAATTTACTAGGCTATTGATGAATAGAATGCAAGATTCAATAGAAAATATCATCTAAATACCAATGACCCATAGTTGGCACTATAAATAACTAGTACAGAAAATGAAGAGGAGCAAAAAAAAGTCAAGAAGTTTAATTTATCATGTAGGACATGTGGGTAAAACAAAAGGATAGTGACATTTTGTCTTTTCCTTTTGAGGGAGCTAAAATTCATCCTTTCCCACATGCCAGTGAACACTTACCGTACACATCCGTATTCCCGTAGGTGGTCCATATCCAAAGTTGTTTGACCCCATTATTGCATCTCTACAAACAGATTATCATGCACTACGAATGTTCCAGCATAAATCATATAAAATGTTGTTTGAATTGGTAATAAAATAGTACTGTCAGGTTGCAAAGAATTTAAAAGTTCTGTCCTCATAATATCCTGCTTTCTACTATATAGATTTCGTAGATGTACTTTGCAATGGTGCTTACACATAGTTTGAGAATGCCTATGAGTTACCAGTACCACATTTAAATGAATAAATCCATTTGCAGTGGAAACAGAGAAACTTCTCGTGTCCAGTGCCTCTTACAATTGGTAAAATAAAGAACAATGATTGAAACTAATGAGGGTTAGCTATCGGAATAAAATAGTCCACTTTCAGGACCAAAAGAAACTTCATCTCTTCTAAATCAATTGCCCTTTTCTTCTAAAAGAAACTACAGATAGGATTTGTGTCATGGCGTACTAAGAGCCTGATAGATCACAGAAGTCATGCACAAAACTTTAAATACCAGTAAAATGAGATATCTCACCATGCTCTTCTACAAACCTAAGGGCTTTCTCCAAGAAAGATGGGTTTCCATCTATATCTTCTAGGGCAAGTAAAACTGGTCGACCGATGACCAAGGATTTAACTGGCTGCTTCTCCTTTACTAAAGAGAATAAAATTCAAACAAAGAAAGAGGAAGACATTAGCTTCTTAAGAAAGTTGAGAGTTATGCACCACATCAATGACCACTAAACATACAAGGAAAAGAAGAATACTGATGTGGAACTTCAAGTTGATGAAATAAAGACATGACATAAGCGGAGAAGGTTACGGGAAAGTCAGAATTGGTAAAGCAAAAAAACAGAGAACAAAAAATGCATGAGAGATAAGATTGCAGGAAACATAGTATGTTATTTTGTCTGGACATCACCAGTTATCAAGCTGGTGCTCAAAATTAGAAGTTTTAGTTTGGAGAAAAAAAAGTGGGGGCAAGAAGTGGGTACGTGATGTGCAACATAAGTGAAGATACAAAAAGGCAAGCTTCTCCCCCAACCCCTACCTGGAAAAGGTCAGCTTTGGCTATTTGCCATATAACGGTATAACTATCGGTCCCTGGTAACTTACGTAAAATCCAAGAATAAATCATGTAATGCTTGTTGAGAAATTTCCTTCTACGAAACTGTGCTAGCTGTTCATACCAGTAAGGCTACTGCAGAAACCTACAAAGGAAGCTAATTCAAGCAACATAACCTTAACACAAAGGAACATACACTGATCTACAGAACCATCAAATGCATCAGACTGATCATTCCTGAATAAGCCATTTTGCCCCATTATAAGAGTAGCACTTGGTGCTTGCGCCAAAGCTTCTTCAAGTGCGACCTTCCACTCATGTAAATCCTCTGAAGTTTCAGCCTGCAGCACCAAAGGTAATTACTAGAACACAACAACAGCAGGGAAAACAACATTCTCTATCTGCTGGTCTTGCAGAGGAATAACTTGAAACAATTATTATGTGATGATATGCAAAACATCAGTTGTGGAGTTCTAGCCCCGGTGGGGTTGAGTTGTTTGACCCTGCTAATAGTGTTAGCCCTTAGCCCTTTTAAGGGAGAAGTAGATAAGGTCATCCACCTCCGTGAAGTTTGAATTATTCCCATTGGAATGTGTGGAGGGTTTTATCCTTGCAAACCCCTACGGGGTATTCCATCTTTGGGTGAATTCTTGTTCACACTTCCTTATCTAGCACGTGGCTGGAAATGTATGCGAGCATTAACTAAATTTAGAGAGAGAACACTCTGAAAAAGGGAGAAAATTCAAAAACGATACTGTTGGAGCCTATGTTACATTGGATTTGGGTATGGATGTCATGTGCAGGTATGTGATGAGTGTCATACTCATCTAATTGCCATTTCGAGGACACAAGAGCATGACGAAAGACTGACATGCCTTAGTAGCTTGTCTATTTTCTGGTGTAAATGGTGTTTAGGAGGTGCTAGAGAATTCCATGCATATAATTGTAGTGTTACCCATGGGTCACGAGATGAATGTCGATCTCAACATTGGAGACATATCTCATGCCCTTAACCGAGTGTCCAGTGCCCGACACGGGTACTTAAACGCTAAGAAGAGTTCATGTTGGTAACATAGGACTTGGACTTCAAGCAAGAAGTGGAAACAAGGAAAAATGAATGCCGGGACATTTTAACTAAGAGCAACAAACAACAATGATCTACAAAAGGCACCTTGAGAGTGAAAGCTCGCCCATCGCGACCATCAGGAAAGAGCACAGTCAGGAGCTTCTTATCTGCTTTTACATCTACTCTAGAAATTTATCAAAAAGAATCATCGGAGGGTGAGTAAACAATACAAATAACTATCACAGCAACTGCTTGCAGAAAGGCTGACTGAGAGACCAATTCAAAATCAAAAGAAGCAAGCCAACCTGCCTGAATTGTTTAGGTCAATACCACCAAGCGTCAAATTCACCTCATTCCCCTTTTGAGTAACAGCATTCTGAATGGAAAACCAAGAAAGATGAAACATATGTCAGGATAAGAAAGAAAAAAAAACACCTAAAAGGAATGAACCCCACATGCACCAAGAAAGAGGGAGAGAGAGGTTTGCTAATAAGAAAAACTAAAACCGCCCAAAGAACAACCAAGGTACTAGGTATCGTACTGTAATTTGGAATTCCAATTAGCATCAAGTCACGATGTCCAGCATCATTTTCTGCCCATTTTCCTAGCGCTCTATAATATCATCTTAATCTTTTATAACTTAATGCTACTTCAGACACTGCACCTTCACCAAAACATAGGCGAAACCTACATTTCCACAATTCAGTAAGTATGCACCACTTAAAGACCTGAGTTATGTCCTTATTAATGCAACACAAAACTGCAAAAGTATCTTTTAAACCCCACCAGAGTCAGGGCAGTAAATCCAATATCAAGCCAAAAGTTCATAGTTACTGATTCTCGTAAGTTGACTACTCGCTATCCACAAAAAAGAGCCTAAAATATAAAGCACAAGGGCGCATATTTCTATGCTCATTAACACCCTATGAGCATATTCAATTTTTAGTAGAACTTTGCCATATAAAGGTCTGTACTGATCCAAAAAGTAACAAACCAGCAAACCCTACACAGAAGGTCAAGACTGTGGTCAATCTACATTCTATACCTGTCAAATTAAACAGCTGACAGTAATGTCTTCTAAAAGGACACTGCAAAACTCATATGTAAACTTCAAAGAAGGGGAAATAAGAAAGATGAAGAATTGAAAAACCAAGGGCTTGCAAGTTGCAACAACTTCTCAGTTTGTGGAAAATGGTTATTCTGATCCTCCTTTGCTTGTTCAAAAACTTCCAATTAAAACATACAAGTCACTTCCAAAATATATTTACGGCCATCTACCACTCCAATACTTGTCCGAGAGAAAAAAAAAATTCTCTAGAAATCACAAAGTGTTTCCAACTTCCTTTTGTAGAATTTTCCTAAGCAATGTATACAGAACGCCCAACACAAGGATTTATTAGAGTCTCGGCATAATAATTGAACAGAAGAACTGTTTGATACGTTCCTCTCTCATCAAAGTTCTCTATTGCCATAGTAAGTATGGACAAACAGCAAATGGTCAGGTGATGCACCATGAACCTTGCTTGAGGTCGTCATAGGCAGAGTTATGTCTGCCCGTGGCCATCGCAGTAAAATTGAATCACCTCCAAGGATCCCACAAAATTGGTAAGAAAGAGGAACAAATTGGACAACATCAACCTCAAAACTATTTCGTATGATGAAAGAAAAGGAGGGCACAAATTTTCAAGCAATAACTCTTCTTCTTTTCCTTCTTGATTGGCCTCAAGCAATAATATCAAGGAAAGATTCACATGTCAAGATGACACATTTCTGTGAGAATTAAAAAAAAAAAAAACTAAGCAAATGCTGCTTACCGGGTCACTTCTAAAGAAGACCAATGAGGTGCGAGTCAAGATAAACCACCTTTTCTTCCAGGATGTCCATCCGATTCCTGCACAAGTAGGATTGTGGAATAGCAAATTAAGATCAAAAGTCAAAGTCTTGACAAAAAAGTATCTGCTGATGTACTTTAAAATTGATTTCACGCTAATGTCGTAATGTATTATGCCATAGCGTCCCCTGAAATAAGAAAAATCAATACATGTCTGACAAAAAGACAAAGGTCAGTCCCCCATGGCCCCTAATCCTTGTAAATTGTTGGTTAGAAAATACATAACCAGCCAAAGAGAAAAATGGAATGTGCCCGTGTTCCAATTTCTTGCATTCTTACTATGGCAAGTTCGTAGCCCACCGGGGAAGTAAAGCATACCTTTGGATGATAGAAACAGTGGTCCACTCTTGAAAACCTGCGGGACATCGTAAATCTTTTAAAACGTGATGTACTTACCAAGTGCATACATGTTTATCTAAATACAAAACCAGAATGTACTATCTAATCACAATCAAGCAACAAATATCTACCATCTCCTTGAATTTTATGCGTTTGTCAATTCTAGTAAATCTCGTGCTATTTATAAAGCTTCCACTTAAAACTTCGTCCTTAAAAACAATGAAAGATGACAATAGCAATTTGAAATCCAACCAAAAAAAAACCTTAGTCAATCTCCCATATATTGCCGTCCTCAATAACCGATAAGATAACCAAACAACATTTGCATTTGTCATAGATCAGAGATCTCCATTGCTCTAATGTGCCAGAAACCACTTCAAAACTTAGTATCGAACTATTCTATTTAAATCATACACAAGAGGGAAAATTGGCAATTTACCTTATTGTTACTACGAGAAAGTAGGTGATCTGGTGGCCCAGAAGGAGGATGGTGATTTCCGCCCTCTCCCTAAGACACAAAGAACAAACTATAGTAAGCATATTATTACACATCCACACTACCAACTTATTTACAAATGATCGTGCTCAGAGGCGAAGCCACATTGATTCCATGGGGGTAAACTTGATTCCACTCGCCACATATTATTACACATCCACACTACCAACTTATATGTTTCTGTACACTTCTCACAAATTTCTTCATATTTTTAAACATATGTCAAATTCTACACTGGCGAAAACTGGCAATTTACCTTATTGCCACCACGAGAAAGTAGGTGATCTGGTGGCCCAGACGGAGGATGGTGATTACCGCCCTCTCCCTCAAACACAAAGAAAAAACTATAGTAAGCATATCATGACACATCCACACAATCAACTTACTTTTGCAAACAGCTGTTCTCAGAGGCGGAGCCATGTTGATACCACAGGGATCAACTGACTCCACTCACCATGAATATTTTCCCTAGTAATATCAAGTATCAACCACTACTATGTGGTTTTCTATAGTACTGTTTTGACCTTATAAGTCCTAAATCACGCCAACCCAAAAGGCTTTTATGGTTCCAGGTTTTTCGCCGCACTCTCCAAAAATTCAGCCTCCACTAGTCGTGCCAACATCGGCGGTGCTTATGATGACAATAAATTAGAATTCGAATGGAACATTTCACGTGCTTCTTTTCTATGTAGTTTCACATATTTCTGTACACTACTCACAAATTTCTTCATTATTTTTAGATTCCAATTCATAGAAAATCCTCCAGCACGAGTACTAAAGAGTCGGTATTATTTGAACGAAAATGCTAATCACCACCCAATTATAATGTGGAAAACGTGTATCAATATTCATATTCAAAAAACTATTATTGATCATATCCGTGAATATGTATCGATATATGTGAGATAGTATATCGCTATTCTAACTCATTTCGCATTATATGCATATATAAAAACCAATGCCCAGTGGACGGTGGTCAGCAAGACCCTTATTCCAAAGGAATGTACAATGCAGCAATGCGCTACAGAATTTGAACAAAATAGCAATCTTTTGGCACCTGAGAAGAGTCTGTGATGTTCCGATTGGTCATCGTCCGATTCAAAATGGCATTCCCTGAATAATAATAGTATTATTATCAATCGAGACCACAAATTAACCTTCCGCCATTAACCTGCAATATTCACATTCAACCCAAGCAATCGAACCACACGCAGATGAAACCGTTGTAGGGTTCGTGACAACGTTAATATATCAAAATGTGGATCAGAAAACGTCGATTCGATGCGTACCTCGGTATAGAAATTGTACAAAAACAACCGATAGGAATGCCGGATTGGAGAAGAAGAAAGGAAAAGGTAGAGAGAGAGAGAGAAGGGGGGTGGGGTTTGTGCGTGTGTTTTTTTCTCTCTCTTCTGTTGTGTCGTTCACGATGCCAGACTTGGGCCAGCGGAAACCCGCGGGAGAAGCGAACGAATTTTGAGCGGGGCCTCCGGTGGAGGATCGCACGTCGTTTTTACACGTCCGTCGATCTCCGCAAATATTGGAGGGAATTTTGTCGGAACGACAAATTTGGAGTCTGAGCAAAGCGACCCAAGTTTACAACACAACGTGTGCGACACAATTGTATCCAGAATCGTTCGATTGTGAGTAATCTCACAAACGCATTGGGTTCAGAAGACCTCAAACACAGTTATGTTTAGAATTGTGTCCGGGAGTTGTGTTACTAAACTTTTTGGTGGAGTAAAGCATAATTAGCTAGAGCTTATAACTTAAGCTGGGACATTAAGATGGTTGAATAAGGCCCCGTTTTGCTAAGGAAAATAAATATTCCTTCTGTTTCATAATGTTTGTCTCGTTTGCATAACATAGGCGTAAAAATAATACATTTTTTGCAATAAAGTTTCAAAAAAAAAATCAACAATTTACTAGATGTCGATTAGTTCTTTTAATTTATGGAAAAAGTTTGCAATTTTTTTTAAAGAAAATACATTATTTTTCAGTCATCATTTTGCGGACCGGACAATCATTATAGGACGGATTTTGAGCGGGGCCTCGTGTGGAGGATCAAGCATGGTTTTTACACGTCCGTCGATCTCTACAAATATTGGAGGGAATTTTGTCGGAATGTCAAATTTGGAGGAAGAGCAATGCAACCCAACTTTAACAACACAACGGGAGACACAACTATTCCAAAACCGTTTGATTTTGGGTTCAGAAGGCATCAAACATAGTTTTGTCCGGAGTTGTGTCCCGAAATTGTGTTACTAAACTTTTTGTCAGAGTATACCATAATTAGCGAGAGTTTGTAACCTAAGCTAAGTTGTCTTCCATGTTGTCCGTGATATCTGACATACATCCACAATTTTGTAAAACAGCTATGATTTAAAATAAACAAACAGTCTAAAAAAAACAAACAAACAATGTGTTAAATCAACTTGAATCAGAATAAAAATGATAAAAATAGAATTACATAAGCAATTTTCGTGAGATTTCGTATAAAAAAATAATATTTCGTGTTACTTTCCATTTATAATCATTTGAATCATTTGAAATACATGCAAAATTAAAAACTCAAGTTGGCTTCTTCTGTACTTAGAAAAAAAAACCTTTTAAATCTTTCTATTGGAATATTATTATTTCAATTTTCTCCCGCGAATCAATTTATAATGAAATTTTAACTTGGAATTTGTAATACCCCGTATACTAAATTTATTGATTTATGCATGTAAGTATTAGGTGGCTGTAAGTGAAGGTGTGTGGCGTGGAGTGTGCACAGGTGGTCAACTTGTGTGCATATATATCTAATAAGAGAGTTTTAATAAAGATAGGTGAACAAGTGTTGGACATGTGTCCACTTTGAGTTCATTACGTTTTGTATAAAGGAAGGAAAGGCAATTGGAAAGCTTAGGAAGGAGGCAGTTTGGTGGTCTATGTTGGGCGCACGGTTTCAATATGTTAGTAAAGGGAACTAAAAGAAAAGAAACTGAAACTATAGCAGAGGCTTCCGGAGATGAACTTAGGTGCGATATTCAAGGCGATTTGAGGGTGAGTATGAGATACATATTTCTCGTACAATATTAATGTTGGGTTCTTGTTGGTTGTGTTATGTGCGGTGACCGTATGTCGTGGAACTGTTTGGTATGTGGCGGGGTGACTAGGCTAATAAGCTATGCCAAAAGACATGTTGGCCAATGGGCTGTGGTGAGGCTAGTGAGGTGGTATGTCATCCGTCATATACCGAGGAGGACCGGATATGTGGTTCCATTTATGTGGAACGTGTTATATTCGTGGTTGGTGTTATACGTGGTGATTGACGTTGTGCAGTTTATTTGATGTTGATATTGTACACGTTGTTATGTCTCACACACTCCTGGGGTCCTTTTGGACTCCAGCTTGCAGGTTGGTTAGGGGGTCAGGTGCTGGTGGTGCGGGCTCGTCCGAGTTGCTGCGAGAGTGGGTGTTGTTTATTTATTTTAGAGATAGTTATAAATTGTAAAAAAAAAAAATTTGGGAATAAAAGTCAGATTGTGGTCTTTTAAATATCGTGGTACTTGTGAATCCGGGTTGTTACAATTGGTATCAGAGCATAGGAAATAGATCTTATATGGGATAAAGTGGATGGTTAGAGGACAATGTAGAAGCATAGAATTCGATTACTTAATTTTCATAAACAAAATTTGGAGATCATTTTATAGTCCTTTGGACAGTTCAAAGATCAAACTTAGGATGATTAACTCTGATTTAATATTGGTTTACCTTGACTGAGGAAAAGTCATTTATATAGGAGTTCATCTGTGGTTAGCTGCTGGTTAGTCATTAGCCGTAGGTGAAACTTTTTGTTTGTGAAAAGTGAAGGTGTATCTGGGGACTGAGATGCTGCTCTAGCTTAGTAAATTCAGAGCATATTTCAGTGATTATGATGCTGGTTGTTGCTTAATTGATTTCTTTCTTTAAAAAAAAGAAAGAAAGAAAGAAACCGACTGGTGCATATTCTTGGATAACATTGGAGTAGGTGTTCATTGCTAAAGATATGTTCATGTAATCATACTCTACTCGAAGCGGGTACAAGTATACATGTGTGTTTAGTAGAGCTTTGGATTGAATTTAAGTTTGGTTAATTAATTTTGTGCAATCTCTCGAAATGTTTTGACTTTGATGCTATGTTACGTGGATTAAGCATTGAGAACAAAATCCAAATTGGTTGGTAATTCTTCTATGTTCAGTTCACTTATTTGGTTTAGTCAACCAATTTCATGGTTTTGATATGATTTGGTTGTGTGTATTTGAGTGGGTGATCAGAGTGCGCAGCGGAAGCGTGGAATTAAATTACATTTTTTTTTTTTAGTTGTCAAATTTCGGGGACGAAATTTCCAAGGAGGGGATATTGTAATACCCCGTATACTAAATTTATTGATTTATGCATGTAAGTATTAGGTGGCTGTAAGTGAAGGTGTGTGGCGTGGAGTGTGCACAGGTGGTCAACTTGTGTGCATATATATCTAATAAAAGAGTTTTAATAAAGATAGGTGAACAAGTGTTGGACATGTGTCCACTTTGAGTTCATTACGTTTTGTATAAAGGAAGGAAAGGCAATTGGAAAGCTTAGGAAGGAGGCAGTTTGGTGGTCTATGTTGGGCGCACGGTTTCAATATGTTAGTAAAGGGAACTAAAAGAAAAGAAACTGAAACTATAGCAGAGGCCTCCGGAGATGAACTTAGGTGCGATATTCAAGGCGATTTGAGGGTGAGTATGAGATACATATTTCTCGTACAATATTAATGTTGGGTTCTTGTTGGTTGTGTTATGTGCGGTGACCGTATGTCGTGGAACTGTTTGGTATGTGGCGGGGTGACTAGGCTAATAAGCTATGCCAAAAGACATGTTGGCCAATGGGCTGTGGTGAGGCTAGTGAGGTGGTATGTCATCCGTCATATACCGAGGAGGACCGGATATGTGGTTCCATTTATGTGGAACGTGTTATATTCGTGGTTGGTGTTATACGTGGTGATTGACGTTGTGCAGTTTATTTGATGTTGATATTGTACACGTTGTTATGTCTCACACACTCCTGGGGTCCTTTTGGACTCCAGCTTGCAGGTTGGTTAGGGGGTCAGGTGCTGGTGGTGCGGGCTCGTCCGAGTTGCTGCGAGAGTGGGTGTTGTTTATTTATTTTAGAGATAGTTATAAATTGTAAAAAAAAAAAATTTGGGAATAAAAGTCAGATTGTGGTCTTTTATATATCGTGGTACTTGTGAATCCGGGTTGTTACAGAATTACAGCCGACTTAACTCGACCTTAGTAAACACAAAATATGCTTGCTTTGGGTCTCTAAAACCAACCTCTATTTGTGTACGTTCCTAATAAGTTTTTTCTCTAATTATTAACCTCAATTTTCTCTTTCTATCTATTTATTATCCTCAAAACCTAAATCAACTATAGCTAAAGAAAATTATTGTGCTTTTGAATTTGCTTTTGAGTAGTAGTACTAACATTAAATAGTTTACCAATCAGTAAGTTAAAGGCTATTTGTATGACACTCATCTACTATTATTATACATAAAACTTCTTATAAGTGCGCTTTTACCATATAAAAGTGAGGACGTCCCTTTCCCCAGTTTCCCGACCAATTTATGATGATCCGAGCCGTTCAATATGTTCAGAACGTAATTTTAAGGGTATTCGCGTGAAATCAGTAAAAAAAAAAAAGGACCGGAAAAGGCTTTATCCTAGCAGTTTTTGTTTATTTTTTATCGAACGGTTCAAATAAAAACTGCTTGGATGAAGCTATTCATAGTCTCTCTTTTTTTGCTGATTTCTCACAGTTACCCTTAAAATCACGTTATGAACACATTAAGAGGCTCGAATTATCAAATTTTGGTTGGGAAATGAGAGAAAAGGAAAAATCCGCAGCTTAACTAAAATAAGAGTGCCTTTATAAGAAGCTAACTACACTATTATAAGTCCTAAATTAAGCTCGCTTGTTTAATACTAGCAATTAACATTAAAATGTCCAACTCTAGCAATTCGAGATAATATATTTAGGCTCTGTTTGTTTGAACTGAAAATATTTTTCTCAAGAATATTTTTCAAATTTATGGTGTTTGGTTGCACATGTGTTGGGGAAAATGTTCTACCTGTAAAATGTTTTCCACCAACTCAAGGTAAATTAACTTACGACAACAATCTTCGCAAGTCATTTACAATTCTTTTCCCCGTATGTCCCCTGGCAACTGCTGAGAGAACTGTTCTACCAAATTTGAAAAATTAAAAGCATAACCCCACAGATGATACCCCCACCGCGGTTCTCCCACCGAACCGCCGACCGCACGCATGCTGGGTCCACTCCGGCCATTGGACGGCCGATCCGATCCGTCCAAAAATTCTAAAAAAAAAACCCAGTGGGTCAACGCGAAAATCAACGGCATCCGACATGTTTAAGTGCTCGATCCGAACTTCCAAAAATCAGAGATCCGAGCCGTTAAAAGATGGAAGTTCGGATCGAGCATTTACACATGTCGGATGCCGTTGATTTTGACATAGACCCACTCGGTTTTTTTTTATAGAATTTTTGAACGGATCGGATCGGCCGTCCGGTGCCCAGAGGGGGCCCGGCATACGTGCGGTGGGCGGTTCGGTGGGGAACCGCGGTGGGGTATCATTCTCCGTAACCCCATATTCCTCCACTGTTTGATGACAGAGACAGTTAATTTTAGAGAGAGAAGGCAAGGAACCATGTTAAACAGGTGTCTTCAGAATGCTCACTGCCATGTGGGATTTTTTTCCCTCCAATAAATGCCATTGTTTTCCTATTACAGAACCAAACAGCTAAAACGATAATTGTGTAAAATATTTTCACGTAAAATCATTTACATGGAAAATATTTTTTATTGCAAAAGATTTTACATTGAAACAAACGGAGTCTTAATGTCTAGCTCTTTGTGAATTGGCAACTGAGAGATTGGAGCCGCTAGCAGTAGCCAATCAACATGTATATTTTATTTAGAATTTTTTTATACATGTGACTTGGGAACTGATCTTGGAATCGCTAGTAGTCGCCAATCAACATGTCGTGATGACACTGCCACCTTAGAGTATTCACAATATCATAATCAAAAGTAAATTTTTTTTAAAGTTAATACAAAATATGGCTACAATGCTAGCTATAATAAATTTAACAACCTCCGAAGAAATAATCAAATTTTAGTGTTTGGATAACAAAAACTAGTAACATTTTCATAATAACTAAATTTAATAGCCCCTACATATTCTCAATCAAATACATCAATCATTATACAAAAATGTTCTCTCCTTTCCTTTTCCACTCTCTTTCTTTTCGAACAATAATTTTGAAAAAAATATTTTACTAAAAAATTGTTTTTCTAGATAACAGTTTTTTTTTAAAATAGTTTTTTTTTTAGAAAAACTATTTTCTATTGTTCACAGTTTTTAACTTTTTGCAGTTTGAAAAGATGATGCGATAAGTTTTGGTTATCCAATTTTGATTATGTCATCGTAGACATCTACATTGCTAACCTTAACAATCTCTTAAATGAATAATTAAAAAAACTGATGTGGCAACTTTTGATTATCAATTTTTAATTATAGTATTGTAGATACCCTTAGAAAATTTATTTGTTGGGAGATACTTGCGTCTAATGAAGATTGGAGAGAGATTTATTTCGTCGCACTATCAAAGTCATACTATATTAAAAAGAGATGTTAGAAATTCACACGAGAGAATGTCCCGGTAAATAAATAGCACCAACTTATAAAATAAAAAGCGTGTTCAAATGTATTTTCAGGTTCTCATGTTGTCCACCAAAAAGATTTTTCGGGACATTGAGCATACATATTTCTCGAGAAAAATGGATTAATTGATTTGAAATAGGTACTTACTACTTGCTGATATCCGATTAACTTGACTGGATATTAACCTATGGGATTGGCCTAATGGTTAAGGCTCGAAACTAAGGGATTCGCTTCTTCATAAGCTCTCAAGGTCAGAACTCTGGTTCTAACAATTATTGTGAGGCCACAAAAGTTTTTTTTCGGTCTTTAATTTCAGAATTCAGAGATTAGTCGAGTTACACACAAGCTGCCCCGAATACCTAATTATTAAAATGAATATCATACTTATCAAATTGATTTTTTCTTACGTAAATTAAATTATTTACTCCTACAATGTTTGGAGGACTTCAGGTTGGTGCTGTGTAGTGTGGTGCACAGCGTGCACCTCCGAGCCGTCGCATCGTGCATCCGACAGCTCGGATCTCATCTCAGCAACCAACGATCGAGAGTTGTTCATTGCCGAGATGAGATCCAAGCCGTCGGATGCACGATCCGACGGCTCAAAAGTGCGCAACACAGTGCTGCTCACACTACTGCATAGCACCATCCCCAATTCAACGTTTGGAGCTGCAACAAGAAACAGCTCATATTGTCAATTTAGATTTCGAGAGCAAAGCTCAAATGAGCAGCGACTCCCAAGATCCCATCTCCACCATACCCCTCAAGACCACCCCTTTTTGGGTTTTACAAAGCCAACGACGAATATCCGAACAGTTCACTTCGTCAATCTTACTCAGACGAAGTAGCAAATAAAAATTTAATTTGATCAGATATCCATAATACACTAACTAATTATGTCTAGTTTTGTAAATTGGTCATTATATATAGTAATTTTCAAACTGATGGTCCAATTTGTAACAAACGGCACGAATAATTAATGTGCCTGTCAATGTGCGATTACATAAAAATGAGAGTTTATGCGATTACTAAGCCTAGTGTTGAATAATAATGCCACTGTTGCATATTGCTTCATCTTGACGAGATGAACGATTCAGATTATTGTCTTAACGACATGGAGCTCACAAATTGGGGCCTTGAGGCCAGGGGTATGGTGGACCTGTTCCCAAATTGGAAATAATTAGTACTTGACCGTTGCGACGAATTTATACTCCGTGATTATTTAGGCTTTGGCAACCTCTCTCTCTCTCTCTCTCTCTCTCTCTCTCTCTCTCTCTACATATAACTACACATCCAATTATCCAAATCAATATACTTCGTACGTAACCCGTTTCTGGCGTAATGGAAGTAGACGTGAGGGCCGAGTCGGAGAGAGAACAACTTCGTGTGAAGAGGAAGACCTTGGAGGCAGTTCTCCACCAGTGCCAGAGAGCCCTCCAATCGCTCGGCGACACCGCCAATGTCGACGGCGATGCCGGCTGCGCCGCAGCGCAGGGTTCGCCGGCGCCGTGCCTCAATAAGGAGGCCGACGAGGTGAGCGATTTTCTCTTTGAATTCCGACGGAATCCAGTCCGGATTATACTGGAATCGAACTGAATTTTGTGTCCGGACTGGATTCCTCTGCTCTAAAATTCGGTCTAGGCGGCGGCGGCCGATTCAGCCTCTAGGCGCTAGCGCCCCTCTACCGGCCGACTAGTGCTAGCGACTTTTAGGGTACTGCAGGATTCTAGAGGAGAAGTAGATTCTATTTTGAGTTATTGGTTTTTTTTAACCTGGATATGAGCCGATGAAAGAAAAAAACCTAGATATTAATGCAGTTTACAATGAGCAAAACAAATCTACAGTCGTTTACTTTCACGGCTCTGAAGTGGGGCCAATAAGGAAATAAATCTTGTTATTTTTCTGAATATGGAATCTGAGACCTTCTAGTTTAATGCTACAGCCTAACCAAACTAGATGCTTGAATGCCCGTGATAATAATTATCAAGCCCCAGCTCAGCTCATAACCTTTCGGCTGAATTTTCACTTCTTTTGGTTGTTTTCTTTTAATCTTAATCAAATCCGCTTAATCGTTGGTCGTTCATCTCGACAAGTAGGATCTAAACAATAACAATTTATGATTAAAAGCTCCAAAAAGTTCACTATAGGTGGAAAAAAATTCAGAAAGACAGTTTCCAGTCTTTAGCGTCATGCTCCTCATGGACTTGTTTTATAACTTGATACATATTTCTGTATTTTTTTATTCTTCTCGTTAAGACGAACGATTAATCCTACAAATTTGATGAAAAGCTAAAAAATAGATCACTAAACATCAATAATACCCATTGTCTTTATCAAAAAATAATTTACCCGAAGCTTTACACGTATATTTTGGTCCAGATTTAAGCATGGTGTGTGGGTCCAATAGTTGTGTGGTCCAACCAGAACACTTATCACTGAAGGGGATCCAATCCGACATTGTATTTAGGAGTTGCACGTGAGTCTACTTTAGTATAGCAATTCAGTTTATGTGCTTTGAAGAGTGTACAAGAAGGCTGATTGGTTATTGATCATTCCTTCATCGGTTCTTCTATCTAGTCTTGATCTCTAATCCAAGTATCCAACAACTTCCTTTTGCAATCACCACAAAGTCTAAATGCATACAAATGTATATGAATGACTCTGGTTGATACAGTAGTTGATTCGTCGTTTACTTATCAACCTGATCTCTGACAATTCCATGCCTGATTTTGTTCTTTCTTGCAGTTGTGCGATCTTCTTAAATCTAGAATTGAATGCCCTGATTTCCTAGAAAAACTGGAGTGTGCCCAGATGTCGGTTATGGCTGGTATGCATCTAAAGACGGTTTCTTTGAGAATATTCTTGCTTATGAAATTATTTGCACATGATAAAAAAAACCTTGATGTTTAACTACTGCAAAACTACTTCTACTTGTCTTGAAAGTAGAACTTTAGAATCTTGGACAAGCTCAGTTTTTTGTATGAACATGCAAGCTTGTTATCTTTCGTGTTTCCAGCAGCCCCTTCAAAAAGAATTGATGTTTGTGCTATTGATTGCTCTTGTAATTCATCTATGATGCCAGAAGAAGGGAGTTCTTGGGATATGGTTAGTGACACTGATCTATGGGAAGGTGGAAGTACAGAGGTTGACCAAGAGGACTATGTTTTAGTTAGGCAAGAAGATATAGTCGAGGGAATCGCATGCTTCGTGGCCACATATCTGATATCCCTTAAACAGACAAAGGTGTGTGAAATTATTGCATTGATCAGAATAGAATATAGTCGAATACTTAAATTTCTAATGTCTACTGATAATAATCTATTGACAGTAAGCAGAATATACTTGATTTCTTTCCATATAAATTCATGCGTTTTTCTTGATTGCCTTTACATGGATTGATTGATGGGTTCAGGCCAAGTTCAGCCATCAGGCCTGTCATGTGATTTTAGTTTGAGGAGAACAACTTGAGTAGAATCAAATTAGGAAGTACTAGCTTGCTCACCTTCATAGCCTTTATTTTCACTGTCCAGATGATAATATGACAACTTGTTGGCAGTATTCCAATAGTCCTTCAATTTAATTTTGTTTTGGGTATTCTGACCCTAAAACTGAGATGGTTATATGATTGTTAAGTTTAAGAGTGTTGTAAACTTAACATTCAGATTGAAATTTATCACCATTCAAAGATGTCATCCTCAATCATTACTGGCGAATGGAGTTGAGTAGGCTTGTTGTGGAGCATTACGAAAGTATGACGCTTCAATGAGGTGGTGTTGGATTGGTAGAGGTGGAGAGGTGCTCAGGTGAGGCATAGTTTCCAAGGTACCAGAACGAATTTCCTGCTTGGAATCGAAAGACATGGGCTGCTGTTGAAAGGAGATAGACTGAGGAGGCCAGCTCACCAAACGTGCCAAGAGCACGTGGTTGATGCACAAGTAGCTAGCTTTGTGTGGTTTGACATTATGTTAGTGGCTTTGAGTCGTGCCAATTGATGGGGGTGGTAGGAGGTGGGGTGTTCTTATCAGAATGGGGAGCTATGCTTCATGACCTCTATTTAGTAGACTTGCATGCGGCTGCTGGGTGCGGGTATTTGTCTAAGTGTAGGATTCGTCTGATTTCCATCTCAAGGATACAGCCAAATAGTACACACCAAACATGGTATTTCTTGGTGTATTTCTTTTATTTTCTCGGATGGTGTTAGTAAGGAACCGCTGGGCATTTCATGCATAATATGGAAGATATATGTTATATCTGCATGCTAGATGAATCTCCAATTGAACATGTCGGACATGGATATGCCCTTGTCTCGGTGTCAAGTGTTCGACATGGATAATTTATTCATTCAGAAGAGATGTAGCATAGGCCGTGAGGCATGTCTTTGCCTCAAATTGGAATATACTAACGTCGAGGCTGACCAAGATATATGTACTAAACTGGTTCTCGCCCTGGATTTAGTTGTGGTGTACTAAACTGGTTCTCGCCCTGGATTTAGTTGTGGTCTCAGATCAGATATTTGTTCATTCTTTCTAAAAGTGACCTGTCTGTGTATGTGAAACTTGTTTCATGTATATTATGACTAAAGCATTAAAACTGTGATCTGATTATTTGGCTTTTGTTGTGCAGGATTTGAGCCCTAACCAACTCCAAGAAGGTGAGTTTGATTGCTTTTTATGCAGAGCTATAGAATTAAAAGATCCAAACTATTTGGGGGCAATATGCTGTTTCCCTTAGAATTTATGACCTTTATTGGGTTTGGCTGTTGGAGAGTTTAGAGGGGAAAATCTAATATTCTATGAGTTATTATCTTCCAGCCCTGAGCAAAACATTTTCTGTGAAGAAGAAAAAGGGGAAGCTTCAGAAGGCATGGGATGGAAGCAAAGTCCTATATAATGTAGCTTCTTGGGGAGCAACAGCCGTCGGGTGGGTTATTCACATTATTCGCTTGATGGCTTTATGTTATCTAATCAGATTGATTTGGTTTCATCATAGACAATACAAAGGGATATAACCAAACCAAACCAAACCGAGCCTTGTGTCCAAAGCAATTGGGGTCGACTACATGAATCCTATTTTTCCATGGAGCTCTGTCCAGGGCTACCTGTTCAAAGGGATATCATACTCAATATTTGAGACCTCTTTAATATGAGGCCGATCATAGGGAATTCTTTTGGACCATTCAATTAGGACTCCTTTTTTAACACATATCTGAACCTGTATAAGTATCTTCTTCCCACACAATCTTGTTCACATCGTCACATGTCAATTTTGTGGTTTTCCTCGCACTTGTCAAATATTTTCAATTGGACGTGGTATACTTCTTTTTATGATAATCCAAGTTATCCAACCACGATCCTGTAGTTCCTGCCCACAGTTTGTGTTTGACTCATACCGGTGCTCAAAATAGCTGACTGGACGGTGCATCTTAGCCTTACATAATCATTGTCGTCAGTAAAAATGAAAAAAATGATGAGAAATGGACCAAAAGCAAAAATAAAGAGGGAGAACCCATTGAATTCGACCACGTGCAGAAAGATAGGAAGCCGCAGTTGTGGAAGCCAGTTCCAGATGCTTCTCTTCTTCTCTTTCTCTTCCTGTAATAGTTCCAGATAGTTCACTAGAGCCTTCACATAAAGTTTCCCAGATGTTTAATTTGGATGAATATGGCTGAATTTTGCATTGTAGAACATGGAGTCAGCTTTGTGGTCATTTTGTGAGGTTCTGATTTTAGTCTCCTTCATTTTTGTCCTAAACAGGATATACCAAAACCCTGCGCTCCTTGCAGCTGCCTCGACAGTCTTTTGGACTTCATGTCAAGTTATCTCGAAGCTCCTCTGACCTGCTTGTCAAGTTCCAATGCTTTGGACTCTCCTTGCGTTTGTATTGTGCTTGTACGACCTTAGCTGCTTGGTGTTGGGTTTAATTCTGTAACATTGTTGCCATTCTTTTTGTGCTACAGCTCCATTGATTTGCTCTAGCATAATTTGTAAATATGTTTCAAGTTAAAGCATTTCTGTTTCCAGTTATCGATCAGCTTATCGGTTAGTTCACGCTTCCTATGTTTCAAGCTAACATTCCCAGAATTATGGATGTTTGACCGGCCTTCATTTTATAGATTAGTTCACGCTTCCTATGGTTTTTTTTTTGGATTATCGAGAAGAAACTGCCAGTGATGCATACATGTCTTTCTTTTAAGGTTCTACTCAGTGATATGATTTCACATTTTGTAAAAATTCAATTTCTTGGTTTGTATACTAGCAAAGTAGTTGCCCTCAAAACTGAGTTTTAGCCACCGAACCAGTGGATCCTTTTTAATGAACAGGATTTGGTCCCTATTAAGACTCTGTTCGGTTTGGATTTTGAGGGAAGTTTTTTAAAGTAATGAATGTAGACGGAAAGATAGAGAAGATTTATTGAAGACTATGCCCAAAGATTTAAGTTTTGAGGGAGCTTATAGATCTCACTCAATCAAAGAGTGTCGCTACATTTGCACAATCTTCAAGCTCAAAGGTCATTGGTGCAAAATTCCATCTATCAAAGTCCAATCGACATACTTATTTACATGATTGCTCGATGCCTCGTAGAGTTTAACTTCAAATCAATTAGCCATGGATGAAATAGCTTTAGATTATGTTAGCGTAGCTCAAATAGCTTAAATAAACAATGTGAGATAAAAGTCCAATACTTTACCTCACGCACAGCTTGATAGAACTGCATGTTCAACTATGTTTATCAGTTGAGCAAGCAAGAAATTGACTCGACAAGAGACTCAAGTGCATGAGAAGGCCACCAAAAACTTAGCTATACCGTGATAGATTCCTCGTAGGAATCCAACCTAAAATTAATTGACAATAAGTAAAATAGTGTATAGATTGTATTAAACTAAGTTTGGTGACTTAAGTGAGCAACTAAATATGAGATACAGTTAGTAAATATTCTCATGGAATCCAAACAATGAACCAACCTTTATGTTTACTTTTTTTTTTTAATTTTTAAATCATGAACGGTTAAGTAGGACTGCCAAAAAAAAACAAGCTGTTCATGACTCGGCTCGTTTAGTAATTAAGTCGAGCTCGAGTTTTGGGCTTGTTTAATAAATGAGCCAAGCTTGATACTCAAAAGCTTGGCTTGGCAAGTAAAAGCTAGTCTTGTTTATGAGTACTGCTATGAGTACTAACGGTTTCCGTGGGGAAACCATACCGACAGCCTCGCTAGGCCGTCTCCGGCTACCGGACGGCCGATCCGAGCAGTCCAAAAATTCTAAAAAAAAAACCCGAGGGGCCTGATACGAGAATTAACGGCATCTAATGTGTGTAGGATGGTTGGATCAAGCACCTTATTTTTTGTGTATATATGTATATACATATAAACACGAAAAATAAGGTGTTAGATCAAGCACCCTACACACATCGAATGCCGTTGATTCCCGCGTAAGGCCCCTTGGTTTTTTTTTAAAGAATTTTTGGACGGCTCGGATCGGCCGTCCGGTAGCCGGAGATGGCCCGGCGTGGTCATCGATATGGTTTCCCTACGGAAACCGTTGGTACCTATATCTTTACTACTTGTTTATATAGGCTTGACCTGTTTAAAGAGGCTCATAAAGTAAATTAGCTACACTTGCCTCGCTAAGGGCTTAGCTTGTTTACAAATGAGTCAAGCTTGACCTCGAATTTTAGGCTCGTTTAGTAAACGAGTGAGTTCAAACGTAGCTCGGCTCTACTGATTTACAACCTTACTGTTTAGATGTTCAGAAATGAATCACCAATCACACAATATTTTTTATTCGATGGTCAAGAGTGTCTGGACTAACTTACGCACTCTACCTCATCCCGAGTCACCCAAATCCAATCGATGGTGACTCAATGACGGACTCGCCTCACCTTTAGTTCCTTTCTCCGGTCTCCCCTCTAGTTTGCGTTTTGTGGGCCCATAGGGCACACTGGATAGGAATCCGTTGGTTGCAAGTTCATATGTTTGGATCAGGTATCAATGCAAATCTGATAAACTTGATTTTTGATATGGTCACTTGGCTCGACAAGAGCCACATGATAAACAGTTTCGATCATCAAATTGAGCCCTACATGAGCCCACAAAATCCAAAACTGGAGGGAAGAACTGGAGAGGGGGACGAGTCCCTCCTTGACTGCTCAAAAGTCAAAAGCCGATTCCCAAAAATTTCAAAATATCAGAAATCGAATACAAGATCCCCATCATTCTCTCTCTCCCCCCTCAGCAATGGCGACTCTGGCGGTCCCCGAAAACCTTACCCGAGATCAGTACGTCTACATGGCCAAGCTCGCCGAGCAAGCCGAGCGCTACGAGGAGATGGTAAAATTCATGGAAACCCTCGTGGTCTCTCACACCCCGTCCACCGAGCTCACCGTCGAGGAGCGCAACCTCCTCTCCGTCGCCTACAAGAACGTCATCGGCTCCCTCCGCGCTGCGTGGCGGATCGTGTCCTCGATCGAGCAGAAGGAGGAGTCTCGGAAGAACGAGGAGCACGTGGTTTTGGTCAAGGACTACAGGTCCAAGGTGGAGGCGGAGCTGTCGGGGATCTGCGCGGGGATTCTGAGGCTGTTGGAGGAGAATCTGGTGCCGAGCGCGGCGACGGGGGAGTCGAAGGTGTTTTATTTGAAGATGAAGGGGGATTACCATAGGTACATGGCGGAGTTTAAGGTTGGGGAGGAGAGGAAGGAGGCGGCTGAGGATACTATGAACGCTTATAAGGCTGCTCAGGTAGTTTGCGTTTTTTAGGATTTTGAAAATCGTGAGATTAGGGCTAAGGATACTATTTACTGTGTGTTTGTAGGGTTTTGGATGTGTGTTCCTTAGAAATCGTGAAATTGGGGCGTTATTTACGGTTATTGCTTGTATCTAGGGTATGGGATGTGTATTTCTGAGAAATTGTGGTAGAGCTGTATTTACAGTTGCCTCTTTGTTTTTAGAGTTTTGGGCGCCATGAACGCTTATAGAGCTGGTCAGGTAGTTTGGCCTTTTGAGTTTGTAGAAATCCTGAAATTAGGGCAGTATTTTTAGGTATTGTGTGTTTGTAGGGTATTGGATGCTTTTTTCCTACTGATTGTGGAATTAGAGCGGTATTTATGTTGTGTAGGTAGGGTGAGAAATTGTGGAATTAGAGCAGTAGTTGCAGTTGTGTGTGCTTGTAGGCAGTAGTTGCAGTTGTGTGTGCTTGTAGGGTGGTGGATGTTTATTTCCTGATAATCATGAAATTAGAGCGGTATTTACAGTTACTTTGTATTTTGTGTATTGGCTGCTGAGGATACTATGAATGCTTATAAGGCTGTTCAGGTAGTTTGCCTTTTTGAGGTTTTTGAAATCGCGTGATTTGTGTGTGTGTTTGTAGGGTTTTGGAGGTTTACTTCTTGAGAAATGTTAAGTGCAAAGAATATGGACAAAGAAACGACCCTTGAAGTGTACATAAACGGCTCAGATGCATTGCACAATGAATCTGAGCCGTTCATGTACGCTTTAAGGGTTTTTTCTTTGCCTATTTTCTTTGTCTCTAGCACTCCTCTTAACCTGTTTGAGGTTTTAGAAATCGTGAAATTAGGGCAGCCTTTGCAGTTACTCTGTGTTTATAGGGTACTGGATGTTTAGTACTTAAAAACTGTGAAATAAGGGTGGTATTTACAGTTGCTGTGTGTATTTAGGGTATTGGATGTGTATTTCTGAGAAATTGTGGAAGTGGAGCTCTATTTACGCTTACTTGTATGTTTTTAGGATATTGGATCTGTATTTGCTAAGCGGGGAAAAGAAAGAAAGACGCGTATTTCTTAGAAATCACGAGATTAGGGAGGTATTTACAGGTATTCTAGGGTATAGGATGTGTTTTATACATTTTGAAAACGGGAAGCTACATTCGTCTTTTTGTTCTTTTTGACAACTCTATCAGACTTTAATGATTTAATGAGTTAGAATACTACTAGAACGTCAATACTTCTCCATCTGCTCGAACATGAGACTTCACATCATTTTACATGACCATTAGGCCAGATGACCAGATCTATTTACACTTTATAGTGCCAGTCTTTTTAGGGTTTGGGGTCGGTATGTAATTATATTTCTTGGAAATCATGAAATTAGAGCAGTATTTACCATTATTTTGTGTTTTAGGGCAGTATTTCAAGTTACTTGTTGTGTTTATATCTCTACATCTCTGTTCTGTCAACAGTGTATGTATTTCAATTGCTCAATTACTTGTCTGAGGGTTGGGGCAGCTGATCATTGGACAATTTGAATTGAGGCATGATCTTGCTTTTAGTTGACTCCTTAGGGTTTCAAGTGATTGGTACTTAGGGATTTAAACAACGAAGACAACGATGCATAAACATCTTACATTGTTATAGAAAGGTTGACATGTTATGAATATAGCAGATTTGTAAATTATGGTTAATGAATAGCTTGTAGAATAGATTGAGAGTTCTGATTTTGTGTTGTTGCTTTTTATTGAAGGATATTGCACTGGCTGACCTTGCTCCAACACATCCCATAAGACTCGGGCTAGCTCTCAATTACTCGGTCTTCTATTATGAGATTCTCAATTCATCCGATAAAGCTTGTAGTATGGCAAAACAGGTATACTTTTTTCCAATATTTATATCTCTGGAAATTGTTTGGTCAATTTTTTTTTTAATGTTAAATCCTTTATTTGAATTGGTGACCGACTATTGCATCTGCTTCATATGATAATCTGCTTTTACAATGTTTTAGTGAAACTTTTCTCGATTTTTTTTAATAATGGTTTCCTAACTTTGGTCTCCATTTGATTTGCAATGTATTATGATCTTTGGTGTGTTAAGGTTTGCTCAGTTGAGATGAGTTGTTATCTCATCTTGTATGCATGCTTAGGTGTTTTCCCCTGCCAGGAGTAATTGGTTATTCCTCATAAGAGAAGGAAGTCAAATGACCATTTTGAGTGTTCACTTTATGAAGCCTGATTAGTCAAGGCTCATGACTTCAGTGATGCAACTACCAACTGCTAAGAGTATTTTGGCAATTCTGGTGATTGTAATCCTGGCAGTATATAAAGTTGCTACTTGCTAACACTACCCAACTCTTTTGCAGCTTTTATTTCTTACTCAGAATATAGTGGAAACTGGCTTGAGCCGTTGACTTAGGCGTACTTAATCACACAATCTTTATGTCGAGAGTTCTTTGTTATCTTGATTATTCTTCGTGCTACTCTGCGTGTGTTCGGTTCGCTGCATGGCATTGAGCTACCCATGAATGAAACTAATGGCTGCCATGCAGAAGTTCCATTTTCCGGACAGCATATAGATTTCCGGTGAATTTACCCCTATTATCATCTTTGTGTACAGGCATTTGAGGAAGCAATAGCTGAACTTGACACTTTGGGTGAAGAATCATACAAGGACAGTACTCTCATCATGCAACTGCTCAGGGACAATCTGACTCTTTGGACTTCAGACATGCAGGTTAGTGGGATTCCTGCCCTCTAATTCCTATTATTATAGAAAATTAGATTGAGTAATGATTTGACTTGTATTCACATTCGGCTTGATTCAGGACCAGATTGATGAGGCCTAAAGATGTTTCACGTTGATCGGTTGTTATCTTCTCCAGCCGGAGGTGGGCTTTGAATGTCATTTGTTTGTGCTGACTACATGTCTGTTGGTTGACATTTTGGGGTCAACCCACGAACTGATTGTCATACTAGGGACTTAAACCGACTCCAAATTTCTGAAGTGATTTGAACCTTTTTTTTTTTTTTATGGAAGTGTAGTTGCTATATCTACTGCGTTATGCACTTGCTTACAGCTTGCCATCACTAATCTCTCTCTAGTCCTTGAAAAAATCAAGGGTTATTATTGTTTACGTTTGTGATGCTAGAGACGCCTTTTGACTGCCAGTCTGTCACATGCTCCACATACTTTGTTGTGGTTTCATCAAGCAGTCTGTTATACTAGATTTCTGTTTTGCCCGGGTAAAAATGTACGTTAATGGAATTGGCTCCCAAGTAGGTTGTAGGTTCAAAATGGCAGAATGGTCATCCTGTATGATGAATTTGAGGTTTTCCCCCCTTCCTTTTTGGCTACTGTCAATGTACAATGGTTAAATAAGCCTTTTTTTTAATTGATGGGTTATGTCCTAATTTGTCATAGGTCTTTCGATTACTTCTATGTATTTCGACAAGTTTTGGGTATTGCTACTTGGAACCACGTGTGGGTTTCATGGACTTAGCAAAATGATTTGCTGTTGAAGTGGATTCATAGGGAGTTTCTGTAGAATATGTGATTTGATGCATTCAACCAAGACAAGCCGATCATTTATTTGGTCCAGTTGACCGTCCATCTGATTTCATGGTACACCATGTTGACAGTGAATTCATGATCCAAGAATGTGGTGATTTGGGGTTGGGACGCCACGCGCCCACTTAATAATCAATCTGTTGTTAGACTGAAGCTCGCACAGACCCTTCATCCATAAAACACTGGTTCAGTAAAATCATCAAGGTAATGCTTGAAACACATCCATATAAATTTCGAGATAAATGTGTCCCGAGTTGTCGGATACACCATGCCTGTGTTCCCATGTGCGTTGTACAGCTAGACATATGAGCATCAAAATCTGTCCCTCACATGGTTCATATCATCAACATAACATTAGGCGGGCCCAATAAAAAAAAAAAAAGGATTCTTGCAGCTGATCCCAATTGATTGGGACTCTAAGCTCTGCTTGGTTATGTTTGTAGGTGAGCTTGAGTTTAACTTCAAAAATACAGCCCCTCTAGCCTTAATCATGTTTCTAAGGATGGAACAACTCAAAGCCACAACAAAACGTAAAGCAAATGGTTTCCCATCTGCTGGATGTATTATTCCTTCCTCCATCGCAAAAAGGAAATGATGACGTGTTCACAACTGGTATATCTACTTCCTGGTGCTCAGAGAATCATACATAAGAATCAGTTCCACATAAAGTCTGAGAGAGAGAGAGAGAGAGAGAGAGAGAGAGAGAGAGAGAGAGAGAGAGAGAGAGAGAGAGAGAGAGTCTTCCTTCTGAATGTACAACTAAAACCAACACTTCATAGATTCATGTACTGTACAACTAAACCGAACACTTCATAGATTTACGTAACTCCGAGTCCATTGCTGAGATAAAGGAGTTCAGTACGTTCAATCCCTTGTACTGTTCTTGAGCCATTCAAGGTATGGGATGCTCCCACCAATTATCGGCAGGGCAATTACTTCAGGTACCCTGGGAAAATAAGGAAACTTGGGCGTAAGAAGAATCAACTCACCTTAACTACACAGAGTAATCAACTTGGAGGAATTACCCTCTTGCCCTTACTCAAAAAAAAAAAAATTCAACTCGGTGGACTGTTATTGACTTATTACACAGTTGTGAGTTGTGACTAGGAAATTTTTGAGACAAACGATGCATAATAATAAACAGGTTCATTAAACATGTAAAGTATTGCAGGTGTTTCGGCTTACTCATATTCATGATTTGCCTTGACGTGTTCTTTCACCGCTTCCAGTAGGGATTCCCTAGTCTTGATAATAAGCAGTTCCTCAGAATCTGTCTGAATCTGCAACCAACAATACAGGATTTGGTTATCATTCTCAGCATTTTCAAATGTTTTTGTTTTCTTATTTGGAGTTATTCAAATCTTACCTCTCCTTGCCATTGGTATACTGATTCAATGCCTGCAAAATTTATAAATTGTTCGTCAAGATTCGGAGGCTTAAGCCACTTAACCCACTAGACACTCGCTATTGATTAGGATATGTATACGTACAAGCCCTTTAGATGGTGAGAAATGGCTAGAAAGAAAGGATTTGGGTTTCTCACAAATCTCACCATTAAAAGGGAGGAATGAAAGCTCACCAATTCTCTTTATTTCTCCCCATTTTACCCCTCTTTATTTCATCCAAACAAGTGATAGGATCCCATATCTTTTCTCCTATTTTTTTCTTCTCTCTGTGATCCAACTCAACATCCAAAGGGGCTGTAAGCGTGAAGTACGCAAAGGTGAATAACTACATTGTGCTACAGATGATTTGATCATGGTCACAAACCCAATAGCCATCCGTCGAAACTTCCCGGAAATCAATACTTAGCTCTGAGTACAAAGTTCTAATTGGCAGGTCAATTTTAGATTTCCATCAAAATTACTTCTAAGCCAGAAAGAAACGGGAGCACCACTAGTGAGTAAAGGATTGCCAAACTAAAGTTGAACACTTTTACCCGGCAAAGATGAACCCTATCACATGGCCATGCATAACCTGGTACCCGGATCACTCAAGCCTGGTACCTCAGGCTGAGATTGAGGTTGAACCAAAGTGAAACGAAGTCAAAAAGTCTGAAGGTAAAGTTAGAGATATGGAGGACATGCCTGGCACCCGGTTCACACAAGCTGCAAGTTTCTCTTTGACTAAGCTTTCTGCAAGCTTCTTACCTGGACGAGAAAGAAACAAACACAAAAATGAAGAAAGATAACACGAAGGACGTTATGCAAGTAATATTTTCCGAAGACTAGTAACCTGTTGAAGTGTAAACATGCATATTCTAGTTCGTTTTGAATACTTTTTTTTTTTTGCTAAGCGAATCCTCTCTCTTCTAATTCACAGAATTATGGACTTAACTTTTAAGTGACAGGTGATGCGTACCGTAACCAAGGGGGATACTGTCTCGTCATATCACTTCACTAGTTATTCTGTCAGAACCTCACACACCATTTCTAACTCTATCGGTATATTTTCCCATGCTACAACTCAGAAATGGGTGAAGGCCCATTGCGGGTTCACTGAAGCTTTCAATGAGAGAGAGAGAGAGAGAGAAGGCCCATTGCGGGTTCACTGAAGCTTTCAATGAGAGAGAGAGAGAGAGAGAGAGAGAGAGAGAGAGAGAGAGAGAGAGAGAGAGAGAGATGCAAACTTAAGGAATTCGAACAACTAACAAGCTAGAACTATAGAACGTCAAGTTGCAGAGTTGGGTCCAAAAACTTCTCTAGGATTCCACTTTTTTCTGGATACATGGTGTTACTAAACATCTTATTGTTTTAAGTAAGAGAAGTGAAGAAAAACACCACAAGTAGATAGATGAACAATATAACAAGCTGAAGAAGCAGATACAACAGTCGAAGACAAGAATTGGACATAAATAAATTGATTACACAAAGCGAAGTTTTAGACATGAAATTCATCCTGATTCCTTCCATCAAAGACCATTTGCGATAAATTAAACCTAGCACATCATAGAAAGAATACAAGGAAACTATAGCTTAGCCATCAGTTATATATTGGATAATACACCATAAAAGAACAACTTCTATCACAAGCCATAACCAAATCGTTCTAGATTCTTCGGAGTCAGCACCAACAATTGATTGAATTATGTGTCATTGCAGTTCGTTGTGACTTGTGATAGTTGTCGATCCCAAGTGAAGTGTTTTTTTTTTTCCATATCAACAACAACAACAGAGTATTTATAGATGGCTCTTGAAAGTAGAGTGGAAGATTAATTAGAGGTAAATGAAACGTACTTTGTTGAGATCCTTGTATAACTAGAATTCTTGACGTGAAGGATATGAAATCACTCATAGAGTCGATATTTCAAATCCCACCATGACAAGGTATCGTATTAAAATTTGAGCTATTATCCTCGACTAATTATGTCTCCTTACATTACTAACGTCAAATCCCATCTTTTGAAATACACTCTATCCAAACAGAGTGTATAATTAGTCTTCCATCGTATTCATACAGAGTCAGAGATCAAACTTTACTAGGTACAATCACTGCACACAAATTAAGGATAATAATTTCCGGAGCTAAAAAGTCCAATTTTCCTTCATAGCTGATTCTTGACATGAATGATGTCAAATTGACCACAGAATCAATCAACCATTGATAACAACATGTGATCAGCAATGAGACTAAATCAAATCAAATTGAGCCTTAATAAGTCTCAATAGATTTGGATCAGCCACAAGAACTCATTTTCTCCATCGAGTTCTGTCGACACCATCATATTCCGTGATAAAAGGAACACCTTAGTATATCTCATATTCATAATTGAATTCATGTCATAAGGATCTAAAAGAGTCTCTTACGTAGTGGTTGCCAGCCACCTAACGCACAACCCTCCTCTCTAATGTGATCAGCAATAAGGAAACAAAAAAATGAAACGAAAAAAAACCCCTAACCTGCTTCTTTGTTAGGCACAGTGACATAGACAACAATACTCGGCACAGTCTTCCCACTGGCTTCCATCATAATTCCGCGAATACCCTTTTCCGGCTTTTCACCGCTGCACTTCGACCTGAAACCCATTACCCATGTAAGTAATTAAAACTACAAATCAAACCCTAGAGGCCAGAGGGAGAGGGAGAGAGAAGTAGTAGTACCGGGAGAGAGGAGAGAGAGGGAGGGAGGGAGAGCAACCCGTGGCGGAGGAGAGAGAGAGAAGAGAAGGGCGGTAGAGATTAGAGAGTCCTACGCTAAGAACACAGAATGCCCCAACTAAGGGCAGTCCTCTTCTACGGAGGGTTGGTGAGGCTACGATCGAAGAGAGTGTAGATGCGAGTGCCATTCGAAATGTGAGTTTTGTGTTGCTTTTTATATTCGGGGGTTTCTCTTTCAGCAAAGGAGATGTGGCTTCTATTAGATGCTGCCGAGCATCCCTGCAGAACTGTCGATCCGGTCGTTTATTTCAATAATTGATAACTCAGATTTTAATCGAGCAATAAACGGATTAGATTGGTATACGCACAAATTCACTCTGAACTGTCCGTGCCGAGATGAACGACCGAATTGACCGCTCGACACTGCTCTACAGAGAGATGCTCGGCAGCATCCCCTAACCGCCTATTAGCTTGTTTCGGTAAGTCGTCGAACCCTTTAATTGTTAACTCGTTAATTTTCCCTCAAGTCTTCAATGATGTATACAATATTTCGAGAAAAGAAGCAACGGATTGATTTTTGGGTTACTTGATACCAGCACATTTTGCTGATGACTGGGAATAAAAGAAAGGTATGGCTAAGCATTTGCGGTATTCCGAAGTTTTTACATAGCTCATGTAGTGAAGAGAGTCTTCAGAGCACTTGGTTTACAACGGTGGAGAACCCTCTCTTTATAGGCATAAGGAAGGGACGTTTACATCATCACACAAAGTACCAATAATACAACTTTACTATTTACATCAGGCTATAAGTACGATACTTTAACACAGTCGTTACTTGAATAGTAAAGACCAATTATACATCACCTACTGCTACCTAGACTCACACACCGAGCAAAGAGCGATAATTGGGAACGGGACGGAGAATCCTACTGAAATGTTACGTGACTAAGGTTCGGACTAAATTACGCACACTCAACTAATTTTTTATACTAATTTCACCATAGATTCTCTTATGACATTTGGAACAAAATCATCTGTGCAACGGCCGCTTTCCAATTGACTAGCTTGACAAATTTGTAGGTACTAATTTCACCACCAACTACTAGATTCTCCAATAATAATTGGGGGAAAGTTGCGAATGCAATGGCCCCACAATAAATTGTAGAACTTATTCTATGCTTCATCCCTTAAAATTTCTGACATTATCTTTGCGCACGATTCTTAATAAATTTTCTCTATCTATTATTCCATTCATTACTTTTAAAAACTTCCCTCAAACCGAAAAGGCCGAGATTTCTCGTACTCATAACTTGATATTCATCCAAATCATTACTATTTATTGTTCTGTCCCAAATCCACGTCGTTGGTTTGAAAATCGTTCACTGTTATGTCTCATCGAGAATTTTTCGCTACAAGAATTTAATTTGACCAATTTCCATAGTCTCGTGAGCGCATTGCGGATGAAATTTCGTTTAAAAAATGAACAATTTTAAGTATCAAATTATTTTTTTAGACAAAAAATGCAACTTGTTCACAATTTAATGATTTGCACAACTAATTTTTTTTCTTTGAGGTTTATGAGATGACCGTTTCAAATCCTTGTGTGTGACACCCAAACGTATTGGATACAATTTGACGGTGTTCTGAGACCACCGATAAATTTATTGGAGCAGCCCAATTCTTAATCTCCCGAAACACCTCCAAACATGAGTTTGCGAGTCTCTGAGAGTTGCAAAACATTGATCCAAATCTCTCAATTCATAGACGTCGCAAAGCAAATACTCCTTAAAAAAAAAAAAAAACGTGTTTTTTTACCAATCGATAGGATGTTGGTATGTTAATCCAAAAAGTCGAGCTTGAAAGTATGGTAGAGGTGATCTGCTCCCTAATTTTGCGGGTTTCGAGGGAAACGGATTCCCCGTTGGACGTCGAGTTTGAAAGTGTCTCCAAACGAGTTTGAAAGTATGGTAGAGGTGATCTGCTCCCTAATTTTGAGGGTTTCGAGGGAAACGGATTCCCCGTTGGAAAAGTCTTTCCCATGGAATAGGGCCTAATGACCCGTATCTAACAAACTGTGAAATAATTTTCCGATCATTTCTCTTTCCCTCTCATCCTTGACCCATTCACACCTATAAATCTCACGATGTTGCAGTCCCTGAACCAAACACCCATGACCTTAATATCGTCTCTCTTCCTCCATTGGTTTCGAGTCTGCATGGATCGGGTACACGAATCTCGACTCTCCTCCTTCGCCGATACTTTCGATTGCGCTTGAAATCGGCATAGATCGTTTGTTGTTGAAGCTGAATCATAATACATTTCATTTGTAATCGACTCCGCTTGCTTCCCGAAAAAAAAAGAACGAAAAATACGACGAATTCAAGTAAAGGTTTCTTCCTCTCTGTTTTTGTATGCAAAACTAGGTCTCTCTCTTCTGTTTTGTAGCAAAATCTAGTTTTGGTACTGGTAATTTATTCTTCTATATGTGTGTTGTGCTTCTAGCATCAATGGGTAATTAAAAATGGCGTATGAGCCTTTTAATGATGATGCAAACACATTACCGCATTGTCCAAAAACGGTGATTATACTTTGTATGTTTCGTCGCAGAAAGCCATTCTCTATAGTTCGAGTAGAGGTCTTAATATTTATCGGGACATTGATTAGAGGTTTCTCTGCTTCATTTGCAGGAAAGTTTGGGCTGTGGATGGCGATTGGACCTGTTTTGGCATCTTGATGCCTAGAGTGGATGGTACAATCGTCTATATCATTATCACCTTGATGGAGGAGGGAAAAAATGTACCGACATTGGAGAAAGAATCACTTGTCGACGAAAAGACCATACTAGGCTCTGGCATCACACCAAGAAATGAAGCTCATGCAAACGCTATTGCGGCGTATGAGAGAGCACTTGAAAGACAAACACCCAAAACTGCTGCATAATTGAAAAAGGCTCTAAGTGACTGCAAAGCAGAGTTGGCTAACAAAGAACGAGTAACTGCGAACCTCTAACGTTAATGAACATTGCTTGTAAGCGAGGGGATAGCTCTGCATATGTGTATAAAAGGGTGGTTGCGAAGAAGATAGATTTTTGGGCTAATGTGAAGGTCGGGCTCATGATTCTGTCCCACTTGATCCAGCTTTTTTTTCAGCAAAGGATGGAGAAACAATGTGGAGCTGGATAGAAACTATTTGGAGCTGGAAAAAAATAATGCGGAACTGGATCAAGGGAAAATTTGTGATGTTTGAGGCGACATGGAACTGGTTTAGCCAACTTGTGACGGGCTCAATTATTATAGTGGACCTCCTTTTGGTGATGATCCCAATGGTGAGGGCGGCGAAAAAAAATCCATTACCCGTTAAACACTTCCAGCCCATCATTCTTATACTTCTGTTTGCTACTTCAGAAACGAGCTGTTCTACTCACAAAAAATGACAGATTGATTTTATGCAAGGTATTTATACCAGAAAATAGATTTATGAGCTACTGTGAAGGCCGGGCTCATGATTCTATCCCACGGCATGCCCATAGGAAATTCCCTATACGAAGAGAGAGGAAAACTTTGGAACTTGCATAAGTTTCTCACCTTGCCACTTCTACTTTATGTTGACATTGAACTCTACAGCGCCGGTACCATGCTGATAAGATCACCTGCCTACAATGGCGAAAGATGTTTTTTTGTTGATAAGTGCCTCGGGTCATTCACTAGTCATGCCTATTGTCGGCTGCTAGTTCACTCAGACATTCTTTAGTTGTAGTAACAACAGGATACTGGATAGATTACGCCGAATTGTACTCCTCTAAAACTGTAACAAATTATACTAAAGTTGTTGCATTTGGTACTGGTGTTTAAGCTTCTATCATCAATGGGTGATTAATCTTCTTCATTTTGGTTCCTTACTCTTTGCATGGTATTTGCCTTGTAAATGTTGTCATGAAGTAGGATTTTGGTTTTTGATTTTTCTGAAACAATGTTTAATGATGATGCAAACAGTTAACTAGTTCCTTTTCCTGAGACAGTGATTTATGCTTTTGGAGTGCTCTGTGAATACAACATTGTTTTAATTAGAGATATTTACACCTATAACAGGAAAAAGCACAGGAAAAAAAATGAGGTAAAGCAAATACTTCGTCGCGGAAATTAAGCCATTCTCTGTAGTTCGAATAGAGGTTTTCTTATTAATACCTTCTCATCGTTTATTTTACCGCGCATGAAAATTGTATGATAAAGGCGTTAAATGCTTCAAAACGTAAGAACAATCAAGTTCCTGCAACTTGCGAAATATGGTCTGTATGTACACTGGAATACGTATGCATGATAGTTTGTGTTCAATATATGCTTGCAGTTTTCTTCTTCATTCACCCCTATTTGCTACTAAGAAAAAATAGACATTTTCCAGAGGATTGATTTTGGTTCCACTTCCAAATGCAACAACCAGATGATTATGGGAAAAGGGATCACAAATATAACCCTGGAAAAGGCTATGAATGAAGAGGATATTAAAACTTGGCTAGATTCTGCAGCCGGGATCGAACTCGCGCGGGAGCAATTCGCTGATTGAATTTTGTTTGAATAATGAACAATGTAAGTTAAAAGTTATAAATGGCGTCCATGCGCTGAAATAATTTTCTAAGCAAGATTTACTAGAGGAACGATTAAATTACGGCTTAAATTAAAGCTTAGGTTAAGGGCTCAAACACGACCACTCGAACAATCTGTTGGGACCAACTCACCTCCATACTTGCATAAGATGTCTCAAAACCCCTCCAAACTCAAGTTTGCGAGTCTCATTCGGGGTTTCAAAAACCATCGATCTCAACAGTTGAATTCATAGATGTCGCAGAGAAAAACTGTAGCAACCGAATATTTGATAAAAGAAATTCGTTAATATTTTAGGTAATGGAGAGATGAAATAAAACATGAAATTAAAAGAGAGAAGAAATGAGATTTTTGGTCAGTGGAGTTTGTGCATGGGATATGGGGTTGGTGTAATTTGTTTGTGGTGTGTGTGCATGAATATGCAAGTGCAGTGGCGGATCCAGAAAATTCGGACAGATGGGTCACTTTTCGAGCATAAATTTAATAAAAATACTCACAATCCAATACAAAGAGAACATGTGTTCAGAAAAATATAATAAGAATAAAAAATGAATGTTAGTGTTTCTATGTTCAGAAAAAAAATTCCCGATATTTTCAGGTGGGTCATGTGACCCGTCTGTGCCTACATTGGATCTGCCCATGTGCAAGTGGAGTCCAAAGGTGGCCCACGTAGAATTACATCATCATTTAAGGAAGTGGCAGATGGATTTTTTATTGTGTATATTGAATTGGTGGCGTAAATCATCTGATTTTGTTATCTGATTGGGTTAGGTAGGAAGAGTAATGCGAAGAATTTGGGTCGTTACAAAAACACTCTTGATAAAAGTCGGTGTAATCGGATATTGATGGAGAAATAAACTACTCACTCTTTGTTAGACGGCGAATATAAGTTTAATCTAAAACCATCTATTTGATAAGATAAAATATACTTGGAAGTGAAATATTGTCACGACCCCAATCCTGAGGGCGGTTGGGTCATCGTGACCGGCCATTGATTCCTATGTTCACCCCAGGGCTCCTCCCCAATCAAAATGAGTGCTTGCAAAATGAGGTACAACTTCCAAAAGATTTGAGTGTTTTTTTTTCAAAATGCTAGAAGCACATCAACTACACCCCTCTCACGTACAGGTGGATCTCACTGGAACGGGACCCATCTGTATGTGAGAGGGGTGTAATTGATGTGCTTCTAAGGTGATGTGCCCCTCGCACCTCTTAGAGGTGATCTGATCCCTAATTTTGCGGGTTTCGGGGGAAACGGATTCCCGTTGGAAAAGTCTTTCCCATGGAATAGGGCCTAATGACCCGTTTATCTAACAAACTGTGAAATGATTTTCCGATCATTTCTCTCTCCCTCTCATCCTTGATCCATTCACACCAATAAATCTTACGATGTTGCAGACCCTAAACCAAAAATCCATCCATTGGTTTCGAATCTGCATCGATTGGGTACACGAATCTCGACTCTCCTCCTTCGCCGATAATTTCGGTTATGCTTGAAATTGGCATCAGTCGTTATTGTTGAAACTGAATCGTAATACATTTCATTAGTAATCGACTCGCTCGCTTCCCGTAAAGAAGAACGAAAAAAATACGACGAATTCGACTGAAGGTTTCTTCATCTCTGTTTTTGTGTGCAAAACTAGGACTCTTCTCTTTTCTAGCAAAATCTAGTTGTGGTAGCGGTAATTTATTCTTCTATATGCATGTGTATTGTGCTTCTAGCATCAATGGGTAATTAAAAATGGCTTAATTATGAGCCCTTTAATGATGATGCAAACATATTACCTCATTTGTTCTAAAACGGTGATGTTTATTTGTATGCTTCGTCGCAGAAAGCCATTCTCTGTAGTTTGAGTAGAGGTCTTGGTAATATTTATTGGGACGTTGATTTGAGGTTTCTCTACTTCATGTGCAGAAAAGTTTGGGCCGTGGATGGCAAATGTAACGACGGTGGAGAAAGAATCACTTGTTGACGAAATGACCATACTAGGCTCTGGCATCGCACCAAGAAATGAAGCTCATGCAAACACTAATGCGGAGTTACCCTTTTGGGAGGAGCGGAAACAAGTGTCTTTTCAATCTTCTCACCTAGCATAGCCTCTGAACTATCACCACCGCCATCAGGCTCCATTTCTGTTGCCGGAGACCCTATTGGGGGATTTGTTGTCTGAGGCCCACTCTCCGTGTCTAGAGCTTTTGTTCGGTCAATAGTGGGACCATCTTTTCTCTTTCTAATTACTACTGCCCTTGTTGTATTGAGGATGATCAGGACAATCACCGGCCGGACATTTCGTTCGCGTGAATACCGTTGTGCCTACCAACATGATGGTAAGACTCTAAGATCCTACCCTCCATACCAAAAGTGCATGCAAGGAGAAAAATTACCCTTTAGTGCTTCTATACGTGTATTGAGAGGAAAATTTGGAACTTGCATAAGTTTGTCACCTTGCCACTTCTACTATATGTTGACATTGAACTCTACAACGCCGCTACCATGCCGGCAAGTGATCACCTGCCTACAACGGTGAAAGAGTTTTCTGCTGATAAGTGCCTTGGTTCATTCACTCTGTCATGCCTATTGTCGGCTGCTAGTTCACTCAGACAGTCTTTAGTTGTAGTAACAACAGGATATTGGATATAAATTATTCTTGTACTTTTTATTTGATTCCATTTGTAAAATCAGCCAAATGCTTTAAAGTCGACTGAAATTCGCCTGATTACGCCGAATTGTACTCCTCTAAAACTATAACAAATTATACCAAGGTTGTTGCATTTGCTACTGGTGTTTAAGCTTCTATGTGTGTATTATGCTTCTATCATCGATCAATAGGTGATTAATCTTCTTCATTGAGGGCAAGAGAAGATAGCATTACAATGAGAGTAGCATCCCAACGAGGTTGGCACCCTACACCGCGACAATCTTATGTTATTCAAGCCCAAGGATCAACCCAAACTGAATACAAGAAGAAGTAGAACACCTTGGGTACAATTATGAGCTTTTTCGTTTGTTAGTTCCTGCTTTATTTGGTATTCGGTTGGGTCTAAGCATACGTTACCGTTGGTTTGAATTAGTTCTTGAGGAAGTGTGTGTTTGCAGTTTAAGTAGTAAAGGTGTTTGTTATCTGCAACAAGAGTATTGGATAGATAAAGACTTGTTTAAATCTTTGTAGGTGAAAGTGAGTGAAGAGAAAGATTTTGTTAGCCTTACCTTTGCTAGCTTTTGTGGGAAATATATATTCCAGCAGTCCAGTAACGCTAAAAGGTGGCCGCCTAGACCGATTAGTCCCCGCCTAGGTGCTAGGCGGTGGTCCGACGCCAAGATTAGATAGCCGACTAGTCGGGCGCCAAGGCGCTAGGTGGCCGACTAGTCGGCGCTAGGCACCTCTTTTCCGCCCAACTAGTGCATTTCCTAAGATGGAAGAACTCTTCAAGTTTTACACACTGGAATGGAAATATTGTTGGAAGAGCAAGTGCGTGCTTCCGAAAATCTCCTGCCAAGAGGGCTTCAGCGCAATGTTTGTTATTTGACTTGGAAATATGGAGATGATTGGAATGGTGAAGGTCCTGAAATCTTTAACACGAACATAAAATTGATGCAGATTCGGATTTTAATTTCCACCCAATCGAGACATGTTGATTTGTGGATTCCAACACCGGAGCTGGGTTTTTTTTGTTTTGTTTTTCCCTTCGGTATTTTGTTACTTTCTTGAAATGGGACCAACACCGGAGCAATGTGTCATTTGTATTTGTTTAGTCGTTATATAAGTTTATGTTTTCTCATAAATAAAAAAAAATCAGTAATCATATGATTCATATCTACTAATCAATTATTTTGTAAATTTCCTAGATTCAAATATTCCAGTTTTTATGGATTGAGCCAAGATCTAGGATTACCATGATGGGAGGGATCATATCCCTACTTAGCTTGGAAATGTTATTCTAGGATAAATATGCTATTAGAAATCACATTCCATTCCGGTCAGTTCTAAGCGTCAGAATCATAGAAATATGAAATCATATATTCATTCCTCCTTAAGATTTCTATCATCTAAACAAGTCTCCTTAATTAGTACCGAATTGAAGAAATGATCTGACAAGAACTATTCTACTAAAGCATGTGTTACAGCATTGATAAAGACAAAAATAAGGTAAGAAATATTTCAGTCCCCCCGCCCCCCACAAAATGGGTCAAAAAATAATTCTTTTTTTATTAAAAGCAGAATTTTTTTTTACTAAGAGGGATAATATATCTGTATGGTAAATTTAGGGTCCGTTTGGAACTTGAGAAAAGGAAATGAAAAGACACAAAAATGTGCAATGGGAAAAGTGTGAGGAAAAAGTAGAGGAAAATGAGGTACTCAAAACTCCTCTATTTTTCTTACTATTTTCCTTCCACTTTCTTTCTCAATCACACCAGGGGGAGGGAAAACTATTTAAATTTCCTTTCCTTTCATTTTCTTTTCCATTTGTACCCGTGAAGCCCATAAAGACCCATAACCTAAGCCAATCGGCTCTCTTCACCCAGAGCAAAATGAATAATAAGCAAGCAAGAAGAAAGGAGGCGATTATGATCAACGTTGCTCCGTCGGAAATCTTACCGGCGGCGGAATTAATTGCCAACAACGTCGATCTCCTTATGGAAATCCTTCTACGGTTGCCAGCAGAATCCACAATCAGGTTCAAGATCGTGTCCAAGCACTGGCTCTCCCTCCTCTCCGACTCCGGATTCGTCCCAAACCACTGCTCCCAGAACCCCAGACCCTCGATCTCGGGCTTGTATTTCTACTTCGATGGCACACTCAGCTCCGTCTCCCTCCAAGGCGGCCGCCATGATCTCCCTTCTCTCTCCTTCCTCAAGTCTAAAATTGGGGCTACACACTCCTGCAACGGCTTGCTGTTGTGCTATGTTACTACTATCAATGGCGATTTTCGGGGATACATTGTTTGTAATCCCACCACAAAGAAACACACTTTGCTACCTAAACCTGTTGGTTTAGTTGGGGGTTGGGATGGTTACTTGGCTTTTGATCCTACGAAATCACCTCACCAGTACAAAGTTGTATCTCTCCGTTACGGCACTCAAGAAATTGATGTCTACAGTTCACAGAGTTTGCGCTGGAAAAAGATCATCCCGGACCAAAAATATGATGGTGTTTGCGCGTTTTGGAACGGAGCGATCCATTGGTTAACCGATGACCATTTTCTGAAGAGATTTGATGTTGATGGAGAGGAGATGATAGCAATGCCAAACCCTCCGTCGCCCAAAATTTTTTCTCCGGACGAAATTCTGTATTTCGGAGAATGTGGTGACGATTTGATACTTATTCAGTCTCGTTCGTGGTGCCCTAGCGGTTTCAGAATCCTTGAGCTGGAAAGGGATTACAGCGGTTGGGTCGTCAAGTGTCGGGTCAATCTTAGGCCCTTGATATCTGTGTTCCCCGAGATGGAATGGAAAAGCTACAACGATGACTTCGATGGATATGCTGTGCTGGGTGCTGTGAAGGGAGATAATGAAAGAGGTTTTGCACTCTTGTTAGCTACTCCTAGAAGGATTATTTCCTATAACCCAATGTACAAGACATGGAATGTGCTTCGTAATCTAGTGCCGCGTGAGTCTTATGAATTTGGTATGAACATCTATGCATTTCCCTTTATGGCAACCTTATTTCCTGTTTGAAGTGAATCTTACGCGTTGGAGCACGTATCGATCACTTTTTGCGTAAATTATGAATGATGCTAGTAGTATTTTTTAGCGATGTTTTCTTGTAGCAGTAGGTGTTTGGTGCACATATTGCTTTTCATCGCTCTTATTGTTCTGATATGATTGTCGACAGTATTTATGATAATAGTTTGTGCTTGGAATTCTACTGCATGATTTGAGATATAGATACGTACTTGAAGTTGAGTATCCAAAAGTTGAGAAATTTGCCATACCAAGTCCCAACTCACAACGCAAGAAGAACTTGAACCGAAGAAACTCAAATCGCCACGCACTAAATCCTTATCGATTTCCACTCAGCTAGCTCTCTTTCTTCAATCTCTGTTTTGTGTAACTGACTGCTATTGGAACTCGCTAGTGCGTATATTTCATCGTCTTGCCATATAAAAGCTGCCACACGACTGGTCAGCGTCAATTCATCTCGTAATGCAACCTCAAGTTCAGAAGCTCACTCGTATTTGATTTCTTCGAGCTTTCTTCCTGTCGGAAGAGTCCATCGACAATACATCCTGTTTTTTGCTTCAATTAGGTATATGGTAAGTTGGATGTATACTAATGTCCTCTTCTGACTGTATGAAATTGGCTTTGATATTTCCATGGACAATGACCATGTCTTCTCTTCTTCTTTGAGCATTTTACCTGTCTACTGTCACGCATAAATTCGAATGCGATTGTCCAATCTGAAAAGAGGGTGCGCAAAATTTGTTGTTTGGGAAACACGAAAAAAAGTAACTCGGTTAAATTTAAGGACCTCATCAAGATCTTCGCCCTCGATGAAAGGGGTATGTTATGCTGAGGATAGAAGAAGTACTGCTCCTCACAGATAGCGTAGTAATGTCTTTATAATCCTAATTGTCCTCTTAATCTTGAAGACGTGGGTGTGCGTTTGGGTACGTAAGTGGATGTGCAGTTAGAATGATTGAATTGCAGATCGAGTACCTAAAGAAGAAAGTGGGTTTTCTCTCCACAAAAGTGCTACATACGCAATAATCAGAACACAGCACTGAACACAACTTCTCGCATACATGCGGGGCCCACACGTATTAGTGCGTGTGGATCCCATATGGATGTGAGAGATTGGGACGTGGCTCCCGTCCAGTAGGCCTTTTTTCGGCAAACGTCGAGTTCGACACGCATAATCAAATCAAAAATCATGTCCATCCGATATCATTCAATATAGGATCGGAACACATTTATTTTGGATGAATGGATGAAAGGGGTTCCAATTCAGTGCATGTATGTTTGTTTTTTACAATAGCATATTAAACGATATCGGATGAACATAATTTTTGACATCGCTCTTGACAATATCTACAATATGGATGGATCCAATTATTGAACCAAATCGACACTTGCCGGAAAAAGGCTGACTGACTGGGACTGGACGGGAGCCGAACCCGAGAGATTGTGTTTAGTGTTTTGTTACGGCATTTTTGCTCTCTCCTCTCGGCGTGTGACTACGTTTAAACCCCAAATTTCCCCTGCGATCACTTCCTGGCAAACAATGGCCAGGAAATCATCAAACAAAAGACGGAAGGCCACTACCGGCGGAGGATCTCCGTCGGAAATGTCACCGGCGGCGGAATTAATCGCCAGCAACGTCGATCTCCTTTCTGAAATCCTACTGCGTTTGCCGGCAAGATCCCTAATCCGATTCAAGTCCATGTCCAGGCATTGGCTCTCTCTCATCTCCCACTCCCAATTCTCCACCACCCACTCCTCCCGAAACCCTAGCCCTTCAATCTCCGGCCTCTATTTCTACAAACAGAGCCGACTCAAGTCCGTCTCGCTTCGCGGCCGCAAGAATCTCCCGTCTCTCTCCTTCCTCGACGGCCTCGAAGATAATGACTCTAAACCTACGATTCTAAGCTCCTGCAATTGTTTGTTGTTGTGCGGGACAGGTTTTAAATACATTGTTTGTAACGTGACCACGCAGAAGTACAAGGTACTTCCTAAACCTAGTGGACTTTCATTTCGAGAGGCTCTTCATCGTAGTGCTCACTTGGCCTTTGATCCGTCTAAATCGCCTCGCTACATTGTTGTCGTGGGTAGTCACTACAATCTTAGTAAGTCGGAACCTTGGTATTTTGAAATCGATTTGTACGATTCGGGGAGTGGGAATTGGAAAAAGATTCTTCCACCACATTCGTGTTGGGGTCGTGGTGTCTTTTGGAATGGAGCGATTCATTGGTTAAGTAAAAGTAGTGCGAAATGTGCTCTTGAGATTGGACATTGATGCCGAGGAGGTGATCACGTTGCCACTCCCTCCAATTCCAAGAATTCTTCCTAACAGAAATATCAAGTATTTTGGAGAATGTGGTGGCGGTTTGATTGTTATTCAGACTAGTTCAACCTCTGGTCCAGGAATTGCTATCCTAGAGCTTGAAAGTGACACTAGCCGTCAGATTGTGAAGTACTGGGTCAATCGTGGAGCCATAGCATGCGCATTTCCTGAGATAAAAGAGTTCTCTGAGTTTAATGTGCTGTGTGTTGTGAAGGGCGAGAAGAATGGAGATTACGCACTGGTATTGGCCATTCCGGGAAAAGTGATTTCCTATAATTTGAAGTGCAATACATTGGATGTGCTTCTTGATCTAAAGCCAGGCAAATGGATTGATGATGCTGTGATTGATGAAGGTGTGAATGGCTGTGCTTATCCCTTTCTTGAAACTCTATCTCCTATTTGAACAAATCGTAAATGTGGGCCGACGTTCTTTTTGTAGAAGTTTTCAACTAATCAACTTCCCATAGTTGAAAAGTTGAACATTTTGCTAGTAATTGGTGTATGAAGCACGTGATACTTCTAACATCTTTTGTAATCCTAAGATGTCAATTTGGATTATAGAGACATTCTGATCGATGCTATGTCAGAGGAGTGTTGCTTCTATTTTCAACATAACAATTCCCTTTTGTCGAGGCTGGTAATTGGTGTATGAAGCACATGATACTTCAACATAACAATTCCCTTTTGTTGAGGCTAGTTATTTGTGAACATCTAAGCTGCCAAAAAAGAAGTCCAAACAAGATGTCATGTATTATTCAGGTTTACAAGAAGAAGAACACCCTGGGTACAATTCTGAGCTTTTTCACTTGTTTTTGCTTCTTAATTTGGTATTTGGTTGGGTCTAAGCATACGTTACTGTTGGTTTGAATTAGTTCGTGAGGAAGTGTGTGCACAGTGCTGAGGTTATTTAAATCTTTGTAGGTGAAAATGCGTGAAGAGAACGATTTTGTTAGCCGTAGCTTTACTAGCTTTTTGTGGGAAACATATATTCCAGCAGTCGTACCGTATTACTGTTATTGGTGAAGATCGGATATTCAAGAAATTGGAGTATAGTTTACCAACTTCACATTAATTTTTCATGAAGCATATGGGCAATTTTGGGGGTTCAAGTTTGAATTTGTTTCATAGACCAGAATTGATCATCCTTTGTATCTTACCAGATTAAAAGTTAACTCATCAACTATGGTGTAGGTATAATTTATGTGTATCACCAGAACTCGTCCGATGGAGCTTTGGACATGTCTGATCTCTGTTGTTTAGGCGATTTGCGGGTTGGACTCATCTGCTTCAAACAAAAGCTTTTGTTAATCATAAATGTTGATTTTGTCGACTTCGGATTCTGGGAAAAACCGAGAGTCAGATATTGGCCCTCGTGGCTTTGATTCCTATTGTTGGTGGGAAATCAACCATTGTTGTTGGCTCTCTCTCTCTCTCTCTCACACACACACACATACTATTCTACTGCCAAAACTGAAGGATACAGAACCTCTGATTTAGAAATTAGAACTATTAAGGATGAATCTTGTTAGTTATTTCCCGGGTTTTAAATTGCGGTATTGTGATACGTAATGGTATCGGTATCAGTGATACAAAAATATATAGGCTCCTTAAGCCAATGGATTGAACTTGCGTAGGACATGATGTACGACTATTTGCTAACGCCATCGTATCCATTTCTGATGCTGCTGCTGAAGCTAATGCTGGTCTGGTTAGATTTCTGGGGCTCAAAGGGTCTGAGGACAGAATCATGTTTCGGTATATATCCGGACTCGGGAGCTTGTTTTAGTCCTACTGGAACTGATTGTGCTACTGGTAGTTGCTATACAAATAGAACATTAGTCTTTTAAAGTTTTTTTTCTAATCGGCAAAAGAAATTTATTAATCGTAGTAAAGGTAAATTAGTCTCTAAAGTTGTAAATAAAGTTAAGTTTTCTAGTTACTTTTGTTTGGTACTTCTGATTGATTTGAGGTTAAGGTATTATACAACGACAAAAGAATGTACAAGAATGATGGTGCATTTCTTGTCGCTAAAAATCCCAATTCAGGTTTGATTCTCCATTGCCATCAATTCCTTGCCTCAACGAGTAAGCATGTGAAAAGGCTTGCAATGATTAGTTTGAGTTGCGCGCAAGCTGGCCTGAGATACCTTGCGTTACAAAAAAAAAAATTATATCTTCGATTGTCAGATATGGATGCACAAGTTGGGACCTCCTCAAGGTTCTGCGATTGACGAAAGATGGCAAGAGATATGTATATTACTACAGTAATGTGTATGAAACCAATGGCAAGAGATATGTATGTATATTACTAATGTGTATGAAACCAATGGCCGTCCGGACAAAGGGGCTGTCGCGGTGTCAGGGACTTGTACAATTTCAAATATTCTCACTAGTTGTATTTTTTAGATTAATTTGGAAAAGCTCTATGAGATTGGCCTGTTCAAGTTCCTTGGGTGGAAAAAGTCCAAAAGCTCTCATATGTGTGAAGAAAAATCCTAAAATTCTAAGTTAGAAAACCTTTTTCAATCGGCGCAAATAACATTATACGACGGCAACGTGTGCAATCTCGTCTCTTCCCAAACCTAACAATTCTAACAGACATGAGTACATCTATGTCTCGATAAATAAGAAGAGTTTAAACACACGCTTTCCGCCGGCGGCGGAAACCGTGGGTTTTCCACCACCACCATTGCGGGCCTCATCGTGTGTTTATCGTAGTAATCTGAACCGTTCATCTTATAAAACTCGTAAAGTAATACACCTACACCAAAAACCAACTTGATCGGATATTAATGATGGGGCTAATTCCAAATCTTGCGTGCGCGGATTGTTAATGAAATCTTTTGCTTTCTTTAAGCTAGCCTTGCAAAGAAACATTAGAATTAATACGCACAACTTTTTTGGCAATGTGTGAATTAAAAGTTGGGGGGAGGGAATAAGGTCATATGCCAAACATTTGACCAAAACATTGGGGTCTGAGCATTAAGAAAAACACAGACACAAAACCAACAAATTAAACAAAAAGGAAGGGCTTGACTCAAAAGAGAGATCGAGAAAACAAATGGTTGGTGTGCATGACACTCTGCGGAGCTCGGATCTCAAACAGTAATGTAATAATAGTAGTATGACTTTCTTTTTTCAAGTGTTTAGACCAGATCAAACTAGGAACAGAGTCGAGAGAGGGGGGAGGGGGGGCCTCTTTCATGCATCTCTTTGAATTTTGTTTTGTTTTTTTGTTTTTACTTTTGTTTAGACCAGATAGAGCTTGTCGGGAACATCATTCATGAGAAAAATCATCTGTCATGGGGCATATAGTGATATAGTAGTACTTATCATTCACATTTATATCTTAAATATAAGGATTTGGACACTGAATTTGAATTTATTTTTGTAAACATACAGGCGTTCTGAAACATATCAATTGTTATCCGTTGAACATGTTTATTTTTTTAGCGATTGATGTTTCTAATGATATAGGAGTATAAAATATTAACGGTTCTGATAATTTAATGGGCTCAGGAGCGGTGGTGGACGCATAATTTGTGACTCGCAGGGTCTCAAACACATGTATTTGTATGTTGGTTACAAAAAATACACTTCACCAATATATATGGCTGCTTGTGAGTAGGGCTGCTAAACGAACCAAACAGCTTGAGCTTAGTGCAAGCTTGGCTTGACTTGGGGATCTTTTTTTCTCATTCAAATAAAGTACTCCCTCTGTCCCTTATTTAGAGTCCAGTATTCCATTTTGAGATGTCCCTTAATAAGTGTCCATTTTGTAAAGTTAGTGGGTAAAAGTTGGTGCATTGTCTATTTTGTCCCTAAAAGTAGATTCCATTTTGAAAAGTAAGTGAGTAAAAATATAATGATCATGGGTAAGTAGGGAAAGTGGAGAAAAAAGTTGATATGAAAAGTATAATGATGATGTCTTTTTAATAAGTTGGAGTTATGAAGCAGGACACTTAAAAAGGGACGGAGGAAGTATAAGTCAAGCTCAATCATTTTTTATTATTTGTTTATAAATTCAAGCCAATTCTGAGTATACGGGTGTTTGGCTTGATAGACTCGTGAGCATGGGGTCATTCTGTAAGTATTACAAAGATATAGGGAAATCAATAAATATTTCAAATATGTGAGATTTTTCCTTCCAAGTTCAAAACTTCTCAAGTGAGATATAGAAATTTTTAGGGCTCCATCAAACCCAATAAAAATCTTCCATCGAATGTCGCGAGCTTAAGTTCAGGCTTGATAGCTTGAAATTTTACAAGTTTAAGGTCATCCTTGAAATCTTGAAATTGACTTGTATATTTTACGAGCCAAACCAAATATATCACAATCGCAAAATTTCAAATACGAGTCAGGCTTGAACAATTACTCTTCGAAAAATTCTCAAGCTCGAGCAAGCTTGAACACATGTAATAAGGAGTTGAGCCAAACTTGAGCAATATTGCGTTTGGCTTAATTAGCACCCCTACTCGTGAGGTCTAAGAAAGAGACGAGTATGTGTATGTGAATTCAAGCCATTTATAGTTTATGCAAGTGACATAAAAACAATTGGAAAATGACGGCCCAGGATGTGTTTTGATAATTAATACCCGCCAAGAACAAACATAGAGCATTTGTTAATACTGAAAATGTTCTTGACGGGTATTAATTATCAAAGCACGTCCTGGGCCGTCATTTTCCCAAAAACAATTGATAACTAAGTACACGGGTTTCTCTAGTACCACTAGTAACGCTCCATGTAAATCACTAGTCCAGAAACTTGTTGGACCCTCGCTGTATGACCCAAAATACTTAAGTCCAAATTACTATAGTAGATTACATGGTTCTTTATATACTCAGTATCACCCATACAGACTTTCGATGTACGATGAGGTGTTACACATGGGATGAACAAATTTCATATACTTTTTTTTGCTTCTTCAAATTAAGTTGAAAAACTAGTGAAATATAAGCAAATATTTGAAGTTCTGCAGGGCCCAGGCACCCTTGACACCCCCTTGTGTCCACCACTGCTCGAGAGGGACCTAAAATGGGCCGAAAACCTTCAGCATTTATACTCGAGAAAACCTTCAAAATAATTAATTTTCAAGGATTGTTCACCTGAACTCTCTGTAAAAGTATACAACTATTCTAACAATACCAACTTTTGCGAATCAAAACAAAAGTATATAAGGTGATCAAATGAACTATTTCAATATAGGGGGAATTGCATTTCAGTGGTAAGAGGGGCAAAAAACTCCCCACTCATGGACCACTTTTAAGGAATTACCCAGTTATGGGAAGCAAAACAATAATTCCCAAGACATAGTGTTGAAGACAAAAATACCCCTCCCTCATGTCCCGAATCAGGGGCAACTTAAGTTCATACACGGGGCAATTTAGGTTTATACACGGGGCAATTTAGGTTCATAAACGAGACAACTTCTGGGGCAACTTAGGTTCATAAACGGGACAACTTAGGTTCATACATGGGGCAACTTAGGTTCATAAACGAGACAACTTCTGGGGCAACTTAGGTTCATAAACGGGGCAACTTAGATTCATACACGAGGCAACTTAGGTTCATACATGGGATAACTTAAGTTCATACATGGAACAACTTAGAGGGCAACTTAGGTTCATACACGAGATAACTTAAGTTCATACACGGGACAACTTAATGGGCAACTTAGGTTCATACACGAGGTATTTTTTCAAACACCTCACAAGGAAACCCAATTTGCCCAAGCTTGGTACACATAGACAACAACCAACGTAGTCCACAAATAAACATGTAGATTTTTTATTTTATCGAAAACCCACTTCACCGAAGCCAAGTCTTTCGAGGCCTTCTTCTTGTCCTACTGGGGCCGGAGACCGTATTGGCTGGGCGGTGGGGATGGGGAGCAGGAGCGGGACGGAGATGACGAAGGAGAGAAAGAGGCAGAGGGAGAGAGGGGTTGTTGTGGAGCGGCGACGGGGGCGGTGGCTGATCGTGGCGATGGAGGCTTGGAAGCTGCAATGATGGAGGCGGATTCTGTGGTGGGCAACTGATTTTTGCCCCAATTTTTCTCGAGCTTGTTGGCTGCGTAATGGGGAAGGGAAACAAGGAGAAACTGATTTTTAGGGTTTCAAATGGGACACGGGGGCTCTGCTGTGCCTCATGGCACAATAACCCCTACCCACACCAAAAAACAGTACCGTTTTTGGAGGAATTTTTTTTTAGGCTTCCTATTTGCAATCCTATGAAGCAGAAACGCGATTATAAGAGCCTTAGAGATAAAATTTAATTATGTGTCTTTAGAATAATATGATCAGAATAATAAGATCTTCACACTGGTTCAAACGGATTGAAAATTGGAGCAGATAATTTTTTAAACTGTATTTTTAATATACAAACCGTTTAAAAAAATTAAGTGCTTAAATTTTTAATCCGTTTGAACAAGTGTGAATATCTTATTATTCTGAACATATTATTCTAAAAAGATATAATTAACTTTTATCTTTAAGGCTCTAATAACCATGTTTCTACTCCACAAGATTCTAAATAAAGAGCAGATACTTAATTATGAGAGTTCTAGAGACAAAAGTTAATTATGATCCTTTAGAATAATATGTTCAGAATAATAAGATATTTGCACTTGTTCAAACGGATTAAAAATTAGAGCACTTAATTTTTTTAGATTGTTTATATATTAAAAATACAGTTTAAAAAATTATCTGCTCCAATTTTCAATCCGTTTGAACCAGTGTGAAGATCTTATTATTCTAAAGAGACATAATTAAATTTTATTTTTAAGGCTCTTAAAATCACGTTTATGCTTCATAGAATTGCAAATAGGAAGCCTAAAATTTGTTTTCCTCCAAAAACGGTACCCCTTTTTGGTGTGGGTCTCTGTGCCATGAGGCACAGCAGAGCCCCGCATCCTTTAAAATGTGCATGGGTTATATTAGTCTTTTTATATTATCTTTCCATGTATGAGGAATTATTTTTTTCTGTTTCATATCTGGGGCAATTTCCAGAAAACCTGTTCATGGGTTGAGAATTTTTTTCCCATGTCTCCATTGAACAGGAATTCCCCCATTCTGGATCTTATGGAAAATTCTAATACCACACCCATTTACACACTCAATCACACACCCATACTCACAACGAGGGTGGGGCCCACATGCACTGGGTGTGTAGTATGTGCGGGCTCCACCCTTATTATGAGTGTGAGTGTGTAATTGGGTGTGTAAAATGTGTGTGGTAGTAGAATGATTGTTGTAGTATATCTTAAACTACCTTTTTCCTCATAATAAGAATCATGAGAAGAATTCATCGAAAATAGCATCAGCAGAGGAAATGCTGACAGGCTCCATATGGCCTCATACTTTGGTCCAAAGTTAAAATTTTGAGAGTGAAAGTTGAAAAAGGCCATCTGAAAAGGGTGAATTCCAAAGGCAAGGGAAGAAAAAAAGACAAAAAAAGGTGCATTGCAAGGAATTTGAGGAGAAAAAAGGGTTAGAAATTTGTGCCCCAAAGTCTCTTTTAACTATTCCCTAAAGCACGTCCAAACAAGATGGGTGCCTGGGTGGACTAGGCATCCAAAGTAAAATTCAAAACAACCCCAGTGTTGGCCGGACGGTTTTGGCCTGACTTGAGAGTTTTGCCAAACAACTTAGGTTTGATATATTTTTTTGTAAGCAAGTTTTGGAGTCATCTCACTCCATGCGTAGTGCGAAAAGATTGTCAGAGGCACTCCATGGATTAGTCCGACGTGCGCCCAGCTAACCCGGGACATTCAGTATCACCAAAAGAAAAAGGTATAATTAAAAATGGAAAAACAATGGGGAGTTTAGTTTACTATTTGGGTCCTAACTATTACCGCCAGGAATTACACATAATGGTCAATATTCAAATCCTAAAATCATTCAAAAACTTTATAAGCAATCATCAAATGTCTGGAATTGAAGCTGTAAGATCCCATTAGTATGACTGAGAATTATGCCAACCAACAAAGTACAGATTATGAAATTCTTGCAAGTCAAACGATATCGAGAAAATTAAAGTGTCCAATCGCGCTCGAGAGAATAATTAGAGTACGTAAACCGTACGACCGTCACAAATTTAGGACCTGACGGATTTGTTTATTTATTTATTTGAATAGGTTGTGTGATATGAAACAAAAACAAAATACTCCATATAACCAAATATTCCAAGACATAATTAACACAAGGTAGCCTCCTATGAGCTCTAAGACATTTTTGTTTTCCCTCCTAACATTAGTGATTAAATTCTACTACAAAAAGGAGCGAAAGTTAATAGAAAATCAGGAATCCGAATCTAATATGGAGTTTGGAGTAACTCAACTTATTTCTTCATAAGTGACTTAATTTTTTTGTTAGCGACTTTTCTTGATTTTTCTTTAAAATATTGAATTTTTAGAATTCATCACAGCGAGAAGAACCATGAAAGTAAAATAATACGAACAGAACTCGCAAAAAGTGCAAAACAAAAAAAAAAGTTTTAAGAAAATATGCTAGGATTGAATTTTTTTTGGTCTTTAATTAATGAAATTATTAAAATTTTGGTTAGAATTATTACTTTTAAAGCTCTTTCATCAAGATAAATATTCAATCTTAAATATTTAATGCAAAACTAACAAGAATTACGAAATTTAAAAAAATCTTAGTCCGAGTTACATAGTGAAGGTCGAAACCATCGTTCAACTCCAAAGCGCCCACCGTTCCATAATTTCAGGTAAATGTTTTTGGGTAATAAAACGGAGAGATGAAAACAATAAGTGGAGCAAACTTTTTTTTTTAAAAATCGTGCTGAGAGAGAGAGAGAGAGAGAGAGAGAGAGAGCCCGTGAGGCGTGAACAAATCCCTCAGCCTCTAATTAATTATCTGGCATAAGAGGAATTATATTATCTATAATATTGGACATTATTATCTTGTCAATTAGTACTTAAGCACGTTCCTAATCCAACTGTAAGTTCCTATAAATGTTTTAGGGGAAATTTCGTACGAGTACTTTTTTTGATTTTGTAGACCCCCAAAAGGGAAACGCGCCCAAAAGTTTTTATTGGTTTTGTTTTTATCTGAACGCGCCCAAAAAAAGTAGCTAAAGGCTAAAGTGAATTTTCTTTTTTCGTGATTCACTTTGATCAAGAGAAAGACAAACCTTTTATTTCCCTTTATATATCCCCTTCTTATAAGGGCTATCTTATTTTAATAAAATGCGGACCTCCTTTTTCAGATCGAATTTCGATGATTCGAACCGCTCAATGTGTTCAGAATGTAATTTTAAGGGTATCCGCGAGAAATCAGCAAAAAAAAAGGACCGAAAAAGGCTTCATCCGAACAGTTTTTGTTTGTTTTTTATCTAACAGTTCAAATAACAACTGCTCAAATCAAGCTCTTCCCGGTCATTTTTTTTGCCGATTTCTCACGGGTACCCTTAAAATCATGTTCTAAACACATTGAGTGGCTCGGCTAATTGAAATCCGATCAGGAAAGGCGAGAAATGAGAGGTCCGCATATAAGGTCCTCATTTTAAGATCCTTACCTGAAGATTTATATATATATATATATATATATATATATATATATATATCATAAGATATTTATTTCCCCAGCAATGATACAAACACATTTTAAAGCACAACTTGGATCGAGTATAGTTGTATCCAAAGTCATTAGATGCACAAGAATTTACATTTACATATATGAAATGGGTCCGGATACGGTTGTCTTCGAAGTTGTGTTGTAAAATTTTGTTCAGAGTTGAGGTGAATGTGTGGTAAGACTAGGAGAGAGAGAATTAGAAGTGAGACTATTCGTAAGATGGTAAGAGTCATATCTATATAAGGTAAGTTGAGAGAAATAGATTACAATTGTTTAATTTGGACATATTTACCGCTTACCTGTGTAGATAGACAGGTCAGTAGGGCAACTAATTAGGGTTTTCTTACACCATTTCCAAACATGACACTTTTACTATGAAAACAGCCAAAAAGTCACAATTTTGGTGGTAGAATTTTCAAACTTCTCCAACATTTTCTTTCATTAAAAAGAAAGAAAGAAAAGGTGACTATGTTGAGATAACATTGAGAGGATTTTCATAGTTTTCAATAAATTTTGGTTCAGTATCAAATTAGGTATGGTATGGATGAGATCTTTATTCTCAAAGTATATTTGGAAAAACTGTTCTTATCTATATCAAAATTAGTTATTAATTTTTTACTAGTAATAAAATGCATTCTGTTAAGCTTTTAGACCTAACTGTCCATTTTGGGATGGAGTCGATGGACGGAATAACGTAACATGTGGGCCCCACACACGCTCGAAAACAAACGCATGCACAAAATCCTCACTGAGCATGTACGCGAGTGTGTTGTGTGTGTGGTAGTAGAAAATCGCGTTACAAAAAAAAAAAGGGAAAAAAAAAAAAACAAAGAAACTGCTGACTCCAGTCAACAGGTAATAAACAAAGGCCACGTGTCTCTACCCCCACTAGGGTAAAGACAAACTCACTGCGGATTGGTCAGTTCCTCAGTGGTCACCCTCTATCCTACGAAATTACTAAGGGTATTTAAGGAAAGTAAAATTTCTACGTGCTTTTAGGAAAGTACAGTAAAAAATTTCTGCCTTTTTTCTTCCGTTTAGGAAAGTAAAATTTCTACACGTTGATACCAAACTTAAAGTGTAATCTTCTTTACTAGAGGTGAAGAATCACATTTTCTTCTAATTACCGAAATTAGAAGCTACACAAAAAACACATGTGACAATGTCTGAACTTTTCGTTGACTAATATATTAATACTCCGCTGACCTCCACTTATGTATACCGCATGCCAAAAAAAATTAAAAATCCCAAGATTCGTTTGGCTAAGGGTAAATAGATGATCATCAATAGTGAAAGTGGTAAGAAAATTTTAAGTAAAATAAAATGATAAAAAATTGTAGGTCTTTAGATATTTATAAGTTTCATTTCAACTCGCTTTTACTATCACGAAAATTGTAGGTCTTTTCGTATAGAGCACTTAAAATTTAAAAATAAATGGAGAGAGTAAAAATTTATTTTCATTTTTTTTATGAATATCAATGTTAAAATTTAGTTTGAACCCCTTAACATGAAATTCCTTATTTCAAGAACAAGAAACATTTACATATGACAAATGAATGATAAAAGAAAGTGTATACTCATAGTCTCGTAGAATCCAAGGGTAGTAAAGAACTTTCAATCTTTTTTGACAGAAAACTTGACGTTATATGAGAGTACAATTAAATGGATTAAAGTTCATGTTTTCATGAATTTTAAAAAAAGCCAATCTTCCTACGTACGTCAACTAAAAAATTATTTAGTGAAAATAATTTGATTATTTTTATTGTTCGGAGGAAAAAAAATCAGAAAATATGAGTACGGGGTCAGTGTTATTGTCGGATAGTGAAATTTACCCCTGGCTTTTCTTCTTCATGGGAAATTAATATTCTACTACATGGATTTATACGAGTACATCACCCAAATTATCCAGAGAATCCTCTCTCTCTCTCTCTCTCTCTCTCTCTCTGCGTTTCTTCGTTGTCTGGATTCTGCAACCCCACTTTCTCTTGCATTGGTCTCTTTCTCTCTGCCCTAGACGACTGATAAGGAGCACTAATTTCGCCCAACATAAATAAGCTCTCTTGCACCGGTCTTTTTCAACCCAACTCAATCTGATACAGAGCAAGATCAGAGAGAGAGAGAGAGAGAGATTTTCATATGCTATTCCCTCCTGTTCTCATTTCCTTTTCATTCTTCCATAGTATCTGCTTGATTCTTTCACAAAGAAATCTACCCTCCTTCATCTACAATACAGAAACTAAATCTAAGAACAAACTGAGGTTTCCACCATTCATTAAAGCACTCACATACACGGACTGAAAGAAGGGCCATATCTTTGTAGAGAGAGAGAGAGAGAGAGAGAGAGAGAGAGATTTCAATGGCACCGAGTTTTGATTGTCTTCTCTGTGGTGAAGACAACATTGGCATTTTCTCTGATGAGTTTGGTTATGGGGATTCGGTGGAGGAAATTGAGCCTATTTGGAATCAGGGACACCATCTCACCAATAATCAGAAGGGAAATTGTGATGGTGAAGAGCCATTGACATGGTTACCAATGCAAAGTGACGAGTGCTTGGACTCGTTGCTCAAAAGGGAATCTGATCATCTGCCTAAAAGTGATTACTTGAACAGATTGAGGAATGGGGACTTGGATTTGGTGGCTAGGAGAGAGGCTGTTGATTGGATTGGAAAGGTTAGTTTGTGAGTCTTGTTTGCTAAATGGGCTTCTGAATCTTCAGTTTTTACTAAATGGGTATTTGTGTTCTATGTAGTTTGATAAATTTCTCTATATATTTTGTTGGTTTCAATGAGTTGGGTATTCTAAATGAATTTGACCCTTTTGGGTACTTATGCTAATCCTGTTCTCTCTATTTTTGCAACCCTTAATTGTTGGTGGTAATTTTGCTAATTATGTCATCTCTATTTTTGCAATCACTAATTGTTGGTGGTACTATAAAGTAATAGGAGTTCAATGGAATGGTTTGAGTTATTTTCTTGGGATGACTGCTTCTTTCATTGCATTCACACATTGTAATTTGAAATGGGTTGATAAGTCTTCTTCAATGGGCTGCTTATTCTTGAGTTTTCATTAAATGGGTAGCAGTGTTTTTTTGGTGTGACTAATTTCCCTATTTGCTTTTGATGATTCTAATGAGTTGAAGTATATGGGTTCTCCAAAGGCATTTGGATGTTTATATAGATGGCTTTTGGGGGGTTAGTTCTATTTCTAATTACGTTCGCCTCGATTCTCTTTGCTTTGGCAAATATTTTTGTTGGTGCTACTATGAAGCAACAAGGACTAACACAAGTTCCTCACTTCAGAGTAGGATAAATTCATATTTCAAAGAGGTTGACTATAAGTTCTTTCAAAATTGACTATTTGTCCCTCTACTAGAGGTGTTCCAGAAATGTCTGCGATCCTCTATTCTCTTTGCTTTGGGAAATGTTTTAGTTGGTGCTACTATGAAGCAATAAGGGGTTCGTTAAACTTCAATGGAAAATATTGAGTTCTTTTTTCGTGATGGACTGTTTCTTTTATTGCATTCAACACTTGAAATGAGTTTGGTGGGATCCTTCTCTTTTTGCCTTTTGAGTTGGCAATGGCTGATCTAACTTATGTTAGTAATTGTGTTTATCTGCCTTTTTTCTCTTCTTATCCTATTTTTGTCTGTCTAAAATTGGACTTGCTTTTCCTTTTGTCGATTGTCCCTCTTTTATGGCCAAAATACTCGCTGAAAAGTTCATTCCAATTTGTTTATGAGAGAAACTTATTCACGGAGCCTCCGTGAACAACCGTTCACGGAGCGGCGCAATCACAGTCGTCCATTCGCTCAATCAATGGTTGAGGTTTGTTTTCAATTTTGACTGGTCCGGTCAAAATTTGACCAGTCAAAATTGGTTTTCAATCTGGACCGTTCGAAAACACTTTGGACGCGCGCGATTGGACTCTGTAACTCTCAGTTCACGGAGCCCTCCGTAAAAAAGATTTTCTTTTTGTTTATTAGTATTGTTTCCATTATTAGAACAAGTATTAATGGTCTAACCAATGTAACAGGTTCATGCCCATTTCAATTTTGGACCTCTGTGTTTATACTTATCCATAAGCTACTTGGATAGGTTCCTTTCAGTCTATGAGTTACCAGTAAGTTGAAGATCAAATTCTATGATTTTTGTCCCTTTTCCCGCGTGTTCAATTACTCTAATTGCGTTCTCATGTGCTATACAGAAAGGCAAAGCTTGGATGATGCAGTTGTTGGCTGTGGCTTGTTTGTCTCTTGCAGCCAAAATGGAAGAGGCTGAGATTCCTTTATGTGTAGAGCTGCAGGTAAAGAAGAATACAAGCCAAAGAGTCAAACAGGGCCTTAATCTATCCGCACTAGTTTTTTGTTTTTGTTGTTGGTAATGTGCACAGAAATTGATTTGTGTCTCTAGGCCTGCCCTCTCTTATGCCTTTCGGCTTCGATTTGGGGGTATGGTTCCGCAACAAAACGTCCTGTTAGCTCCTCGTTTCTTGGAGGTATAGGGGGGATCATTGTTCTAGTGGTATTTTGAGAGCAGCCACTTTGTGCATATACTGTCGAAGGCTAGGTCTGTCTCCGTTCCTCCCCCGCCCATACCCCCAATGATTGGGCACTAGATGAGTTGAGTTATTGTTTGTTTGTTGGTATTGTTTGTGATTAGGGCTAATCAAAGAGGAATGACAGGTGGGTGAGGCTAGATTTGTGTTTGAAGCAAGAACAGTACAGAGGATGGAACTTCTGGTTTTGAGCATATTGAAGTGGAGAATGAAAGCAGTTACTCCATTCTCTTTCATTGACTATTTCCTTAGAAAGATCAATGGTGATACAATTTCTCCAACATTGTTGATATATAGATCAACCCAACTCATATTGAGCATAATCAAAGGTACTTTCCCCATCTTTGTTTGACTTAACATTGCACATGTGTTTATCAATGATCTTTCTACTAAGGTAGTGTTTGGTTCCTTCGAAATTTCTTTGAGAAAAGGAATGGAATGGTCTGAATTGGTGAAGGAGGATACTATTTGTGTCATTTTCCAACAAACCAAATTTTGGACTGAGCATTCTAGAAGGAATGAATCAATGATCATTCAACCCTAGCTTCGTTTCAATGAACCAGACATGGGCCAAGTTAATTATTTTGTATTAGAAGAGAAAAGGAGAGAAATTTGAACAAGGGAAATTATTTATAGTGGTGGGTAACTCAATGGCTGCGAATTCTGTGCAGGGTTTGAGTTTTGGGAGTACAGGCCTTCTGAGGTTGCAGCAGCAGTGGCAATATCTGTTGGAGGAGGAAGCCAAACAACAGACACTGAGAAAGCAATTTACCTCCTCACTCAACATCTTGAAAAGGTAAAGGAGATGGTATCCAAGAAGAGGGATCCTAGAACTAATTTTCATTACAACTTTTCCTCTTTGATTTGAGCATCTCCAGCAGATATACGAGACTCGATACTAAAACCATATTTTGTCATGCCTTACATTGCATTTCGAAGAGTTCGTTTTGCAGCGTACTCCAACTCTTCAAATTTTGTTGTTTTGGCATTCACTTTTCTCACATTGGAAAGGGAAATGCGTTCATAACATCTAATGTACTTCGAAAATATCAAACAAATAGTGTATTATCTTGATGTTTGAAAGATGCTTCCCATACTATAAATGTGAATAGTGACAACAAAAATGGAAGTGGGAGCTGGTGTTTGCAAGTTTTGCTATTGCACATTGATCCTAGTTAAGACTTCTAACTTTCTAACTTTGGGTGTTAAATTATCCGTTCGATAGAGAAAGGATTTTGTGAAATGATGAGCTGGTGTCACCAATTTATTCATGTTTAATTGGCTGCGTGTCCCAAGTCAGGACCGAGACCAAACATGAATGGATTGCTGACACCATGTCAGCGCACCACTTGGTGTCACGGTTTTGCAAAATACTCCTCGTGCTTGATACTCTCTTAGCTAGCTACATGTGTTTGAGAGTTACTCAATGGTGATTTTTTCGCATTTCTTTTGTGTGTGTTGTGCAGGATAGAGTGCTCAAGTGTATTGAACTGCTCAATGAGTCATCAAATGCTTCAGTCGCATTTTTGCCCCAAAGTCCGATAGGTGTGCTTGATGCTTCTGCATGCTTAAGCTACAAATCTGATGAAACAAAAATTGGGTCATGCACAAATTCTTCTCATGATAGCCCAGACAGTAAGAGGAGGAAGCTCAACAGATGAATCCAAATTCCATATTGTTGGGAAGAATGGGTCCGTGTCAGTTTTTCGAAACCCTTTTTCGAAAAACTCATTCGGTCATTGGTGATGGGTTGGAGGATGATACATCTAAATATTTCATGTTTTCTTTGGTATGAAGAAAAGAGTCACAAGCTGTTAAATATTAGACTTCTTAACAGCTTATAAACAAGGAGGTGAGTTGGAAAAGAAAGACAGTCCCCGCTACATAGAAGAGTTTTCTCATCTTAATGTCTAGTTTTATGTTATTTTTTTTGTATCTTTATTCTGTATTGTGACTAGAATCGATTCGGGAAAATCACAAAAATATGAAAGAAAGAAAGGAGCCTCTTGAAGGAAAAAGCAAGAAGAGATGGCACGGTAATTAGGTATCCGAGCCAGCTTACGCGGAGAAGATGGATTCTTATTATAGAAATGATTTTGTGCTCGGGTTTTTTTATATTTAGCTTATTTTAATAGCAGTAAGCAGCAGTTTTTGTTTTTTATTATTATTTATTTTTTCATCTGTCAATGAATGATCATCTGCTTTTTATGTGGATCCCTCATTTGTTTGACTGTTTGTCTGGTTGAGACCCTCGAGAGCTTGCTGCTGGTGAGATAGAAAAGAAGGTGCCCCTGATTCACATGGGACTTTGGAAATGCAATACTATAATTTGTTGCCTGATCACAAAATGCTTTTAAATAACAAGGCATTTTGGTATTTGCTCAAAATGCTCTTCTTCTGGAGTTTTATATAGATCAAAAGAAAGGACAGAAGTGTCCGGCTGGTATTAATTTTCGCGGCACAAACAGAACATGTCTTGGCATTATCGTCACCCGAGACCGAGAGGGTTAGTTGTAGGCAATCTCTACTAAAGCATGGGTTGTTTTTCCTCAAGAATACTGTTTGAAGTTTGAGCAGCTCGTATTTCTTGGACAATTCTAAGCGAGAAAAAAAAGGCAAAAATAGAACTTGGTTTAATGTTTTTTGAGCTCCCACAAGGCCATTTTTGCCCTCTTGTAAAAATATGGTTTTTCTCCCCTTGTAGAACTAACAAATTGAAAGATATCATCGCAATCAACCATCAAAGTGCTGAAATTGTGAACAAAGAGAAACACAAAAGTATTTTTGGAGTATACCAAAATGTTTGGTCACGCGAAGAGACCTATAAAGTCGAAGAATCTTGTTTGGTGGCAACCATTTAGCCGCTCTTTTTTATCCATTTCTTTGAATAAGAGCCTCTTTTACTCATGTTCAGAAAGATTTGTCACATCTTGACCGTCCTCCTCTATTCTTGTCACAAGCATGAAGAATACTCGTAATCTGAACATTTTTTTTCCGGGCATACAGATAGGCAGACAATTACAGTGTCGAAGTTGATTTTGTATGGTCATTCATAAAATGACAGACACTACAAGAAACAACCTTATCTGCAACGGACATTGCCGTCATAAATGCTGAAAATACCATCGCAAAAGACTTTCAGGACAGGGTTGCAACGGGAATGGGCAGTGGCAAAATAGTTTGCGATGGTGAAGTGACTTGTTGCAACGGTACTTACCCTTTGAACGCGCTTAAAGGAAAAAGACCACTCTTGGTTTTGCCACGGTAATGTTTGCCGCGACAAATAACTTTACAAAAATATTTCGTTTTATTTGCCACAGTATAAACATCACTGTGGCAAATAGATCGAGACAACTTCCACCCCTTCCTACTAGAACATTGTCCGTCGCGAAAGCTGCAACTCAAGTTTTTTGACCATGACAATTACTCAGTTCACTGGGTCATGTAAAACTATTTCATGATTTGGGAATTGGGATCTTCTAATCGAAACATCGATATCGCTTCTAGTAATCTATCAAATTAACCGACTTCCGTTGTACCTCGGGCCGAAAAGAAAAATTACCAAAAGTCAATCAAGTGTGACGTTCCCATGCTCCTTCTAGTTATCAGCAGATTTTTCACCTACTTCTCTGAGCAGTGATCAATACTGTAGTAAAATTTTGATAGAATCTCTCAGTTATGGACAAATTAACAAGTGTTGTCAACTTTCGAATCATCAGAACTTTAGCTGATTAAAATGGAGCATCCTAGTACGATAAATGAGTATGCCAAAGATACAGAGAGACTAATAAAACAGAGGATACCCAAGCCTACAATTTGTTCCTCGGAGCAGCCAGTTTGAATAACTATTTTACTACCATGTGACTCTCTCTCTCTCTCTCTCTCTCTCTCTCTCTCTCTCTCTCTCTCTCTCTCTCTCTCTCTCTCGAAGTTAGCTCTCCCTTGTCCCTGTGTCGGTCAGGTTATTGTTGAACCAGTAAATCAGAAGTTCTTTCTTTTGGGATGTTATTTTATCAAGAATGATTAGAAGAATTAACCCAAGAGGTTGGCCAGGTGGTCTTGGTCCGAGACTTAAGGGCTCTCTCATAAGGTCTCAGGCTTGATTGTCCTCGCTATTAACTCTTGGGGCCACCTCACCCCATACGTAAGCGTGTGAAAAGACTGTGAAAGAAGCTGTGGAGATTATCCGAGGTGCTAGCAAATTGACCCGAGACACGGTGTATAACCGAAAAGAAAAAAGTGAGTAGAAGACCACAACATGATAGTATTAAGTATCACATGTTTCACATCTGATAAGGAAAACCGAATGAACAATGTTCGTAGTTTTCATTTCCTCTTCTTTGGAAAGAAAATTTTGTAAGAACCAAAATATATATCCCGGTAGCAAAAAATTTTTTTGAGAGACACAGGCAGTACTAAGCCTGCATTTATAGTATTGTGCTCCATATTTTATGAACTATAAGGTGTTGATTGGATGTAGCCAAAGGTAGGGGCCAAAACTCATCCGGGCGGATGAGGGGATGATTGGACATTTTTGGCTTGGTTTGGCTGGCTACTTGACGCCCAGATGAACTAATACCCCTGCCCATTTAAGACCCTCTGGGGTCAAAAATTATGAATGGGTTTCGATTAGGGCAAAAATAATACCCCCGGATGAGGCCCTCCTCACTCCCCCTCCCTCAATATTTCAACTATAAAACAATCTTATCTCCCTATTTTATCACTCATCCAAATGGAGTACTATTTTATCTGTTTTTCTTAATACATTGTAAGGACCCGTATTTTTTTGATATTATTTAAAGGTTTTATATATGTTAAAAATTGAGGAAAATGTGAAATTTATTAAGGCTCCGTTCCAGAAATGGAATAAGAACTTATTTTTTGTTAAATAATAAGGCTTGTTCCACAAAGATAAGAAGGAGGTGCTTATTTTTGAAGAATTTATATAGGTACCAATAGGCGTCGGGGAGGGAAATCGTACCGACGGTCGCGCCGGGCCGTCTCCGGCCACCGGACGGCCGATCCGAGCCGTCCGAAACTTCTATAAAAAAAAAAACCGAGGGGGCCAACACGGGAATCAACGGCATCCGTGGTGTGTAGGGTGCTTGATCCGAGCACGCCTTTTCCGTGTATGTATGTCGGTACGATTTTCCTCCGCCGACGCCCATTATCATAGCGACAGTCTTATTTTTTGTATAAAGCAACTTTAAGTTCAAAAAATCATGTGTTTACGCAAATAATTTTCCTATCACTATAGATCTTATTTGATAGATCTCATTAAGATCTTTAATACGGTGCAAAAAAAATTAAAATTTTTTTTCATTTACATTATTTTTGAGTTTGAAAATGTGAAAGAAACTTTTTATTTGGATTTTGTGGAATGACCCTTTTTATTTTTGAATGAGAAGTGGCAAAATAAGTACTTATTTTTTAAGAAGGTTTCCGGAACGGAGCCTAAGTTTGTTTAATTTGGGGTTGATATGTAAGGGTTACTATTTGAGGGAGTGCAAGTGTGGTTTGTGTGGATGCTAGTATAAAAGTGTGGGTGTATGTGTAGAGGAGTATTTTTACTCCTCTCACTCTCTCATCTCTCCCGACGTCTCACCTCTCTCTCGACTCTCTTTCACTCTCTCTCACTCTCACTCAAAAATTTACCAATACAACTTCAACCCATCATTAATCAACCTCAAATCCTTCACCTCTTTACGTATTGGAGTTCGTATCGCGTCGGTAGAAGCTCGATGTGTCGAATTTGGCTCGGTTTCGAAGTTTGAAGTTCTAAGGCTTGGGGAATCCTTGGGTTTCGGCTTTAACACTCGAGATAGAGATTTCTCTCACTTTTTATATGTTCTTGAGTTGGTTTTGTGCATGAAATTGTGCCTATGATTGTTGTGATTGTTGTTGTAGTTGAAACCCAAGAAAATCTGCTTAGAATCTGCTCGAACAGCTATTGTTATCGATACCATTGGCTTTGTGTTTCAAAACCCAGAAAATCACTTGTTATCGATATCCTTGTAATTCTTCTCGGCCAAAAGTTATCGATACTTTTGTGTTAGGTATCGATACTTGTTGCTTATCTCCAACATTTGCTGTTTTGCTTCATTTTTCACCGTTTTGGTTTCTGATCATTTCTAACTATTCTAAACCACTTCCAAACATAGTTTTTCGCACTCTAATGATCCATTAGTCATCCTCATTCGTTGGTTCTCGTCGCGTTGAACACAAATATCATATTGAAAGAATTATCGTCCTAATGTCTTATTAGTGCGTTCGTTTAACTATTAGTGGTAATGTGAGGTGCTAAGATAGATGGAGTGAACAGGCTTAAGCTAAACGTGGGTGTTGATAAGATTGAATAATTGGATAGGAGGATGGATAAACTATAAGACGAAATACGAGGACCTGACCTTGATGCCATGTAGTACGAGAAGTGAGTTGGGAAGACTAGTTTGGAAATAAAAATGGGAATATGAATTGGTATGTAGACTGTTTAATTGATATTAAATTTTCTTTATATTTCTAATCGTACTATCAGAACCTTAGAGATGCATATGTTGAAAAGCAATGAAAATGGGTTGTAGTCGGATGTACGGGGTCGCGAGTACCCGGAACTTGAATCGGATGTACGGGGTCATGAGCACCCGGAAATGTATTGTGGGTATATGGGGCCCTAAGACCCGGAAAATCTCTTAAGTTCATTATTCGATATGTTAATGGTGGAAGAGCTACTTGAGCTCATATTGGAGATCAACGGAAAATGTACGAGGTCCTTAAGACCCGGAATGTGAGTCATTAAGTATAGAAGAGTGCGAGATGGAGTTGATCAATAATGACACATAAAAGAAAGCTAATATACTGAATAATGACAAGTGAAGTGCCCTTAAGCCTTGAGTTCCTTCATGAAATTACTATGGTTGCATTCTCTATCATTGTCTTTGACTTCATTCTTTTATGTTCAAATCTCCTCATTTGCATATAACGTTTATAGAGATTTTTCTACTGGGCATGTGTTTTGCTTAAACCTATTATTCTTTTAGGTACAACTCAAGAGCATTAGCATGAAGTACTTGACGTGCATATCATCTCATCATTTTGAAAGTGAACATCAAGGAAACAACTCAGATATCTTTGTAAACTCTTTTGAGAAGACATAAATTGTAATTTTCATTTAATCCTTGGTTTAAAAGTATTGTAATTATTTAACTTATCTTTGTCTAAACTTTAAAACTTTGGGGCCAGAGTGCCATTGTTGTAATCTTTTGAACTTGATCGTACTCAATAGATGAATATGAGAAAGTCTTTTGGGTTATTATAAGTATACCGCGGTGGTTTTCCTTTTAAAAATTATTATTATTATTATTATGTTAAAAATCGAGGGTGTGACATACATTATCCAAACCAACTACTTTTATGCACCCTCCATAAAAGCTACATCAATGTGGACCCATCTTCCATAAATAATAACCTCTACCATCCTATCCCCTCCATAAATAACACCGCAAAAACTCATCACGCGTCCAATCGACCTTGGCATTTGTAGGATTTGGTTGGTGTAATACAAATTGATTTGGGCTTTATATTTGAGATTCTGAAATAGTAAGGCATAGAAGGGCCTCCTGTCCTTGTCTTACGGGCTAAATTTTGCGTCAGGGCCCATTCTCTGTCTCGAAGAACTTTGACGGAATAACTTTTAGGACACAAGAACACCTCCAAAGTCCAAACCCAATTTCTTCAAAATAGTAAAACTGTAGTATTATTCTTTACTTGAAAAGATATTTTTAAAAGTGCTACTACTCTTCACTTTAACACTAGCCACACTACTGTACTGTATTTCTATCTTCGTTTTTCAAATAACTGATCACTCAAATCTCAATCATCTCTCATTTTCCTCCAAAAATTTACAAATTTTAACATGAACCAAACATATTCAACATTAGTCTTGTTTGAGACTAAACTTTTAGTTCGTCCTACTTTTATCACTATTGGTTCACAATATTGAAAGTTGAACATTTTTCATTATGTGAATGAATCAAGAGAAAATATTTTTAACGTCGGAGCCATAAATAATTGTTTATGGAACCAATTGCGAACGTCCAAAATTGTTTTGGATTATTCGAATGTAAATGAAATTTTTCCGGAAAATAGTGAAACTTTTCCCCGATTTTTTTTTCCGTTAAAATCCTTACCGTCCAAAAACACTATTGAACGATTGCATATGAAAAACTTGTTCACGACTGAGCTGTTAATAAGTTCATCTCGTGAATCAAACGCCATACGAGGACACAGGGAGTAAAAAACAATCTGAAAAAGGTTAAAACCACGCCATTCCAACCAGAGAGCACGCTCGTCCCTGGCGGCTGGCTGGATTAATAGTTGTCCACTTGTCCCGCAGTAGCCGCTGCTACCGGACCCCACACCCCCCAAGCTATTCTTCGATAGACACGGGTACTAATCTCGTCGCGTGCGTTGAAGTACATTAAACTAAGGTTGACCATCACTACAGGCCAAACACCCCCGCATCGATACGTACATGCTATCATCTGTATCGATCGCCACCGCCTCCTGGATTCTCTCTCTCTCTCTCTCTCTCTCTTTCTCTCTCTTGGATTCACGAGCCGAAGCGTGCAAGAATTGAGGCGCCTATAGATTTACTTTTCACGCTCATGATTTGGTGCATTATTTGTACCTACAAAAAGTTTATGTAGACTTGTATATTTGTGTACAAAGTACAAACCAATCCGGTTTTGAATTTTGAGAAAGATTTTTTAAAGTAACGAGGGGAGAAAGATTAATAGAAAAAAATTTAATAGGATCCGTGCGCTGGGGTCTTGATTGTCGAAAGGACGGTTTAGAGCATGCATTACACCATTGTAGTGCATCGACTCAACTAGGGATACCGACTGATAGTGCACAGATTAGCTCTCCGAAGTAGTATTGATTAGTTGAAATGCTTGAAAGAGAGTGTTATTCGGAGGGGGGAGTTCTTCAATGGATATACACATACCTATATAAATCAATTGCCTCTCGCCATGTAAACCGACATGTCAATGGGTCACATATAGTGGAGCTAGGAGAGAGAAAATTGAATCTTGCGGCTACTGTTGTTGTGTACAGATAAATATGAATCTGTATAAAACACATGTTCTCTCCTTTGATCGTACCAGTTATCAATTATAGATATGGAATTTCCTTCGAAATTATAACACGCAGAGAGTCTTTCAATGATCGAATTCGACTCCTAGCGCTCTTGATTTCTTGCTTCCGTTATTGCAGTAAGGAGAGATGGTGCAACTCTTACGAGTAGGTGACATTCTAGATTTCTTCTACCTCAAGTGACAAGGATTGACTTTTAGTTTTCTTTTTTTCTTTTATATACAGTAACTTTTTTTTTTTGAACGGTTTTTTTTTTTTTGAACGGCAATACAGTAACTATTTTGTCCACAAGACTTTGGGTACTCATCACTCTCCCACATTTAGATGGGGTTCGGGTACTGTTGGAAAATGATGTTCAAGGAGTACTGTTAATTGGCTTCGCTAAAAGCGCACTCTTTCGCATTTTTCAACTAGCTAGCTAGTTCCCCTATTGTGAACATGGAATATTGGGACAGGATCCTGTCTTGGGGGTTTTTTTTTTTTTTTCTGGTTCATTTCATAACTCATGGAGAGCTCATGTGCTCAACCATATTAAAACCATGTCGATTGGATATATCGATCCATACAAGATCTATCGCAACAATTTGTCTTCGGATTCCGAATTAGTTCGTCGATGTGTATTTTTCAAGATAAATGTGTTCCAAAAAAGCGTAATAATTGATATACAGGCAACATGATTCTGGGCACACCTGATTTTCTCGACGAGCTCCAGAAGATAAACGGCCTCAATCCCATAAGTGATCAGTTAGGGAAGGATCCACAAAATTTCCTAAACGACTATTCAATTCCTAAAGTGGACTGTCGACGATCCTAATCCTTGTGGATTGATGTTGATCTCCAAACGCGCGGTTGTATACTCGTTTTAAATGACACTATTATCCCTATCATAGTTTCGTTCCACTATGGTATTCTTACGTGAATTGCATTTTCTTTCATCACAGAGAAAAGGGTCACACCGCATGCTCAGAGATTTAAAGGGTAGGTTTAGCCCCCACCAAGTAATTACAAAAGACTTTGATGAATTTACATGGTACAGCTTTTATATATACCTCAATGAAGAGGATCGGAACTATGAGAGTGGTCTCATTATTATTGCGTGTGGAATGGGGCTTAATTAATTACACATCTCTATGTTTCAAATCGAATTGATTATTGCAATTAAAGCAATTATGCTGCAATTGGCTAATCAAATTGACCTTTTTTAAACAGTGTAAACTACACCCAAGTAAATCAACCGGGGCTAACTCAGTCAGTTGGCCAGAGCTCTTGTATTTCAGTAGGAGGTTAGAAATTCGAGTCTTCCCATTTGTGTGTGGGTGTTCATTCATTTGTATTTATTGGGTTATTTATGCCCTTAATGGGTCTTGTAGTTGAGTTGGGCTTATAATGTTTGTGGTCTCTTTTTTTTTTTGTTGATCCGAATCACATTTCATTAAAGCCAAAAATGGCTGATTACAGCGAATCCATCCGAAAACAAAGAATGGGCAAAACGAGCAACAAGCCATCACAAATGAAAAGCTATGAAAAAAGGTGACAAAGGGGCACCGGCAAAACTGACCAAAAAACTAGAGGACAGGCCTTGGCACGTCTCACCGCCTCAAAGGGTCGGGTCACGAGGGGCCCTCAGCGTATCCCCTAGCTGCCCCGGCCTGGAGCACGCACCCAAACAGAGACAAACAAATTGAACCGATGGAAACAGGAGTAAACAACAAACAAGGAAAAAAACACAACCACCATGGAAACTACCACTGATGCACGCCGGCCAAACCTCGGCTGAGGAAAAAACCACCCGCCGCCGAAGATGGAGGCACCGACTGGATCCTGAGCTGGAGCAGTGGAGAGAAACTCTCTGGCAAGCCCCCGCTGGCACGAGCAGGCTCCGAGCACGGAGATACGAAGAAGAAATCCGCCTGGGCTAAAACTCCGAAACACCGGCCCACGACGCCGATGACTGTGAATCTTCCCTGTGTCGATACTCCCCGAAGCTGAAAACTGGAACGATGGGCACCAGGGCCGGTCCCCGGCCCTTATCCGATTACTCCGAAGTGAAGCCCCGCAAGCATTATTCGCCCACCACCTCTACCCACCAGATCTGAGGAAGCCTCGGACTGGTAACAAAACCGAACTGGGGAAACCAGTCGGTGAGAGCCGGCAACGCTGGAGAAAAACAAAAATAAAAATAAAAACAAAAAAACCCCAACCCCTTTACCTCCTCCACCGAAAACCCCCAAATCTTCACCACCCCACAACCCACATCCCAGCGCCACCACCAACACCTAGCAGATCTAGAAGGCCCGGAGTGGACCAAGCAAACGGAGGATCCCTGGCAGAAACCATGACCACCACGCTGGGGTTTTGATGAGCTTATTTATCTTGTTGGTTCAGTTGTTGGGCTTGGTTATCTCGTGGACTCTCACACGATGAATGTAGTGTCCTGTGATTTGTACTTTGTACTTCTCACATGATGTAATAATCTTTCCTACCGATTGAAAAAAAAAAAAAAAAACTACGCCCACGTTCAACTTGTAATGAAATCCCCTCACTTATTAGTGGATCAGTGATGAAAATAGTTGAAAAATGATCAAACCAAATGATGCCCTTCCTCATCCTCCGCCTTGTCTTCAAAGGATTTGACATTAGTGGATTGAAAATAGTGGTGCCTTTTTGTAATTACCTGGAAATGGCCGTAAACTTCGCTCTACTTTAACGCAGATTTTGAGATTCATATGAAATACGAGTACGGCTAATTATTCATGGAGCCGCTGTAAAGAGGTAGTTAACGGAGCCGTTTGATCTCAGTTGTTCGTTTCGGTATTGGATGATTCGGATTTTAATGAAATTTTTCTTGAGATGTCAAATGTGCGACCGACACTACGTCGGTACCTGTGTAGGTGAGGCATCGGTCGGTCCTAGAAACGGTGGTTGTGCTTTTTTATTATGAGTAGCTTTGACGGAAAAGTTTCATTAAAAATCTTTGGACCGTCCAATGCACTTTGGATGGGCGCGATTTACCTCCGTAAACCACTATTCACGAAAAGTTTCGTGAAGTAGTTTTTCTCATGAAATATATACTGCACGTCCTTAACATTTTTTTTTTTTTTTGGGTTCGGCTTTCAGTTGCTGCTGGCTCTCTTTGGCTTTCCCCTTGGCAACGTAGAGCTGATCCCTTGCCTCGCGCAAAGCCGGACGGTCAGGGTGTTCGAGTTAGCTTACGCACATCTTAATTAATTTTCTATCCGATTTGATCAAAGGCATGTCATTCACATCGGAATAGAAAATTCACAAGAAATTGGGTGTATCAAGCCAAGTTGACAAGTCGCGTTTTACATCAAGGGCTTGCACATTGATTTTCAGGGAATTTGGATACGGTACAGATCATTTTCAGTCTCATTATGGAACTACTGTATTTTTTTTGCTTATTTCTCATTATTGTTGCACTCACTTTGATGATCGAAACCGTTTATCTTTGATAACTCATCAAGAACATTGGTCACACCACCAATCAAGTTGAATAAATATCGTTTGATATGTTTTCGTAACACATTTATGTTGAATACACATATCAAACCACATTGGATCAACATTTTTTCGGGCGGTATTGATGTTTTCAATGAGTTCTAAAATATGAAAGATTTCGATTATCGAAGTGAGTCCGAATCATTTATGTTGATAACAAGATTCTAACACTAGATTAGAACCCAATTTTATGAACACAAATGTTTTTGAAAACATATCAAATCACATTGGATCACATGTTTTTCTGGGGATACAGATGTTTTCAATAAGTCCTAATATTCGAATGATTTCGACCATCGAAGTGAGTCTGAAAAGGATTCAAAAAATGCCTCAACAGGACTTTCGAGTCCTAAAAAGGGACCAGAGAGCATCCTCTTGCTAGCTTTAGGATAACTGGATAAGGATTAAAAGTATTAGCACTTCCTTTTCTTTCTTTTTTTTTCTTCCGGCGGTCAGAGGTGTCCGGGGCAGTTTGTGCGCCTCAACTAATTACCTTCCCGGTTCGATCGAAGGCATGTCATCATCCACGTCAGGACTAGAAAATTCACAAGAAATTTTTTTATTCCGGCCTGAGTCGCCTGACCCCAAACTCAATAGTCGAACTCTGGTTAATTGAGTTGGGAACAAACCCACCAAACAACGTGGCAAACCTTGGGCCCGTTTTTAGTATTCTTCTCTCCTTGTGGAATTCGAGACAGATAAAGGTTGGAAGTTGTTTTCAACATCACATCTAGCGCGACCCTTATTTGATTCGAAGGCTTGTACATGTTTTTCTTGCCACAAAAGGGACACGAAACGTGCAAGGGTCGACCAATGTTTTTCTTCCTTAATTTCATCACTACCACGTGTTGTTTGCATTGCACTTTAAATCTGTGGGCAGCTCGATACTACATCCAGTGGTGGAGCCAGAAAAACGAAGTCGGAGGGTGCCGAACTATGAAAGAAGATTTTGGTTCGATGATTTTTCCAAGACTAAATCTGATCATTCAAGTTTTTACAAAACAGATAAATTGAAAACTAGTCTCGAGTGTTGTTGCTATATATCATATAATTGACACGCAGGTCATTGCCGCATTGTATTATTTATTAATTTAGTGTGCTCAAAATAAAAAGAAATTTGGTGGGGGCTGAATTCATCTTGACATTCAATGATTTTTAATAGAAGTTTCTTATTGAAAATAGTCTTTTAACGAATCCAAACCATTACAAATAGTTTTAGATGACCGAAGTTATGCACATTGTCTTAAACAGTAGAGAAACCATTTCCTAAATTTTTTCGGCCGTATTGTTCAACTGCTTAGATGGATTGTAACGATTCATTTCACATTTGAGACTTGATGAATTCATTCGTAAAGAACCAAGATGATTCCCTGGCCCCCACCACCTCTCTGATTTTTCCCGTTCCGACTCCATCTCGATAAGGAAGGAGGCGGGGACTGGTGATAATAAATCCGACTCCCTCCCGCCCCATTGCCATTGGTACCATAATGAGGAGGACATGTAACATTACATTATACTACATAACAAGTGCTGTCACACGTGTTTGATGATGGAAACTCTGCTCAATGCCTCAATTATACTCTATGTCTTATGCTCTCCAGCGATTACTTGAGCACCCAAACAAACCCTTAAAATATAGGTCGGATAGGGTTGACACATTGTAATGGGCATTTTTCTTTTTGATAAACTAAGCAAATATGTGGACTGATAAATGTATAATTTTTGTGCATTTGAATGAGGTAAAAGTCTAAGAAAGTGGGTGGTGGTGTAGGATATAAAATTCAGAGAGGATAGAGGACTCCTGGATTCCCTGCTTTTGGGGGGTAATTTTTATGTTTTAAATTTTCTTTGTTAAAGCACAAATTGTACTAATTAATCATTTTTAGTGGGGGCATTATGGAGAGGGTGTTTGTTGTTTTTAGCTTTCCAAGCGTGGGGGGGTTTTGTTGGAGAATCCATACACCAAATGGCTCCTCAATTGGTCTCTTGCCCCCACCAAACTCAAGTGTATGTTGACTGTCTCTCCAAAAAGAATTTTAGCCTCTCTCTCTCTCTCTCTCTCTCTCTCTCTCTCTCTCTCTCTCTCTCTCTGCCTCTCTCTCTCTCTTTAGCCTCTCTCTCTCTCCCTCTGGTATTAAAAAAAAGCGCGATACTCATATGATGTACGAACGAAAAGAATCTGTCAAAACACTATATATATTTATCCCTCGTTGATGCACGATTTAACATTAAATGTGAGACGAATAGTGGCTAATGTTGAATTTTGTAAAATTTGCTAATATATTTGAAAAATGAGAATGTGTCATATGTGTCATACACGTGCGTTACATGTGTACCGTTAATCAAATTTTGGTCAGTTACACAGGGGTGTTCCTCGGAAGTGTACGAGACTCAATTGGTTTGGAAGATGTACGCATATTTTTGGTGCATAGTATGCATATTTTTGTGTATAATACAATATAGTATGCTCTTTCGGCTCATTAGTTATGTATTTTTGTTTTTTGAAGTTACATTTAGAGATGTATGATATTTTCCTCAATATTAGTTACGTAGATTTGTGGTGTTAGTTACGCAATTTTTTTTATGATCATTTCTCTTAAGGGTGTACCATAGGCTTCTGCGGGCCGATTTTCCTTAATCTAAGCTACTAACCCATTTTGTGCCCTCAAAATTACTAGTACCTTCTTTCCTTAGAAAATTGGGATGGGGAGATGCTGCCAAGCGGGAGTGTTTGGCAGCAGTGCCGAACGGTCGATTGGGCTGTTCATTTTGGGCATTGACGACTTGGATCTTGACCAAGCAATGGATGATTCAGATATGTATATGTTTAGTTCAATCTGAGCCCTCCGTGTCGAGATGAACGGCCGGATACTATTTAGCACCCAACTTGGCAGGGGGTGCTTGGCAGCATCCTCGGTCCAAAAAATTGTTTGCCCAAAACACAGGCAAACATATACCCCAAGGGTTAGCTGAGTGGGCATGAGAAAATTAATAAGTGTTTTTCTTTTAAAGGGCGCATGTAGTCGAATCCCAAGGAGGCCAAATATTTCAAACTTTAGGGTCATTGGAGGGTTTGTCTGGTTGTTAACGTTAGAGCCCCGGAATCAGCCGAAGTGCGCGTAAGTTGACCTGGAGCTCCACAAAAATACAGAAAAATATTCATATAATTTAAAATAATATTTTATGGGGCCCTGTAAAAAATCAGCTCTAATGGATACCGGTAGGTATGTTTTTTGAATTTGTAGGAGCGAAACTGCTCAGTTTCGTAGTTTTCGCCCCTATAAATTCAAAAAGTATATCTACCGATATCCGTTGAAGGTAATTTTTTACAGGGCCCCATAAAATACTATTTTAAAATTTATGAATATTTTTCTGTATTTTTGTGAAGCCCGCAATGGACCGAAGTAGCCGTGCGGTGGACGGTTACCGCACCACATATGCAGTGGTCGTAGTCTGGCTCTTTTTTTTTTGTTTGAGATCGATGTTCTAGTGTCTTCGGCCAGCCAAGTATACCTGGTTAAGTAAGACTGCACCAAAGCTGCGAATCAGAGTTCATTACGTAGCCCTAGCTAGTAGAAACCAACTATATCATAAATGTTAGTATTAGGAAAACTTTTTTAAAAATAAATTTTATGTATTATATGTATGGGGGTTAATTAATAAATTTCAGGGTGGGTAAGCTACTAAAAGAATCATCCACCTTTCCAAAACTAGAAAACCTTCAATCAGTTATTGCTTGACGCGTGTTAGACCCTATAATTAATGTTGTTTTAAGGATATACTTCTAGATCACAAATTATTGATGGATGTATATAATTGATTTGGAAATGTAAGTGATCATATATACTCTACACCTGACTCAGTTACGTGAAATAAGATGAATTGTCACGAAAATTAAAAAATCCTTCCTAATCATAAGGTAACAAAGGACCGGCTGTGTTAGTAGTGTCAGTTTATGCCATCTAGATTCCAATCTCCAGTCGGACAAGTCATATGTTCTTCGACAAAATATCTACTTGGTCACAAGACGGGAAATCGATCCACTTGTATAATAATGATTTTAAAACCCTCATGCATTTTCATCCTCGGTGACTTTAAGGGTTTCGATCGATTAATATTACAAAACATCTCACAGTAAGCTCGGATTCTTTCTAGAGGTGATTAGCTTTTCTGTGCAACTTTCTTTTCTGTACTCCTTTTGACCCTGTATTGTTGTCTATTTTCTGATAGCGTTACTTTCACTGAAAATATGTATTTCGGTGAATTTTTACACAATTTTATGCATGAAAATCTTTTATTTTTTTAAATTTTTTTATGAACATGTCTTTTGAACTTTTGAAGATATGCTAACAAAATGAGAAAGTGGGAGCACTACTTCTATATGTATGTTGATGACTTTTTGGCGAATGGAGGAGGGGGTGTCTTACAAAAAGGTTAGAGACCCATAATTGGATTGGGTGGGGAGGGACTAAATTGATGGGCTTTATAGTATGGTTGTACCCTCCACTCCAAACAAGAGGGCATGAAAGTAGAAATATTTTACTCGCAGGGGTTCTTTATAAATAATTTTGGTGCTGGGGATCTTCTCATCTGGGCATAAGATCTCTTGTCAGGTGATATAATATCATTTTCTTCATTATTTTAAATAAGGCAAAACAGGCTTTTTTCTTTCCCAAGTTTATTTTTACAATTTTTATTTAATTTGTGGTCCTCCCTTGCAGGTTTAGTTTGTATTATTATTTGTAGAATCTAAAATATTTTTAATGGAACTCGTGATTGTGAACAAATGTGCATCTATCAATCTTTTCTCAAAATATTGTGTGTCATTTAATACAAAATTTATTTCTCCCCCATAAAGGTAAACTAATTTCTTTCTTTTTTGGTATGTAAGGTAAGCGTGTAGTTAATAACTATTTGCGTGAAGAGTATATAATCATAGGTTTCTTCAAAAAGTTTGTAATTCTTCGTACGCGTAGATAGACAGAATGGGAGATGGTGCCAAGCATCTGCCCATAGAGTGGTGCAAAGCAGCCGAATCTTGATGATCGACGGCCCAAATCTTAACTAAAAGCAGTAGACGGTGTATACTGGTGTTTTAAAAGGACATTAGTTAACAAAGTTGAAAACCTTTGAATTTTTTTTTTTTTTTTGTTGTCAAAGTTTAGAAATGCTTTCATTGATACAAAAACCATATGAACGGGTAGCCACTCTCAAGGAGGGAGGAAAGCAACCACAAAAGAGACCTAAACTCACAAACGAATATTCAGGACCTCATACAGACAAGACTCGTATGGAATACGTCTATGTATTAAGTAGAAGATACAAACTATTTCAACTGTTTTAGAATCCTTAGGACATTGAGATATTCAAAATGTGAGAGAACCCACTTCACATTTTTTCCTTTTTCCTTTCAAATTTCTAGAGTCGTTCATGAAAATTATTTATAGTTTACGAGAAAACGACTTTGTTATTTTTACTTATGTCTTTCTCAATTATTTATAGTTTTGAGAGCAAGAGAATCACTTTTCTTCTTTCTCCTAAGGAAACAAATGGGGAAATCACCACCAAAAATTCAAATAAAAGGAAAAATGAAAGAGTGAGCGGGAATATATGAAAAGAAAAATAACAAAAAAGATCATCTCTATCCCTGGTTTTGGGGTCTCCATTGATAACTCTGTTAAAGAATCCCAGATGGCCAAACATCACATCAATGTAAAGTAGTAGTAATTTTTTATAACGCGGGTCTTCGAGTCAGTTTATGCGCATTTCGACGAATCTCGTGGGCCAATCTATGTAAAATAGTGTCAAAACTCAATTGGCAATTTGCCACGGCTAGCTTTTTAACACCACTCTTAAAGTCGGTTTTTTGCTTATAAATACAATGGGTAGGTTTTTGGTGGGGCTAGATTTGCTTTTTACATGATTCATGTATAGTTTCATGTTTGAATGGTCAAGCTCCAAATAATTTTGTTTTCATACCCAACATTGGATACTATCTAAAGAGCTTTCTAGTGTACAGGCTCTTTTTTTTTTTTTTTTTGGAGAAACTAGTGTAAAGCCTTTTTTGAAACCAAATATTTGCAAACTAAGGTCCTCAAACTGTTATAATTTGACATTTTCTAATCTAAAGCTAGAATACCAAACTACCATTCGTACCATGAGGTAAAACAAATGAACTCATGGCAAGGCTACAAAACCGTTATGATTGGGTAGACGAACTGATTTAGTCGAGGCGTATACAAACTAAACGGAGCTGTATCTAACAATGGTAACATGGAAACAGTTAATGGTCTTATCAATGTATCCATAGGTTTCAAAGAAAGACACAAGTTCCGGTTAATAAAATAACAAAAAACAAACAAGGGCATTTGATAATGTGGAAATGTAAGTCAAATGTGTTGAATGGAGAGATGGGATTAATAAGACTGTTTTAGTCAAATGAAGTGGTTTGAACCGATCATGCTGGAAAACCCACAAACCAAGTTGTTTTAATATGTGGGATTAGGTTTTAAGGAATGGATACTAATTCAAAGATTCGAGTCTTTAATTGCTTTCGTCATTTGGTTGCAAGCAATCATGGAGGGAGATAATGTACCTGTTTGATCGTTCAAATACGTCGTATATATGCATAGATTTTGATTTTGGCTCTCCAAAAATTACTGTCGGCACTCCAACAAGTGAAGTGTCAAAATCAGTGGAGTGCCAAAATCAATTGATTTTGGCACTCCATTTTTGGAGCGCCGTCAGTAATTTTTGGAGTGCCTAAATAAATTTCCCGTATGCATATAATTGATTATAAAATTTTGTAGGACTGCCATTTTCTACTTTTAAATGCCATATTTAGTAACTAATCTCACAAAGTATAAAATGCTCAATACCTTCGGAATCTTGCACACATATATATACTAGCATTGTTCCCATTCTTAATTTGCACAGAGAAGACATATATCTGTTGTTGAAGGTGGGGGCCTGCTGTGCACTATCTCAAGCGTCCGTCTGTGTTTTGGACGGTTCGAATTTAAATAAAACTTTTCGGAGACTTTGGATTTAAATAAAACTTTTCTGGGGAAGAGTCTCTGGAAAAGTTTTATTTAAATCCGGACCGTTCAAAACACAGACGGATGCTTGAGATGATGCATGACAGGGATGCTGTGCACCTTTCCACAGCAGGCCCCTCGGGTTCATCTATTGTTATAGTTCACCTTTGCACAGCAAGCCCCTCGGGTTCATCTGTTGTTATAGTTCTTATGAATCACAAATTGGAAGTGTGAATAAAAAATTAATTCAAATTATTTCGCAATTATAAAAAATGTAGAATAAACAAATCAAAGCAAAAAGTGTGATCTTTATTTATTTCTTTGTATAATTAAACTCAACTCCCCAAAAAATCTCTCACTTAAAAATTCCCACTTCTCCCATGTGTTAAAAACGAATGAACAGGTTATTCTACAAAAATAGCAATACATTGGAGGAATCCGCTCATTTATGGCGTGTTTGAAACTTAGGGAAATAAATAAAAAGTAAGAAAAAGTTAAAAATAATAATTCTTTGTTTGGTTTCTAGGGAAAGAGGAGAAATTTTTTGTTAAACAAGTTCAATTTTCTCAATTTTCTTCTTAACTTTATTTGTCATTTTTCTCATTATTATTTGGGAAAATGACGGCCAAGGATGTGTTTTGATAATTAATACCCGTCAAAGACATTTTCAACATTAACAAATATTCTCAACATGTCATTGGCGGGTATTAATTATCAAAACACGTCATGAGCCGTCATTTTCCCTTATTATTTTCTCTTCCTTTCTCCTTTCATCCCCGAAGTTCCAAATAGAGCCCTTAATGTACAGGATAGCATTGCAATCAAGTTAAACCATGATTTTGAAGAAACAATTTTAATCCCAACGGATGAATTTTTTTCTAAACAGCAATACTATTGACACCACATTTTGACGACTATCTTTTATTTCCATAGGCACAGCCGCACAAGTATAATGAGTTCACACAAGTGTTTGTGTATAGAGAATAATTTCTTTACATCGCCGGTGTAAACATTAGTTTCCTCCAAATCAATTACATCGTGCTACGCTGCAAAACAGTGATCCCAATCAATAGAACATGGTGACGTGGCGCAATATAATTGATTTGAAAGAAATAAATACTTACATCGGCGGTAGGTAAAGAATTTATTCTCTTGTATATAGCCCAATGTACTTTTGTTTATGGATTAAAACTACGGACACTTGTGGAGCCCACCATAGTACTTATGTATGTAGTAAAAAACACTGAATTCAAAATCTCTTTTGTTCATGTGCATTTTATTTTTTGTCTTTATCCATATAAAATTACAAAATTATTCTTCATACATTTTTTTCATTACACATTAAAAGGCTAATTATGCAATTTTATATTCATAAAAACAAAAAAGGAGAGGATTTGGATAAAAAAGAATTGTGAAAATCAATTCTCTTTCTGATTCGAAAAAAAAAAAATCATGTTCTTTTTTTTTTTTTGATCCTAAAAAAAAAAATCATGTTTTTAAATACTCGACTATCATAAAACATGCCCGCAGTAATTCATGGAATCATGATACAACCGCGCACGACCCGCTGGCCCACCCACGCTGCCTCAGACATGCATGTATCTTCTTTCCATTTTATCTTCTGGGTGCTAAACCAAGCACCCGCGGGTACCCAGAGATTGATCTGCCAATCGACAATCAATGGCTTGAATATTGGCCGAGTAATGAACGTTTTCAGATTTATATTCACTCAGATTGAATTTAAGCCGTTCGTATCACGATAAACAATTAGATACCGCTTGGCATCCATTTGGCAAGGGATGCTTGGCAACATCCTCAATCCGCTAAATAAGACCTTTATCTATAATTTCATTTACTATAAACAATAAACACGTAACTCCCACTCCGGCAAGTGAGCAGGAGAAATAAATACAGTGTTTGTTTTTCATAGGTCTTATGTTTGCATTTTGCAGAGAACAAACATTTAAGATCTTGCGGTCGCTAGATAATTTGTCCGCTCATTAATTTCAAGATCGTAAAAATGTGCGTATGATGACCCAGACTCCTGGTCAAATGGAAAGAATACACATTATTGTACATATGCTCTATGATTGTAGAGTTATTCCAAGCGTGCGTAACGAACATATGAGAAAAAAAAATTGAAAAAAATAACAACCCCACACCCACACCCACACGAACTTAGAAGGGTATTCATGTCCATTTAAATTCCTATATATGTCACCCCCACCCGTGCTCTCCCCCTCATCTTCTCTCTTTGACTGCATTCACTCTCTCTCTCTCTCTCTCTCTCTACGCAGTTTCTTGAATTTTGAGATAACCCACCAGAGATTTGGTTCAACTTGCCTAGAAATTGGTCCACTGTAAGTCTCTACCTCCTTAATTTGTTTTCTTGCATTGTTAATTTGGTGAATTTCTCTCCTTTAAGCTTTGATTTCGTGTTTTTCTCCGTTTTCGGTCTCAATCTTCCTCTTTTGGTTGCTTTTATTTCCCCCCTTGTGGGTTTCTCTCAATATTTTCCTGGATAATTTCATTTTAATGAGCTTTGTTTGTTTATATCTGTTAACTTCTAGTAATTGATTGAAGGAAACGTGATAGATTTAGATTTAAATGGCATATTTCCGTATTCCTCTTGTTTGGTTGCTCAGAATATGTAGCGTAATCCAAAACATTACTATTATATATCCATTCACGCCTTTTTAAGGTCAAGAACGACAAGCCAATTGTATGTGGCAGAGTGACCTTGCTGCCACAATCAACTGAGATTTAGCCTTTTGTTGATCCGCTCAATTTTCGTATAAATTGAAGAAAATTATAGAAATAACAAAAAAAACATGATTACCCTAAGCGAAAGTGCTTGAATTTCGCATTGATTGACTGATTTACTGCTGCTGCTTGCATTTTTTCAGCAACCAGGTTACTGTTAGGGATTTTTATTTCTGACATTTTCTTCTATTTTGTGTATGCTTATATGATGTATGTATGACTCTTTACAGGTTCTTTGAACTGATTTTGGCGAAGGAAATTGTCGCGGCGATCAGATTACAGTTAGAACAGCATGCGGTGGGGTAGTCTCTCTGTTGACGTATTTAGGAAAGTAATCTCCCTGAACCTGTACTGTCGAGTGATTCTGTAATCCATTTAACCCAAACACACCTTTAACTTCCTTGCTTCTTGATATATACACACCCTTTCCATCCATGGGGTCCAATCTGTTTGTTGTCATTCCCTGCTACGTCCGCATGATTAGCTGAATTTCGCTTTTCGTGTTACCCTTCCTATCTAGTCATTAAATCCTATCTCTTTCTCATATCTATATCGAGTTCTTGTTGGTTTTTTTTTTTTTTGATCCTTGGTTGTTTCAATCTGAACATTAACTTTGTTTCCATCACCGATCTTTTTCTCGTATTTGTGTCGAATTCTTGCTGCGGGTTTCTGTTTGATCCTTGTTTGTTTCAATTTAGAGACTAAATCCGGTCTGTCACCGATATTTTTGTCGTATCTGTGTTGAATTCTTGTTGGTGTCCTTGTTCGATCGTTGTCTGGTTTGGTGAAAAGACGTAGTGGTGTTGTGATTATAAAGGGTTGGGAATTAGTAGTTATGGTGTGCCAAGCAGCTGGTCAAACAAGATTCCGGGCATTGAAGCATGAGAATGGGATTGCTGGGAGTGCCACCATTATAGTTAGAGTCATAGCTTGCTTTCAACCTCTACAGGATTGCCAGGCTGAATATTTTCGTCATTTGCTTAAACCCGTCACGTAGATATTTGTTTTTTCATCAAGCTATTTTGTTCAAGTTAAGCTGGAGTATTTAGTTTTCCCTGAAAAGAAAGCACCAAGTAATCAGCAATCTGTAATACCACAAACATTGCCCTATTGGTACGTTTCACCGCTTCTAGCTTCTAACTTTCAACTTTACTAATACTTTTGCCTTGTCTTGCTTCCAATTAATCTGATATGTTGTTTTTTGTTTGGGTCTTTTAGGTGATTGTTCAGTTGAATGGAGAAGGACTTTGGATCCTGGTTTCTTCACCAGCAATCTGGTCGAGTATCACCCAATTTGGATACCTCGAGTGCTCCATTTAACCTGGGGCCACAGAATTCAATCCCTGCTTATATGAGCCATTGTGCTAATGTGGGTTCCACAAATGGGGTTTTCCCCTGGTCTCCTTTTTCAGGGTTTCCTCATTCCAAGGTGACCCAACCGATTGAACCTCACGCTTGGTTCAATTTTCCACCTCGCTTCCAGCAGGCATTCACTCCACCGCGGGATACTACTTTCATAGAGAAGATACCAAGCTGTCCCCATGAGAATCGTGTGGAGGTCATTCAACCTGATGATAAAGCATCTGGGCGTGACCAGAAGAGATTCCTTGTGTTTGATCAGTCAGGTGATCAAACGACATTGATGTTCAGTTCTGGGATTGGGACTCCTGCCCAGTGCCTGACTTCTTTAGGCCCAATGCTCAATGACGCTTATGTTTCGAATCTGTCGGAGCGAGGAACCAGAAAAGATGCGATTCATTGCGCCGGGCCTATTTTAACTGATGAATGTGATGAGAATCAGAGAGATACCTCTGAAAGTGACATGCATGAAGACACTGAAGAAATCAATGCATTGCTTTACTCTGATGATGATGATGATTATAACGAGGACGATGAAGAAGCTAGCACCGGTCACTCACCTAGTACAATGACAGCTTATGACAGGCAAGATTTGCCTGAAGAAAGTGAAGAAGTTGCCAGTTGTGATGGGCCTACGAAAAGGATGAAATTGTCCGACGGAGGTTATGATGTTCTAGACACTGCAAGCTCATTTAAATCCAAAAGATGCTTCGATTGTGAGGATGGTGCAGAATCTAGTTGTGCTGCTGGGAAAAATCTAGGCCTGGGAGAAAAATTTGTTTCCGTGATAGGAAACAAGAGATCCAGGGAGGACAAGATAAGGGAGACAGTAAGGATTATGCAGAATATAGTTCCCGGCAGGAAGGGTAAAGATGTAATTGCAATTCTTGATGAAGCCATTGGTTACTTGACATCCTTGAAGCATAAAGCCATGGCTCTAGGACTTGATGAAACACTCTGAATGAGTGCTATTGGTTTTGCCAGTATTATGAGTTGTGGTGGAATGTGGCACTGATAAGTTTGGCAAAATATTGGTTGGGAGTAGGTAAGCGGGGTTTTCATCCGATGAGATGATCTCAAATATTTCAAGCAGAAATTGGAAGTTGTGAAGAGAGAACTTGAACCCTATTGAAACCTTCTTCAAGGGTTTCGGTTTGAACCAGTTTTGCTTTGGGTTATGAATTCTGAAATGTCTCCCTCTTGTCAAGTGGTACTATCGTTTGTGGAATTTTTCCTTTCTGATGCAGCAAATTAGACGGGCGAAGCGACTTTCCCGTATCATCATGCAGTTGCTTCAGGGTATTCAGCTACGGCCAAACACGAATCCAGTGATTGATTAAATCTTTCCTGTTCACTTCATTTTCACGTCAAACTGCTATTCCTTGCACGATTCGTACGGCTTGGTTCCCTCTTTATGGTCTTTACTGTAATGTAAGATAGATCAAGATCTGTGTAGTGGATGGTATTTTTACTGGTTTTAGGTGTGATTTTGATGTTAGGTTGGTTAGATGTAGCTTACGGCAATGTACTTGAGATGCATGCACGTATGATAATCCTTATGACCCGTTTGTTTGACCTGATATGAACATGAGTTGAATTATATATTTAAGTGGGGATTTTTTTTCTTTTAATCTCAAATCGGACCTCATATCTGTATTTTTTGCTATTAAAATTTTTGCACCCCCGAGTTATACAGTATCATGCAAGTGTGACATTATTAATCCAATCACTATTAGTTTGACAGTAGGCCCGTCAATAGATCAAATTTGAATTTGATAACGTTGATCTGATAATTCGATAAAAAAACAGGTCCTTCGCGAATTGGTGGGGTTTTTTTTTTTTTTTTTCCTCTCCTCTTGATGCCTTGATGGTTTTGTAACTGAAAAAATGAAAAACCCAGGTGGGTGCTAGTTGCTATCATGTAGCTATCCATGGAATTTAGTTATATGAGAAGACGTGTATGTATTTTTATTGCATTTTGGGTGGGATTTTGTTGGTACGATGGTTGGTTCTAATTTTTGTGATTTGTTTGTCTTCATGCCAGTGTACTTAAGACGCATGCACGCAGTTATATTCTTTTGGTAATATAAAAAAGCTTTGGTGGGTGTGGCGAAGGACCACATTTTTTCATTATTTGGTTGAGGAGCTCATGTGTCCATCAGTTCAAGACTTAGTCCGGTTAATTGGTAGGTTTGTTGTCCATATTATTTAACAATATTTGATTTGTGGGGTTAGGCTGCAAGAAAGTAATTTATGGTGAATTTCCAAATCTCATCGTGGATGGCCTACTTTTGAGCAGACCGAGAAGGAATTAGTTGAGCTGCTCGTTTACTGGCCCAGACATTCCTAATTGTCGAAAAAAGAAAATGTTATGTGTTCATTGCCTCCTTGTGTAGTCACAGTGCCATCAAAAAGCAGAAAAGTCCAAAGGGAAGGGAAGATAGACAGAGTTAAAGGGGTTTTGTTGCATATATATATATATATATATATATTGTGACAGACAATGAGCAAATTCACTATATTAGATCAATGAGGATCACAAAGATCACAATAGCAGAACAATTTTGGCGAGTTCTAAACTCCGGAGAAATAATGACCTCATGTTCGTTTTAGTTTAGGAAAAATATTAATTTGGGATTCATTCAGAAAACAGTCAAAAGTTTTAACTGGAAAAAGAAAAATCTGTCAAAATGGAAGCATTGCCTGGTGACTCATGACCTAAAATGTTAGGGTTTAGGAAAAGTTTTCCCAAAAATGTCTCCGAAAGTGAAATGAATTACTGAGATACACTTTGATGTGTAGGACCAAACATTTAAATAAATTTGAACCATTCATGTCACTTTCGGGGACATTTTTCGGAGTAACTTTTCCTGAGTTCTAACAGTATTCGACTCATGACAGGGTGGGTTAGGCTGAGAAAAAGAATTATTCCATGTGGCGCTCCAAGCGTGTTGTAATTGGTAAATACTGCTAGACCCATGACTTTTGTGTTAGTATTTTAAGAAACAAATTGACATGTGGCGTACAATGTACTATGACTGGTATGGAGCGCTCTTCCAAGAACACTCAATAAGCTCTCGCTAAGAAAAGAGAAAGGGTTGATTGATGAGTTCAGATCAAGATGAACAGCAGTGGTATTTTTTTTTTTTTTTGAGTCATTAATTGAGAGGCTCGGCTCCAGGCCCAATGGGCCAAAGTTCCATGCCCAGTGGGGCAGTCATCATGTACTTCTATTCGTGACCCAAAAAATAAAGATATTGATTTTGGCACTTCAAAAAATAAAGATATTAATTTTGGCGCTTCAAAAATTACTATCGGTGCTTTGACAAATGGAGGTTGCAGCGCTGGCAGTAAATTTCGGAGTGCCAAAATCAAAGTCCAAAAACAAAAGGAGATGAAAATTGTAACCTGTAAGGCTGCAACTTATGTATTCGTTTGCTTATGAAATTAAATGACAATGTTCCATAAAAATAGACAAACCATGTCACACGATGGGTTCTAATATCGTTGTTATTAATATATTTCTTGCACCACTTTTACCGCAAATTAAAAAAAAAAAAACCATGCCAAATTTCCAATGCATAATTTTAAAACAGTTATCACCAAGAATACTGCAACTCAAAAGTTTTGCTTTTCTGCAAAAACAAATATATCCCTCTCCTCTCACCTGCCAATTGCACCCAAAATTCCTGAAACCACACCTATCTATATTAAAGTCTCTTCTTCCGTCGAAAAGACTAAAACGCCCCCGCGATCCTCCTTCCACGTCCAAGTTGCATGTGTAAACTTCATTTTTTTTTTCTACCCACGACTATCCTTACATTCCATCTGAACGTCGAACCGCTCAGCATGGTTGTTGGCAGAGGTCACCGCCTGCGTCGGACCAGCAACGGATCGTCAGGAGCTGATCAAAGGGGAGATTGTTGGTAATGGAGATGGGCCAGAAGCTACAGTAAGAGACTCCACCTATGATCAGTACATCACCTACATGATTAGGGCAAGCACCAATAGGTAGCTTTTGCGGTGGCTCATGTTAGTTTTTTCTCCTTTATGTTGGGCTACTTCTTGGTTTGGGAAAATGACGGCCCAGGACGTACGTGTTTTGATAATTAATACCTGCCAAAGATATGTTGAGAACATTTGTTAATGCTGAAAATGCCCTTGACGGGTATTAATTATTAAAACACGTCTTTGGCCGTTATTTTCCCTTGTTTGTTCTACTTTGGGTGTTGTTTTTTCTCCTTTGTGTTGGGCTACTTCTTAGGGTGGCTCCTGTTAGTTTTTTCTCCTTTGTATTGGGCTACTTCTTGGTTCATGGGTGTGACATTTTATCACTTTTTATATAGTTTATATATATTTTGTATATATATATATATATATATATATATATATATTGGGGTGGTTCCGAGGACACTCAAAAAAACACCTCATAGTTTTTTACACTGCCGGTGTAAACATTTGTTTCTTCCAAATCAATTGCATTACGACACGTGTCAAAACAGTGGTCCCAATTAATAAAACATGGCGACGTGGCGCAATGCAATTGATTTTGGAGGAAACAAATGTTTACACTGGCGGTGTAAAGAATTTATTCTCATATGGAATCATGAAGACTTTGATTTAATTACATCGATCTTTCCAATTAATGCTAAGAAAATAATGTTTCATTCGGGTTTTTGTATTATTGTTATGTCCTCAATCATTCCATTTGCTTGGATGGTAAGTGGATTAATGATTTGAAGGAGTACATTATTTCTTGCTATACTAGGAAGATATATACGATATTATTTTTATCTGTTTAGGTTAATGGTTTCTTCGAACTTGGGTTGGGTGGCCAGCCCTGTTTAGGTCCAGTCGTCCTCGGTCAATTTTGATTTCTTCTTTCTTTTTTTCCGGCGTAAGTGAACATTGTTAGTGAGGTTTGAATCTTTGTCAAATGCATAGGAGTACATGATGACTACTCCATTTTTTATTCATTATTAGTCATCGTAAATTTCAAGGATTTTGTATAACATCTGACTAGCATGAAACCCATGCTATGCACATAATTGACAGAAAAACGCATAGACTATTGAGATTATTTAATGTACAAAAATCATAACCTAATGTCACATTAAAATATATTAACCATTTCTTTTATTGCCGGACACTTTTTCATTTTTTTGAAAAATAGTTTTCGCCCTTTAGCTCTTTTGCTTTTTCTTTCTTTTACTTATAAAGGACATATATAGCGTGATAATATAGTGTAGATAGTAGAAATACTGTATAGTAGAGATAAGACTGGATAATTAATAATTAGTGATTATTAATGACTTATGGAAAAAAAATTAGTATGAGCGGACTTATGTTTGAAGTAAAATTTATCACTTAATTACCAAAGCCTAGATAGCTCTATTATTAGCTCTACAATTCAGCAGTTTTGAGCGGCTCTATTATTAGCAATTTTTTTTTAATCATTAACTCTATTATTGTTTTTCGTGAAAAAATAGAGAGTAGAATCTTTTTTTTTTTGGTACGTAATAGAGAGTAGAATCCCATTGATCACCAAGTTTTACTACCTAAAATAGTGTGATTTTCAAACTCTCCTTCTCCATACGAGTACTCTCTTTTTTACCTTGTCTCAATTAGTTAGACCCTGTTCGTTTTGGTATTTGAATTTTGAAAAAAAATTATTAGAGACCGTGCACAGTGAGAGAATCCAAAATCCCCAAACGAACATGGTCTTAATTTTTTCATACATCAAAGAATAATGTAGCAAATTTACGTCAATAAAACAAAGTGTGAATTCCTAAATTTTAAATCGTCTCATTACTAGACGCGTTAATTATTCTGGACTCTTCTAGTGCATGAGAATCCAATCAGCGTCACTAAAGCCACTAAAATAACAGAAAAATATGGGCCCTTCTTGAACATATTTTGATGATCGACATCGTTTATTTTTAAGTCTCATTTCGGACATTAACCGTGTCAAAAATTGGCCGAATATCGCTGGACTCTGGACACATTTGTCGTTAAATATCATGTTCCATTAGCCCACTAAAATAGTCCATTACTCAAATGGCGGTGCTATACCCACCGTTCAATATCTCATAGTTCATCTCGATAATCAATGGTCCGAATTTAAAAAAAAACTCTTTCAGTCTTTTAAAATCCAAATCGTCCAAAACAATTTTGAACAGTGAGCGTAGCCCATAGCGATGTTTAGTAGCCCAAAGACAACTCGAAAGCCCTATTGCTTTTATTGATTTTTTTTAATCCTAGAAAATCCTATTCCACCTATCCTCAGGGAGAGGGAAATTGGGGGTGGGATTTGAACCATCACCAAAGGAAGTGCCTATAATCTTTTTTTTTTTTAAGGCAAAACAATTTCGTTAATCTTGAATTTGTTACAAGACTTAGGAAAAATGATGGCCCAGGACGTGTTTTGATAATTAATACTCTCCAAGGACAAGCTAAGAACATTTGTTAACGCTGAAAATGTCATTGACGAGTATTAATTATCAAAACACATCATTGACTGTCATTTTCCCCAAGACTTATAGGAGTAAGGAAACAACATCCATGTTCAAAGAACATTTCAATCCAATCCGAGACCCAAAACCTACGATTGGAGAGAAACCAATCGAAGGGCACACATATGAGACAAGCTCATCTACAAAGGCCTAAGCCCAAACACCCTTTGTGAGTCTAAAACCTAGATCATACCAGATTTAGCACATGCAAAGCCTAAAAGCACCCTTTGTAAGTCTAAAACCCAGATCATACCAGATTTAGCACATGCAAAGCCTAAAAGCCCAAATAAAAAAGAATACAGCACATTATATAAGCCAAGCCCAATCCAAGAGAATCGGATTGGACTGAAGTGTTACTCTACCACCAGAGCTAGCTAGGAGGCAACTTAAAAAAAGCTACTCCATCCGTTCCAATTTGTTTGTCATCTTTTTGACTTGTGCATGTCCCAAGTTGATTGTCCAATTTCAAAATCAATAGATTAGATTATGTAAATTTTCAAATCAATAGATAAGATTTGATTTTCTTAATAAGTTAGAAACCCGAGATTAAACAAATAAATCGAGACGGAAGAAGTATGTGTGTGCATCTTTCTTTTTAGGATTACTAATTTGGTTATCCTCTTTTCTCATATATAAAGCAAGTAAGAACTGTATAGAACATTAACATGCCAATAGGGGCTACAACTTGGCTACAACATAATTGCAGCAAAAAAAATTAAAATCAAAAGAGAGTACGCCCATTACAATTGCACTCCAGCTCATAGAAAATTGGATTGATAAAAAAGCAGAAATCCGAGAAAATTGTTGCTTGACTTCGTGAAGAGACAAAGAGATAAAGGTGGCAGGACCTCAGGGCTCGGACTTTTTTTTTGTTTTTTTTTGACGAAGGCTCGAACTTATATACCTAACTTCATTTCCTCCATGTCACACACTGAAAACTGGTTTGATCACAATCATGTAATGCCAAAGCGATACGAGTGCTTTCCTTCACAAAGTCATAATCCAAATATGGCCTAGATGATTTGCCATCGCTTCTCATGCAATTTTGGCCACCCAACATCCGTCTGCTTTTAGAAGCCATTCAATGCAACCGGACCAAAAGTTCTTATCAATAACAGCCATGATTGAGATCTTGTGATTCTGCAAGAGCTTGTGCTACGTAGAATACCAACCTTGAAAAATTAAGAATTAGAGAAATATGCATAAGCTTAGATGCTCTACAGAAGGACCAATTAAGTATATTATGATGGAAGGTGATGCAACAATATCACATTTTTCTCTGGAAAGTAAACTTCAGGGAACTATAGAAAATGCAAGTGAAAAAAGATGACATCTTTGGCTAAACCACTCAATGGAAGGGTCCAAAATAGTCTAAAATACGGTACTCAATCAGACCTTCACATTTCTTTCTACAGAAAAATTAGCCCTTGTGTAGCTCAGCATTAAACCAAGTGGAATGCACCAACATCGGACCAATTGAAAGGCGTTTATCTATTGATTTATACAATTAGTAAGCATTTTTCCCCATCTTTTGCGGAAAAAAAATCCTTGTCAACATTCTCATCACTATTTCAAAAACTATAATTTTCAAGCCAGAAAAGAACACAAAGCGCATATATTGAAGAAAGATGAGAGATCAAACCTACTTATATATAGCTGTACATGCCTCCAACGGTGTGTTACCAGTCAACTAACTTCCAAACTCTGAAAATTGAAAACCAAATAAGGACGTTGAAAAGTTGCGGTCTCCGAAGTAAGGAAAAAAGTTTGGTGAGCAAAAAATGAATTTAACATGCGCGCATGCTTAAACAAGCACCAACTTCAATACTTAGGAGAATTAACGGTGACAGGCTTATGATACCGAATTTCTTCAATATTGAAGAGAATTAACAAGGACAGGCTCAGCTCAGCTATTGTGGTTGTTATTTTCATTGTTTGTAGTAGTAGCAGTCGTAGGTCCAAATGGGGTTAAATTAATATGGTATATATACTGCTTGATCAGATCAACTTTTTTTGTGTATGCTAAAACAGTAAAGAAATAACTAAAAAAAAAATCACGAGGAAAAGAAATGAATGTGGAAGCCCGTACATCTACACATGTGCAAAAAAACAAAGAGAAGTGGTTGAGAAACTAATAATGCTAGCTAGCTGGAGTGCCACTCCATTTAATAACCCAAGAATCAGAAGATCGATGAATGGAATGAAGTAATGACATGTTGAATTTTTCTTGAAAGTGTTGTATGTGCAGTGCGGAACAGATACCTGAGTGGGAAGCTTTGGTTTCCCCTGGCAGCGTGTCGTGGATAGACTTATTCACCCATTACTTCACCATCGATTTCTATAAGAGGGATGTGAGCAATCTTATGCCAGACCTCTCCTTCCATGCGGCAACGAGGTTTCAGCATTGGACAGTACCAAATAGACAGCCGAATGAGGGAAGTGGGAAGCCCCTCTTCGGGCAAGGATTGGAGCTGAGGGCAATTTCTAATATACATGGTTTCGAGAGAGCCAAGATGTTCAAGGCCCCTTTTGTTGAGTGATTCGAGATTCGGCATATATCCGAGTGTGAGATGTTTAAGAGTGGAGGGCAGCAGCCCCTCTTCGGGGAACGACTCCAACGCATCTTCAGATTCACCGTACAGACAAAGTGTTCCGAGGGAGGGTAGTGTTTGCAAACCCCAATCTCTTCGGCCACCAACAAGTTTCTTGCAATCGTTGATATAAAGAAAATCTAATCTGGAAGGCAGACCCCCTTCCGGAAAGGACTCAATTTCTGGACAATCACGTAACACTAAGTGCCCTAGAGATGGGAGGAGGGTGTGCATTTGCTCTGGCAGATCCTTCAGCTTCTCGCAACAAAGGAGACTTAAAGAAGACAGATTTGGAGCAGGTAATCCTCCGCAGGGAAAAGATAACATATTATTGCAATCATAAATGGAAAGTGATGTCAAATTGAGCTCAATCCCGTCTGGAATCAACAGGGTCTCAAAATTTACACAATCCTTAATTTCTAGAGACTGAAGCTGCGGGAATAAACCTAGTGGGAAATATAATAGACTTGGACATTTGTCTACAGTTAGCTTCTTCAGATTTTTTAGAGTTATCAGCTCGCTTCCAAATTCCTTCAAACTTTTGAAGCTTGAAATGTACAGCTTTTCAACCGAAGGCACCCCTTGCCACTCCAACTGCATCCCTTGGCATTCGATCAACGATAGCTCGCGTAAAGAAGTAGTATCCGGAAGTGAAGACACAAGCTCTGGGCAATCTTCTATGCCAAGGACCACTAGAGAAGGCAAATTTGTCGGTAAGTGTTCGAACAGCTTGGGACACTCGATAACCTCAAGCTTTTGAAGCTGAGAGAACTCTCCAGCATCTAATATACACCAATCCACCCACTCTGACATTTTCTCAAAATGTAGAGTCTCAAGAGATTGAAACGGTTTTCTTAAAGAACCACTCTCTCCATAAAATTCACGACCCACGCTTGTTATTCCCCGCATCCTTTCAATGCTAAGCTCTTTCAATGAGGGCATTTGACCAAGTGGGGGCAAGAAAAAGCAATTCTCGCAATTCACCAAACATAACGACACCATATTGCAAAACGATTGATCTCCTAACCACGTAGGAAATCTTGTGCCTCCATAGTTCTTAATCTCAAGGTGCTTCAAATTTGTATGAGGCTCTAGCTTTCCAAGTACATCTCTTGCATTCTGTGAATCCTCTGTAGTGCTATCCCATTCCAACGCTAGCTTTTCAAGATGTTTTTTCTCACTCATCTTTGCTTCCAATGCATCATGGCCGCTCTTTACATTTTGCAATCTTGAGATGGAGATTTTTCCTCGAAGGCAATGGAACTCTCCTAACTCATTAATACTTGTGCACTTTCCTACTACAAAATTAGTTAATTGTTGGAGATTTTTCAACTTACTTATATTCATTGGCATCTCTTTTAAGTTTGTTCTCCTTAAATCAAGATGACGCAGTGAAATCAGTTTTACAAGATCTGCCGGTAATGTTGTAAGAAGATCACATTTAAATAACAACAATGTTTCTAAATTATACAACTTACAAATTGATTCCGGCAACTCTCTGATTTTGGTGCGAGTGAGGTCCAAAAAGCGTAGATGTATCAAATTGCCAATTGAATAAGGCAATTCATTAATCCCATATTTCGATAGTGACATCAACCGTAACCGTGTCAATCCCGGCAAAATCTCATCCACAACCTTTTTGCTCAAACACCTGTCGCCATGATGTTTACGCTGCTTTAATGGTAGGAAAGTTCTTAAACACTTAGCCTCCTTTATTTCCTTGAACTTCTCAAAGCTATCAAATTCACTTTGAGCAAATGAGAAATAACGCACTTTTCCAGCAATACTGTGTGGATTGCCATCCTCTAGCCTATCACAGAAATCTCCCATCACATATTGAGCTAAATCATGAACAAGATCATGCATGACATACGAAGAAGCATTACCATTTGCTCTTTGAAAAAATGACCTTGAAAGCAATTCACGGAAGCACTCATAACCTTCTTCTTCCACTGTCTTATCATTCTTGGGCTTCTCCAGAAAACCTTCAGCTATCCAAATTGAGACTAATTCCTTCATGCCGAATACATAGTCCTTAAAAATTATGGAACAGCAAGCAAAACATCTTTTTAAATGCGAGGGGAGATAATGATAGCTCAATCTTAACGCTGGAAGGATATTGCTCTTCTCCTCTGATAACTCCCATATGGCACTTTCCAGTATGTTCTCCCAATCCTTAGGATCTCTTTGGGAGCGCAAAAGACCACCCAATGTTTTTACAGCTAAAGGCAAACCGTTACATTTTCTCACTATATCCTTACCAATCCTTTCAAGGTTAGAATGAGCATTGCAATCTCCCTTCTCAAATGCATGTTTGGAAAACAATTTCCAACAATCTTCCTCTGGCAATTTTTGCAAACCATGAATAGGAACTGTTTGCATGATAGAGGCAACACTCTCATTGCGCGTTGTAACGATAATCTTACTCCCGTGTGCTCCAAATCTGAAAGGAGTCATCAAGGCGTTCCAATTGTCATAGTTCTCGTTCCAAACATCATCTAAGACAATGAGAAACTTTTTCCCACTCAATGATTCCTTTAGCTTGACCTGAAGTGAGTTTAGGTCCCTTGCGCCCAAACTCGACCCATCGATTGCCTCGACAATTGTTCGTGTGACAAATTCAACAACAAATACGTCAGAGACACATACCCATGCTTTCTTAACAAAGTGCCCATCCAATCTGCCATCGTTGTACAAAAGTTGAGCAAGGGTGGTCTTGCCCATCCCACCCATCCCAACAATCGGAATCACATCAATCTTATTACTACTTTCTCCATCAGAGAGCAACAATTTCATTATCGCTTCCTTGTCATTCTCCCGTCCATAAACACAGGATTCATCCACCAAAGAAGTTGTTGGCACCCTGGTTTGGGACCAGTTTCGTCCAGCAACTTCTCTCAAACCAAGTACATCTTTAGCTTTCACGAAATGGTCTAACATGCCAATCATTTTCTCTAATTTGGATTTCATACCACCACGGTCGAATAACCCAGTGAATGTCGAGATCAGAGAATCTTGTAAACTTTGTCTGCCTCTTGGGTACTCGGCTTCCACCTTGCTCCGCAAGGCCTCAGTACCGATCTCATCCACTAGGTCCTCGGCATGGTAGACAGCATCTTTAAGCTCGTCCAGCCAAGCTTTCACGGCTCGGTCAGTGATCTGCTTCTCCTCTGCGTCGTTGAGCACCTTATTAAGTTCAAGTAACATAAACTCTAGCTTCTTGAGGAGACTTTCGTCAAGCTTTCGACCCCGGAAGAACTTGATGAGCTCCGGGGAACTCAAACGGTCGAGCAGCACATTAAATGCACCGCCGAGGAATGCTCCTCCAACCAAGGTCGCAGCCATGTTTTTTCTGTTGTTTGCAGACTAGAGAGATCAAGATTGGAAGCCTATGCAACCTTTTGAGGGGGAGCGGAGTTTACGGTAGTAAATGTAATTTTTTCTATAAAGCAAACACTAGCATACTGCTGACAAGAAAGGGGAACCTACCTCAAGGTTAGAAGCTTCAAACACGAGATCAATGAACGAGCCCTAGCTTTCAAAGCTCCGAAATCTTCCAAGAACGAGTTCTAGCACAAACCCACGCGATTCCAAGGCTCAAATCACGCGTAGGAGACGGATTGAAGGTTAGATTTCATGGGTTTCAAGTGATTGGTGAAGTTTTTGGGTGAGAGGATGAGAAAGAGTGAGAGAGCCGGAGAGAAAGAGGGAGACGTGAGGGGTGAGAGAGAGATTTTGGGGTTTTTAATCCCCTACACACACCCCTCTATATATACTCACACACACACCAAATCACACTAACACTCCCTCCAATTACGATTCTATCGATCAAACCCCAAACCAAAATAACTCCACAAATTTCGCATTAACTTATAACATTTCAAAAATTAAAAATTTTTCGGGTCTCTACAATTCGGATGCTTCTCTATTAGAGATTGATCAAAGCAAGAAGAAGCTTGAACGCTGAGCATCAATCCCGAGAAACACTCATTAATCTTCGATCTCCACCTCCAAGCACCAGAAGAGCAGGGATCTCGACACCTGTCCCATGATGTGACTTATGCGCTAAAAATCCTCAGCAAAAGAAAAAGAGCGGTAACCACCATTTAGGTCTGACCAATGTTTCCTACCTCCGGGGAAGAGCTGGAGCTTGGAAACAGGGGAGTACCTGATAAGTAAAATAGACTTGAGGAGCTCAGCACTATGAGAACTACAGACCTGGGGAGTATAAGCTAACCTCACTAGGACCTCTCTAGGAACCTACCGGGAACAAAGTGACGGAGCTGGCAAAAGGTCCAAAGACCAACTCCGGCCCCTAGCTATAACGTGGAGGATAATATCCATTATATTATCCACGGAATATACTTATTCCAATAAAGATACCACGCCGAGAAACCTATATCCTAAGGGATAAAGGAATGCTGACGGTAAGATAAGCATAAAATGCCAATGATATACATGATCAAAGACGGGTAAAGATTCCTAGCTAAGGCAGGACGCCAATGGATTCCTAGCTAAGGCAGGACTCGACATTCCTCAGAGAGGTAATCCGGAATCTACACATTCCTCAAAGAGGTAATCCAGAATCTACGAAATACAGTCCGACAAGGACTCAACCTCCTATCAAAATGCCTATAAATATGACAATTGAACTCCAATAAAAGGTACGCAAACATATAAACCGGGAATCTCAATTCTCTCATCACATAGCGAGTACTCCACTGACTTGGGCACCGGAGGGTGGTTGGCACGCCACCACACTGGTGACTTGAGCTATTGCTTTGTTTTGCAGGTTTAGGTCGGAGCTGACGACAAAGCTGATTCATCGGTTATCTTATCTTTTCATACAACCACCAATTAAATTTCGGTTATATATATACGTCCACATAAACCTTTTCTTTTTATAATCGGATAAACTTTCATACTTATCTCCAACAGTTAGCTCTCTTTTTAATGCCACTACCAGTCGATTCAGAGGTCTTTGTTTATGTGTTTATCTTACGCCGCTGTTTTGTATTTAATGTTAACTGCTACACATGACATGGTAGTATTAATATTTAATCCTTGTTTGGTTCCAGCAAGCAACGCCCATAAATAATTGTGTTTTTCGTGGTGAGTCAAAAAACTTGATTTTCCTTTCCATAATACCATTTCAATAATTGATTGTTTTTCTATTACATTAACCAATTTTTGGACTTGGTCATTTTGTTCACATCTAGGATTTCCAAAGTTCACGTCCATTATTACTAAAATCCCATTGCTTCGAATAAAACCATTTTTCTGATGATTTGTACCGTCAATAGAAAGTATAGAGTGTATAAAAGGAGAAGCCTCGGTAGACTCTCAAAAAAAAAAAGGGTCATAAGTGAATGGGTTTCATGCAAAATCCCCAGAAAATTTTGGCTATCAAAAAAAAAAAAAAGCAAGTAACATTAAAAAAATGTGTAATTAACACTACAAAATGCGTAAAATATTTTGGAATTTACAATACACCATCTAATCCTTTACTTCAACCAAAAATAATGCGTTGCTTCCACCACAAATGCATAATTAATGAACCAAAAAATGTGGGTAACATACAGATAAAATGAGTATCATGCACACAAAAAATATGCGGACTATAATCCAAATTATGAGTATCAATTACTTTCCAACATACACCTTGCCTAGCTAACCATAAAAATGTGCAACATATACATTTAAAAAAAGGGGTAGAAATTACAAGTGTACCTAGGGCTATAAACTGAGCAGCTCGCAAGCTCGTATGAGCCGAAGGCTCGAGCTCGGCTCGTTAAGGCTCAAGCTGAGCTCGAGCTCAAATTTTTGGCTTATTTAATAAACAAGCCGAACTCGAGCTCGGCAAAGCTCGGCTCATTTACGGCCCTACGTATACCATAGCTTTGTCCATAAAAAAAACACTGTACTTTTATTGTTTTGTTGTACTGTACGTTCCGAGAAATTTTTCAGTGTCGGGTGGGCACAGGCCATGTGATGCCAAGCACAAATCTCGGCCGTCCAAACTTGTTTTGGACGGTCTAAATCTGTTTGGGCTTGAGGCGGTGTTTTGGTAATTTCACACTAAAAAATTACCCAAACAGATCTTGACTGTCCAAAACACGTTTGCGTCTTCGAAAAGCTGTCGAAATCTGCAGAAAATCTCCCAAAATCGCCTAGGGATCGATCCCCAAGCATGAGGGATCGATCCCTCATTCAAATCCGGAAAAAATCTGACTTTTGCCCTTGGGGATCGATCCCCAAGAGAGGAGGGATCGATCCCTCCCTTCTCTGGAATTTCTGCTCGTCTTCTGGGTTTCAAACCAACTTCAAACGGCCATAACTTTCTCGTCCGATGTCGGATTCATGCAAACTTTATATCGATTCGAAGGTCTTGAAGTTAGCTTTCATTTTCCATTGGAATCACTTTAAGAATCTTAGTACACAAAAAGTTATGACCATTTGAGTAAAGGTGTGTCAATCTGCCGATGTCTGTGGTTAATCCTAAGGTTGTTATGATTCCGTTTATGATTAGAACATGTTTAAGTCACTCTTGAGTATGATTGCTTACGTCCCAATAACTCATTGTTCGACCTTGTTTCTTGGCACTCATTAGAGCTAAATATTAACGAAGTTGGTTAGGGATCGTACCATGAGGTTGATAGGAATATCGTGGACCATAAGAGATAATATGGTAAGTGTTGTGGGTAGACATGAGTTTGTCTAGTGATTAGATGGGTAGTATTGTGACTCGTATCCTCATGTTTCGTCCTGTTGAGCTCCCTAGGTTCTTTTGGCACCCGTTTTATAAGATTCTCGTATAGAACCTAGAGGGTGGTTTGTCGTGGAGTTGTTATGGGTTCGATACATGACGTAGAGCATTGTGATAGACTTAGAGTAACAATGTGAACTTAATGTATTTATCAACGTACGATGTGACATGTTTACGAGTTTGCATTGCAAGGTGGATTTGAGAAATGTTGCCTGCTTGTACGTTGAACGATGGTTTGTGTGCGTGTATGCTTGAATTGAGAATTCGAATAAAGGGCCCGCAACGCAAGGTGTGGTAATGCGGAAACCTAGGTGGAGAGAATTCACTGTGACGCAAGTGGTGGTAACACAGTTGAATGTCTCACATGATGAAGGAAGTTATGATTGATTATGAAAGTTCATGTTATTGATTGAGCTGTGTATTATTGGAGATTGTAACCGTTGAAAAAGAGAATAAATAATTGAATTTATCAAAGTTTTTAAAAAGGAAGGAACTCGATTTTGGAAAAAAGATTTTTATGAAAATCCTCCGGCTATTCTTGAGCGAATCAACGGTTTTCGGTATTCGTGCACAGGATCAACGGACTCCGGCTATTCATACTCGAATCAACGGAGTTTGACCCATAAAGGTCAAGAGTTTTCTCAAAACCATTTTGGCAACCAAAAATGTATGTTTTTATGAAAAGAGGCTTGATGATGAATGGTACTCCCTCCGTCCCTTTTTAAGTGTCCTGCTTCGTAATTCCAACTTATTAAAAAGACATCATCATTATGCCTTTCACATCAACTTTTTCCTCCACTTTCCCTACTTACCCATCATCATTACACTTTTACTCACTTATTTTTTAAAAAGAAATCTACTTTTAGGGATAAAATAGACAATACACCAACTTTTACCCACTAACTTTACAAAATGGACACTTATTAAGGAACAGCCCAAAATGGAATACTGGACTCTAAAAAAGGGACGGAGGGAGTAAGAGATAAGAAAGTTAAGTGTGGCATCCATTTGAGGAATCTTAAATTGGTTTGAGAAATTGTTGTTGGCTACTTAGATTGTTGAGTGTGTAATGCTACTTCCGACTTGATGTGTGATTGGTAAGGGTTAGCTACAAGACGTATAGATTCCCTTAGTCGTTGTTCGTCGGTTCTTCATGACATTCCATCGTATCTTAGGTCGTTCATTGAAATTCATTCACTCTTATTGCATGTTTCATCGCATTTACATATAGTTTGAGTATAGATTTCTCTACTGAGCTAGTGTAGCTCAACTTATCATTTTCAGGTAAAAAACAAGGATTTGAAGCGGAGCGCATGGTGTGCATGCTTGACTTCACATCTTTTGAAAGCTATCATCGAGGAATGGTTTTATCATCCATTGTTTGATTTCTTGAAAAGGTGTAACTGTAAATTATTTGAATTCTTTTAACTTTGGATATTATGAAGTCTCTAAACTTTACTATCTTTGTCTAATTATGGAATTTGGGCCGTAATGCCAATGTTGTAAATTTTCTAAACTCTGGGATTTGGTTTGTAAGTGATCCTTTGGGAACTCTCTTTTGGGTATTATCTATATTAAGCGGAGATTGATTATTAAAATGGATTATTATTTATGTTGAAAATCGAGGGCGTGACACGAATCCAATCAGGCATTTTTCCCGTGAGGTCTTTCTTCATTGATTTTATTCGCCATTCTCCTAGAGCCCATTTTCCTTAGGTACGTTCTCCTTCCCTGGTTGTTCTTTCTGCTGTTTTTATGCTGGATTCTCCCTCTAGCGTTGAGATTTCAAGCCCAAAGTGGGTCGCTTCGGGGGAGTTTATTTGCGCTAGGTTGATTGGTTTTTCTTGTATCAATTTGCATTCCCCTATCATAGAAGATTTTTCCCACTACTCCCTTGTTCTTCAGAATAAGGTTTTTCGGGACCTCTTTTACTTATCAACTTCTCTATACCCACGATTCTCCGTCGGAACCCTAATGTTAGAGGGTTTCATCAAATTTTCCTTGATCCTTCATGTTGAAGAGTCGACTGTGGAAGAGGAGGTCTCAATGCGTCGTAGCAGTGGTATTAGGGCTTCGTTTGACATGGGTCAATTGAGTAGCGTTAAAGCGTCCTCTCCTCCAGTCAATTCCTCAAGGGGTTCCCGTGGGCGCCCTTCATTTACCACTTCAAACATTCCGTTGACGATTACGAACGAGGAACTGGCTGCAGTCCTTCGGGTCTTGTATTTGATTCCATCTTCCGTTACCCTTAGGAAGCCCTCTGAATCCGAGCGAGCCTATTCTTTTGTTGAAAATGAAACATGTCTCTACGTTGGGGCCTTAGAGGGAGGTCTTCGTTTGCCTTTTCCCGCCATGGCTAGGGAAGTGTTGAGTTTTTTGGGTCTGGCCATCTATTTCAGCAACGCACGGCTCATATTTTTAATCTGAGCAATGGACGGTCCAAATCAATAAAAGTTTTAATTAAATTCTAGCCATCCGTGCCGCAATGGTTGGCCGGATCGGCCGCACTACAGGATTTCCGAATCCAAAAAAATGTGCCTCCAATTAAATGAGCCGGATGTCCCAACTTCCACTTCATTCCAATCCCATTTCTGTTGGGCTTGAAAACAAACTGATAGGTCATCAATAAGCGGGTTATTTGCGGGCCTAGGCCCATACAAGGTGGGTCTAATGGATCTCCAATGACAAATTCTGCAGAGAGACCAACATATATAGGTTAACTTGGTACGTAATAACTATTATTTATGGAGACCTGTGAAAAATTAGCTCTAATGAATATCGGTAAGTAATTTTTCTAAATTCATAGGGTGAAACTATTTTAACTGCTCAGTTTCGCTCTTGCTTTTCCTGGTTTGGTTTTAAAGAAAAAGGAAAGGAAATAACAACCTTAACTTAACAAAGAGATCATTGCTCTTTCGTTAATTTCCAAACACACCTTAGATTCTGAGTTTAGAATGATCATACGTCTTCACAACTCCATCTAGACAAATTTATTCAATTGCGGTCCAAGTTAACCTATATAAAGAAACATCTCCAATTGTTAAGACTTCAAAGACAATTTCAAGAAAATAGCAACGGAGGAGAAGAGATTTTGGAAACCCAAGTAATTTTGGTAAAATCTAAGTTATAGGTATGTTCTTCCCCAATTGTTGTTCTAGACTTCTAATTCTTTAATTTTTTGACCGGTAAAATTAAGTAACATGAAAGCCCATGTACCGAATTCGTCCAGTTGTGATGAATGAAAAAAGAAGAAGATGAACAATAAAGAAAAACAAGACACATACATCAAGATCGATCCCATTAGTTAAATCGATTTATGCATTTATGTTATTTTGAGTTTTAATGTATTTACGTTATTATGCATGTGTATTTATATTTTTTTTCGCATGCACGGTCGCCCTTGTGTGGTGAAATATCTGGCTCTATCCCTGGTGATGATAATTGTGAATGTGAATGTGCAAAACTGTGGAATAATGAGCTCATGTTCATTTTAATTTAGAAAAAAAATAATAATGTGTGATTCATTCAAAAAACAGTCACAACTTTTCACTGGAAAAAGGAAAATTTGTCAAAATGGATGCATAGCCTAATGACTCGATCATGACCGAAAATGTTAGGGTCTAGGAAAAGTTTCTTCAAAAGTGAAATAAATTACTAAGATACACTTTGATGTGTGACAGGGTGGGTTAGTCTGAGAAAAAGAATTAATCCATGTGGCACTTTAAGTGTGTTGTGATTGATAAATACTGCTTGACCCGTGACTTTTGTGTTGGTGTTTTAGGAGACAAAATGACATGTGGCATGCAACGTATTATGACCAGTATGAAGCATCGTTTCAAGAGCACTCAATAAGCTGTTGCTAAGAAAAGAGAAGGGTTGAGCCATGATGAGTTCAGATCAGATGAAAGCAGTGGTAGTTTTTCTTTTTCTTTCTGAGTCTCATTACTTTAGAGGCTCTGCTCCAAGTCCAATGGGCCAAAAGTTCCATGCCCAGTGGGGCATTCATTGTATTTGTATTCGTGACCAAAAAAAACTAAAGGAGAAGAAAATTGTAACCTCCAGCTAGCTTACTTGTTTATAACTAGAGAATGCATATGCCTAAAGACATGTCGAAATGTATCATATTCTCAATTTAAATAAATTGTCCGCACTATCCGATTGTTCTACGGGATAGTTGTAATCTCCTCAAAACGTCAGTTACTATTTTGAGATATTTTCCTATTCGATCATATAAGGCAACAATTCTTTTACACAGAGATACATTGTCTAAAAAGTGAGAATAGAAAGAGATAAATTTATTCATTAGAAAAATATTCACTATATCTTTTTAAAAAAGAAATGATCTGATGGCTATAAATTTAACATGAAGTGATCTAACGGTTGTAGAGGTTGTACTCTTTTATATGTCTAGACATTCTCAACATAAACCGCTCTATTTTATAAAATAATAACTAGTGGATGCCCGTGCCTGAAGGTATGGCTTGAACAATCAGCACACGAAAACAAATACTGAACTCACATGCAATATACGGCTCAAACAATCACAACACGCAAATTAATACTAAACTTGCGTGCCATATATCAACCTATGTCCAACAAATTCAACTATGCTATAAACAATAACAAAACATATCCATTGATAAACATCATAATCTTAATGAAAAGGAAATGGGTAGCAAATATACAAAAAAATAATAGAAGAACTCACCTCGGTGGTTTCGGTGAAGTGGATTTTGGTGGTATTGAACTTCCCAAAAGAGAAAGAGAGAGGAGGGGGGAGGTAGAGAAAGTAAAGAAGAAGAATGAGAAAATCATATGAACGATGTATAGAAAATTCTATTTCAGTAATTTCCATGATGTACGTTTGATAGCCTATAAATAGGAAAGGAGGATACTACGGATACTGACCCAAGCACACAAATCATACGTACCGACCATACACGGGGCCCACTCCAGACCCGCATGGATGATCCGAGCCGTTCAATAATTTTAAAATAAAAACCAAGTGGATATGTGAAAAATCAAATCCATCCGATATATATAACTGTTCGATCTAATTTTCTCATTTTTTATCAAATCTTTCTATTTTTTTTTTCGATTTTTCAAAAAATGGGAAGATTTGATTAAGCACTTACACATATCGGATGGAGCTAATTTTTCATGGGCCCACTCATTTTTTTAAATTATTGAATGGGTCGGATCATCCGTGCGGGTCTGGAGTGGGCCTCGTGTATTGTCGGTGGCCATGGTCGGTGTGCTCGGGTCGATATCCATAGAGTTTTCGAATAGGAAAAGGAATGTTGGCTTTGATTTCGGTGATCTTGGTGGCTTTGATTTCAGTTTTGTACAAAGGATATATATGATTTTGGTTTTCATTTGAATAATGCCTTAATAAGTGGTTTTGAATACAATGTAATTTATGGGAAGAGAGAGAGGGCTTCATTCCTTTGATCCAACAACTATAACCTTATCACTAAGTACGATCGAACGGCTGTAGATACATCTATGTTTGTATGCCTAGATATTTTTAAAGAAAACCATTCTGTTTTAATATAGACTAGTGGATGCCTGTGCCTGCTCGAACAATAAGCACACGGAAACAAATACTGAACTCGCGTGTAATATACGGCTCAAACAATCACAACACGTAAATTAATACTGAACTTGCGTGCAGTATATCCACCCGCGTTCAACAAATTCAACTATGCTATAAACAATAATGAAACATATCCATTGATAAACATCATAATCTTTAATGAAAAGGAAATGGGTAGCAAATATACAAAAAAATAATGGAAGAACTCACCTCGGTGGTTTCGATGAAGTAGATTTTGGTGGTATTGAACTCACTAAGAGAGAAAGAGAGAGGAGGGAGGAGGTAGAGAAAGTAAAGAAGAAGAATGCGAAAATCATATGAACGATGTATAGAAAATTCTATTTTCAGTAATTTCCATGATATACGTTTGATAGCTTAGAAATAGGAAAGGAGGATACTACGGATACTGACCCAAGCACACAAATCATACGAAGTGACCATACACGGGGCCCACTCCGGACCCGCATGGATGATCCGAGCCATTTAATAATTTTAAAATAAAAACCAAGTGGGTATGTGAAAAATCAAATCCATCCGATATGTATAAGTGTTTGATCCAATCTTCTCATTTTTCATCAAATCTTTCTATTTTTTTTCGATTTTTCAAAAAATGGGAAGATTTGATCAAGCACTTATACATATCGGATGGAGCTGATTTTTCACGGGTCCACTCATTTTTTTTTAAATTATTGAATGGGTCGGATCATCCATGCGGGTCTGGAGTGGGCCTCGTGTACTGTCGGTGGCCATGGTCGGTGTGCTCGGGTCGATATCTATAGAGTTTTCGAATAGGAAAAGGAATGTTGGCTTTGATTTCGGTGATCTCGGTGGCTTTGATTTCAGTTTTGTACAAAGGATATATATGATTTTGGTTTTCATTTGAATAATGCCTTAATAAGTGGTTTTGAATACAATGTAATTTATGGGAAGAGAGAGAGCGCTTCATTCCTTTGATCCAACGGCTATAACCTTATCACTAAGTACGATCGAACGGCTGTAGATGCATCTATGTTTGTATGCCTAGATATTTTTAAAGAAAACCGCTCTGTTTTATAATATACTCCGTAGAAGATAATAATAGATTACAAGGCTCCGTTCCGTTAAGGAAAATAAATACTTTTTTTTCAAATATACTTATTTTTTGAATTAAAGGTGATGTATTATAAGAGAATGATCTGTCTCGTAAAGCAAAAAATAAGTACTTAAAAAATAAAAATACTACCGAAACGAGGCCAAATTGGTACAGTTAAACCCTTGAATAACTAGTGTATGTATTCGTTTACTTATGAAATCACATTACAATGGTACCATCCAGATAGACAAACCATGCCACACAATGAGTTGCAATATTGTTGTTATTAATATATTTCTTGCACCAGTACTTTTACCGCATATTAAAAAAAAAAAACCATGCCAAATTTCCAATGCATAGTTTTAAAACAGTTATCACCAAGAATACTGCAACTCAAAAGTCTTTGCTTTTTTGCAAAAACAAATATATCCCATCTCTCACCTGCCAATTGCATCCAAAATTCCTCAAACCGGGTATCTATAATTTTTTTGGAAGGTAAAAAAGATTTCATTAAATTTTAAAAGAAATTACAAAAATTAAAGAGAAACATGTGAAAACTGCATCAAAATATGCCCAAGCACGGACCCGAAGGAGAACAAAGTCGACAAGATGTCACTAGAAGAAACACAGCGATTACAGCCGGAAACTCCACCAAACCGAAATGCAACCAAACTTCCTATCTGAATTACTACATAGTAGAATAGAACGCGGTGGCCGACGGCAGGTAGTTGATTGCAGTAAAAATCCTTCCAAAATCAGGTAGCAATTGAAGAACTCGTACCTCTCAAGTAGGATTTCCTTCCAGTTCCGATAGCAATTGATGGTCTCAATTTGATGAATTGTCTCTCCCATGAGCCCCTGAGACAATCCCCCAATCTTTTGATGTATTGTCCCCAATCTGATGATGAATTGGCTTTTCCCCATTGAACTTTTGAGCCGAGATCTCCAATCTGATGATATATCAATCTTTCTTGTATGATGAATACCAGCCCATTTGGGACAGAATTGCATTTTATATGCCTGTGAGAATGCTTCCCAATCTGATAATGAAATCATTTACAGATTAGTCATTGTTGCCCCCATTTCGTTTTCAACCACCATGCAATCCTGCATTAATTTTATCAAAGAAATCCGTTAATTCAACCCCAACATGAAGATTCCAGCTTGAACGAGTTGGCTTTCCAAATGCACAATAATCCACCGGTTAAACCATTAGCATCCACCTGATCAGCATAATCAAAACCGACGTCCCACCAAAGATCGATAGCTGACAAATTCTTTGGTGATGCTTTTTTTGTGCTTGCTTGCTTGTCACATATCCCATGTTGCTTTCTCTCAGTGTGTTTTTTCCAGATTCCCTTTCAGATTTTCCCTTTTCTCTCTAATTTCCCCAAGCCCTTGGTATTCTATGACATGAATTTCACATTGGCTTGAAGAAATTTGGCACCCCTTGCAGTTTGAGCTGATTAGGGATCAAGGCATTCATTCAGCCCTCTCTGCATCCAGAACTTCTTCCATCTCATACAGTTTGCTTATTACCTCATCATCTTCATTTCCATCACAACTTAACCAATTAACTTGTTTACATTCCAGACAGCTTGGGCTTCATTGAGTAACAAGATTCTGTTACGATTTTCAATCCTGCTGCTGCTCTATATATTAGCACTTTTCCCCTTCTTCTTTCTTCTTCTTCCAACATTTGCTGGTGAGTTGATATGTTGAGGGAATCCCAGAATTTCTTCAATCGGTTTCTTCTTCTTCTTTTTCTCTTTTGATTTGAGAATACTGGTTTGAGGGGTAGTGACTCTTCGACTAAACATGCACTCAGGAATGGATCTTGGAATGCATGGAGTTGAATACATAACCTGGCCCATTACATTTCTCTGCAGCCCATTAAGATTAAACTCTGTGGATCAAGGAGGGTCCAGTAGCATTGCTGGCCCCCAAATTGAGACTTAGCATTGCTGGGTCCAGTAGCATTGATAGGGTCACCTATCTATATTAAAGTCTCTTCTTCCGTCGAAAAGACTAAAACGCCCCCGCGATCCTCCTTCCGCGTCCAAGTCGCAAGTGTAAACTACATTTTTTTCTGCCGACGGCTATTCTCACATTCCATGAGAACGTCGAACCATTTAGTATGTTTGTTGTGCCGAGGTCATCGCCTGGGTTGGATCAGCAATGGACCGTCAGGAGATGATCAGAGGGGATTTGTTATTAACGGTGATGGGGCCAGAAGCTAGGGTAAGAGACTCCACCGGTGATCGGTGCATTGCCGTTATGGTTAGGGCATGCATCCATAGGTAGCTTTTGGGGTTGCTCATGATAGTTTTTTATCCTTTCTGTTGGGTTACTTTTTGATTGTAAAAGAAAAGAGCACGGGTGTGACATTTTATCACTTTTTTAGTTTATAAAGATAAGCCTGTAAATTTTTCTAGTCTACAGTGGGATACGGGAATCATGACGATTTGAATTAATTACATATTTCCATCTATGATAAGAAAAAAATGTTTCATTCGGATTTTTGAATTAACTAGTAAGAGAGCACGTGCGATGCACGTGATTGGTTTATAGTACGGTATAATGAGGAGACCCAAAGCATACAACTTAAAGAGGAACAAAATAGAGTAGTCATTAGGTGAATTCTAAGTAGTCCACAAAAGTTGTGTCATGCAAATGGATAAAAAAAAAAAAGAAACTTAGCAAACATAGATCAAACATATCAAGCAAGTACAAACTCCTAAAATTAAATAAAAGCTACTCGCTAACAAAGCTGTAAAATCACAAAATCAAGAATGTAATCCAGGTATGAAAACATCGGACATGCAGAGCTACTATTTGTGGAACTTTCTTCCCCGATGTATACCTGGCCCAATGAAGGATAGGGTTACGTTTCGTAATATTGGTTCCAACAACTTTTTCCATTTTATTTTCTGGAAACAGCTTTTCCAATGGTAAAGAATCTCTATTGGCATTAGATCGACCATTAGTAATAATTTTCTTTATTTTGGAATACTCCTTGGCATTCTGCATTATGTAACATGCAACGAACATTTTTGTATCATGCACCTATGATTTGAAATTTAAATGATTTAGGAAAAAGTAACATTCACCTTTACGATAACAAACTAATACTATTGGTAACAAATAATTATGGGAACGGAGGAGGATTTATGAAAGAAAAGAGGATTGTGTATGAGACAAAAGAGACATGGTTACCAAATACAAACCAAGAATAGGTTGCAGAGAAGCATATATAGTCCCTTGTATCATAATCCAAAAAGCATCCTACAACAAAGATCATTAGATCATGTCAGAAGCATAAGTGTCCCTCTTATCTATCTGAGAGATTATTCAGTGTCACGGGACCTTCCCCCAAGTATATTTTGGTGTGGGGTTCATATAGATATCACAATAATAAGTGGTAGTGAAAATAATCTTTCTCTATCAGTTAGCCCTGTGCTAAACTCATTGGGCAAGCATATCTTTACGTGGCTTTTCTATTAGAGATCTAGGGCGTACAGAAAATTTTGAAGATGAAGAGACTATTCTTTTTATCACAATACACCAAATCAGTGAAAATGGAAGCCAAACACAGAGACAATTAACAACAGAGAGTAAATTAATAAAGATACCGAATCATACATTTTTCTTAATAATCTGCTGCCTCTCCAAGAACCTCGCGACCAGTGGTGTAAGCGCAATAGTAATCGAAACTTGATTTGGAAAGAGAGCCTTATTACACAACATTGCCAGAGCAAGGGCTCCGCCGTCTGATTCCTCTTCTTCACCACTGCCGCTGCTGGTATTTCTTTGAACGCGAACCCGTCGTTCGTTTCAAGACTTGATTGAGGAACATTCTGCGTCAGTCATTCTTATTTTTGGGAATTATTTTCTTCTACACCTTTCATGCCTGTCAGGCTTCTATCTCGAGCATGGACTCGACGTCGAAGTTGTTGTTGTTCATGCGTTTTTCTTTCTCTAGTTTATTAGGGTCTTGATTTTACTGATCTTTTAGGGTTTTGGACAAAGAGAAGTTTTTAAAAATAAGCGAGAGAGGAGATGGGGTGTGCAAGGGGCTTTCCTTTTCTCTTGTTCTTAGCAAACGTTTGCCAAGGAAGAGCATCAGGCTGGACTTATCGGTTTAGACGCCGTTCAATGGAAAGATGCATCGTTTACAGTTTTAGGAGAAAGCCCCGCATGGTAGGTTTGTATTTCCTGGTTTTAAAAAGGGTTTTTTCGGAAATAAAAGTGTGGGAAACGCTTCCAGGCTCTTCACGTTTTTATAAGTAGTAGAGATAAAGCAAGTAAGAAATGTATAGAACATTAACATGCCAATAGGGGCTACAACATAATTGCTGAAAAAAAATTAAAATCAGATATAAAATCCGAGAAAATTGTTGCTTGACTTCGTGAAGAGACAAAGAGATAAAGGTGGCAGGACCACACTGAAAACTGGTTTGATCACAATCATGTAATGCCAAAGCGATATGAGTACTTTCCTTGACAAAGTCATAATCCAAACACGACCTAGATGATCTGCCATCGCTTCTCATACAATTTTGGCCACCCAAGATTTGTCTACTTTTGGAAGCCATTCAATGCAACCGGACCAAAAGTTGTTATCAAATAACAACTATGATTGAGATCTTGTGATTCTGCAAGAGCTTATGCTCAGTAGAATACCAACCTAGAAAAATTAAGAATTAGAGAAATATGCATTAGCTTAGGCTATCCACAGTGGTATAATCAAAAATGGATAACCAAAAGTTGACACATCAGCTTTTGATTATCCAGTTAAGAGATTGCTAAGCTTAACAATGTTGAGATCCACAATGGTCACTTCTAGTCCATAACCAAAATAAGGGTCCACTACAATCTCTCTCTCTATCTCTCCTTATGTTTTCCACCATTGATCACTTCCCTCCATTACATTTGGTTACTTTCATCCCTCATATTATGAATTTGGAAAAAAAATCATGTACTAAAAAAAAAAAAAATCAGATATGCTCTTGAATTTGGAAAAGAATGCAAGATTCTTCATGTACTCAACCACAGGGAGAGGAACGAAAAAAGAATAAAATAGAAACGGAAAAAAAAAGTGAAATACCTTAATTCAGCGACAATGAGTTGAATTGTAGATGATCGAAAGATACGAGCTTTACTTTTGGAGGGAAAGAAAAAGAAACAGTTTGTGGGTAAAGAGAATGAGATATAGAGTATGCGAAGAAGAAAATACCATTTGAAACATGCGTGTAAACAATTTTGGAACCAATTAACTTATATGGTGTTTGATCCACAAATTTTGATTATTGAAAAATGTTGTTAGTTTTGGTTATCCAAAGCCCGAAATTTGATTATTTCTAAGAATGTTACTAAGTTTGATTATACCATTGTGAGCCATTTTTTACACTAATATTGTTAACTTTAAAAATAATTTGCTTTTGATTATACCACTGTGGATGGCCTTAGATGCTCTACAAAAGAACCAAGTATATTATGATTGAAAGTGATGGAACAATATCACATTTTTCTCTGGAAAGTAAAACTTAAGGGAACTACAGAAAATGCAAGTGAAAAAAAATGATATCTTTGACTAAACCACTCAAAGGAAGGGTTCAAAATACTCTAAAATACGGTACTCAATCGATCAATCCTTTACATTTATTCTACTGAAAAATCAGCCCTTGTGTAGCTCAGCATTAAACCAATTGGGGAATGCACAACCATAGGATCAATTGAAAGGCGTTTCTTTGCTGATTTATACAATTAATAAGTATTTTCCCATCTTTTGGGGGGAAAAAATCCTTGTCAACATTCTCATCACTATTTCGAAAAGAATACAAAGCGCATATATAGAAGAAAGATGAGAGATCAAACCTGCATATATATACCTGTAGATGCCTCCAACGGTTCGTCACCAGTCAACTAACTTTCAAACTCTGAAAATTGAAAACCAAATAAGGACGTTGGAAAGTTGCGATCTCCTAAGTAAGAAAAAAAAGTTTGGTGAGCAAAAAATAAAAGTAAGTTGCATGACATTGAAAAAGAATTTAACTTGCGCTCAGGCTTAAACAGCCACCAACTTCAATTGCGTTTACTTAGGAGAATTAATAATGACAGGCTTATGATATCGAATTTCTTCAATATTTAAGAGAATTAACAAGGACGGGCTCAGCTCAATATTTCAGGCCTTTCAGCTTATAAACATGAGTATCAGAAGGTACATCTACACATATGCAAAAAACAAAGAGAAGTGGTTGAGAAATTAATAATGCTAGCTGGAGTACACCATTTAACAACACAAGACACAGAAGATCGATGAATGGAATGAAGTAATGAATTTTTCTTGAAAGTGTTGTACGTGCAGTGAGGAACAAATACCTGAGTGGGAAGCTTAGGTTTCCCCCGGCCGCGTATCCTGGATAGACTTATTCACCGATTGCTTTAAAATCGATTTCTATAAGAGGGATGTGAGCAATCTTATGCCAGTCCTCCCCTTCCTCCCTGCGGCAACGAGGTTTCAGCAATGGACAGTCCAAAATAAATAGCCGAAAGAGGGAAGTGGGAAGCCCCTCTTCTGGCAAGGATTGGAGCTGAGGGCAATTCCAAATATCCATGGTTTCGAGAGAGCCAAGATGTTGAAGGCCCCTTTTGTTGAGTGATTTGAGATTCGGCATTCTTATGAGCCCGAGATGTTTAAGAGTGGAGGGCAGCAGCCCCTCCTCGGGGAATGACTCCAACGCATCTTCAGATTCACCGAACAGATAAAGTATTTTGAGGGAGGGTAGTGTTTGCAAACCCCAATCGCTTCGGCCGCCAACAAGTTTCTTGCAATCTCTGATATTAAGATAACTTAATTTGGAGGGTAGACCCCCTTCAGGAAAAAACTCAATTTCTGGACAATCATGTAACATTAAGTCCCCAAGAGATGGGAGGAGGGTGTGCATTTGTTCTGGCAGAGCCTTCAGCTTCTTGCAACGATGGAGACTTAAAGAAGACAGATTTGGAGCAGGTAATCCTCCGCAGGGAAAAGATAACATATTATTGCAATCATGAATGGAAAGTGATGTCAGATTGAGCTCAATCCCGTCTGGAATCAACAGGGTCTCAAAATTTACACAATCCTCAATTTGTAGAGACTGAAGCTGCGGGAATAAACCGAGCGGGAGGGATTTAAGGGTATCGCATTTGCTCACCTTCAATTTTTCAAGGGACGTGTAGCAATGGCTCATCTCCTCAGATATGGGGAAATATAATAGACTTGGACATTTGTCAACAGTCAGCTCCTTCAGATTTTTTAGTGTTACCAGCTCGCTTCCAAATTCCTTCAAACTTGTGAAGCTTGAAATGTACAGCTTTTCAACCGAAGGCACACCTTGCCACTCCAACTGCATCCCTTGGCATTCGATCAATGATAGCCTGCGCAAAGAAGTAGTATCTGGAAGTGAAGACACAAGCTCTGGGCAATACTTTATGCCAAGGTCCACCAGAGAAGACAAATTTGTCGGTAAGTGTCCAAACAACTTGGGACACTCGATAACCTCAAGCCTTTGAAGCCGAGAAAACTCTCCAGCATCTAATATACACCAATCCACCCACTCTGACATTTTCTTAAAACGTAGAGTCACGAGAGATTGAAACGGTTTTCTTGAAGAACCACTCTCTCCATAAAATTCACAACCCACGCTCGATATTCCTGGCATCCTTTCAATGCTAAGCTCTTTCAATGAGGGCATTTGACCAAGTGGGGGCAAGAAAAAGCAATTCTCGCAATTCACCAAACATAACGACACCATATTGCAAAACGATTGATTTCCTAACCAAGTAGGAAATCTTGTGCCTCCATAGTTTTTAATCTCAAGGTGCTTCAAATTTGTATGAGGCTCTAGCTTTCCAAGTACATCTCTTGCATTCTGTGAATCCTCTGTAGTGCTATCCCATTCCAACGCGAGCTTTTCAAGATGCTTTTTCTCACTCATCTTTGCTTCCAATGCATCATGGCCGCTCTTTACATTTTGCAATCCTGTGATGGAGATTGTTCCTCGAAGGCAATGAAACTCTCCTAACTCATTAATACTTGTGCACTTTCCTACTACAAAATCAGTTAATTGTTGGAGATCTTTCAACTTACTTATATTCATTGGCATCGCTTTTAAGTTTGTTCCCCTTAAATCAAGACGACGCAGTGAAATCAGATTTACAAGATCTGCCGGTAATGTTGTAAGAAGATCACATTTAAATAACAACAATGTTTCTAAATTATACAACTTACAAACTGATTTCGGCAACTCTCTGATTTTGGTGCGAGAAAGGTCCAAAAAGCGTAGATGTATCAAATTGCCAATTGAATAAGGCAATTCTTTAATCCCATATTTTGACAGCGACAACAGCCGTAAGCGTGTCAATCCCGGCAAAATCTCATCCACAACCTTTTCGCTCAAACACCAGACGTCAATATATTTATGCTTTAATGGTAGGAAGGTTCTTAAATACTTAGCCTCCTTTATTTCCTTGAACTTCTCAAAGCTATCAAATCTACTTTGAGCAAATGAGAAATAACGTACCTTTTCAGAAATACCATGTGGGTTGTCATCCTCTAGCCTATCACAGAAATCTCCCATCACATATCGAGCCAAATCATGAACAAGATCATGCATGACATACAAAGAAGCATTACCATTTGATCTTTGAAAAAATGACCTTGAAAGCAATTCGCGGAAGCACTCATAACCTTCTTCTTCCACTGTCTTTTTATTCTTGGGCTTCTCCAAAAAACCTTCTGCTATCCAAATTGAGACTAATTCGTCCATGTTGAATACATAGTCCTTAAAAATTATGGAACAGCAAGCAAAACATCTTTTCAAATGCGAGGGGAGATAAAGATAGCTCAATCTTAATGCTGGAAGGATATTGCTCTTCTCCTCTGATAACTCCCATATGGCACTTTTTAGAATGTTGTCCCAATCCTTAGGATCTCGTTGGGAGCGCAAAAGACCACCCAATGTTTTTACAGCTAAAGGCAAACCGTTACATTTTCTCACTATAGCCTTACCAATCCTTTCAAGGTTAGGATGAGCATTGCAATCTCCCTTCTCAAATGCATGTTTGGAAAACAATTTCCAACAATCTTCCTCTGGTAATTTCTGCAAACCATGAAAAGGAACTGTTTGCATGATAGAGGCAACGCTTTCATTGCGCGTTGTAACGATAATCTTACTCCCGTGTGCTCCAAATCTGAATGGAGTCATCAAGGCGTTCCAATTGTCATAGTTCTCGTTCCAAACATCATCTAAGACAATAAGAAACTTTTTCCCACTCAATGATTCCTTCAGCTTGACCTGAAGTGAGTTTAGGTCCCTTGCGCCCAAACTCGGCCCATCGATTGCCTCGACAATTGTTCTTGTGACAGTTTCGACATCAAATACGTCAGAGACACATACCCATGCTTTCTTAACAAAGTGCTCATCCAATCTGCCATCGTTGTACAAAAGTTGAGCAAGGGTGGTCTTGCCCATCCCACCCATCCCAACAATTGGAATCACATCAATCTTGTTACTACCTTCTCCATCAGAGAGCAACAATTTCATTATCGCTTCCTTGTCATTCTCTCGTCCATAAACACAGGATTCATCCACCAAAGAAGTTGTTGGCACCCTGGTTTGGGACCAGTTCAGTCCAGCAACTTCTCTCAAACCAAGTACGTCTTTAGCTTTCACGAAATGGTCTAACATCCCAATCATTTTCTCTAATTTGGAGTTCATACCACCACGGTCAAATAACCCAGTAAAAGTCGAGATCAGAGAATCCTGTAAACTTTGTTTGCCTCTTGGGTACTCGGCTTCCACCTTGCTCCGCAAGGCCTCGGTACCGATCTCATCCACTAGGTCCTCGGCATGGTAGACAGCATCTTTAAGCTCGTCCAGCCAAGCTTTCACGGCTCGGTCAGTGATCTGCTTCTCCTCTGCATCGTTGAGCACCTTATTGAGTTCAAGTAACGTCAACTCCAGCTTCTTGAGGAGACTTTCATCAAGCTTTCGACCCCGGAAAAACTTGATGAGCTCCGGGGAACTCAAACGGTCGAGCAGCACATTAAATGCACAGCCGAGAAATGCTCCTCCAACCAAGGTCGCAGCCATGTTTTTTCTGTTGTTTGAAGACTAGAGAGATCACAAGGCAGTAGGGAAACAAAGAGTGCAGGAAACCGAGTTTGGAAGCCTGTGCAACCTTTTGAGGGGGAGCGGAGTTTACGGAATTAAATGTAATTTTTTCTATAAATCAAACAATGAAATACTCAATGGCGGCTCCAGGAATTTGTAGTAGGGTGTTAAGAAATTACCTTAACTTTATTAGCTAATTTATTAACTAATAATATATGTACAAAATCTCATCTCATATAGTAGTATAAATAGTGCTGTCAAAAAACATAACCTCAATTCTAAAAATTATTACGAGGCGAAATGAGAAATTAAAAATATATACTATTTTTTTTACAAAAAATTAGTTGTTTTGAAAGTTGTTATATTGCGTACTAGACTGTTTCGAGAATGGAGGGAGTAAAATTTTATAGTTGTCCGAGATGAGTTCTCATATTTTGTGCCAACACTTAACCAACGTATTAATCTATTAAAACTATTTTGAAAGAAATTGTAGCGAGTATGCTGGGGCTGACCTACTCAAAAATATTTTTCTTTAGGATGACATGATGAGATTTTCTATCGTAGTCTTAAATTCGAAGGAATATTATTCAAGTTAACAGGTTTGCAATGTAATTGAATTTTTTTTTAAGTTTTAATTTATTCATAATTCTATAAGCTAACTAGACAAAAAAAATAAAGTAGTTATTATCATGAATGCGAAATTAACACATTTAGACTATCGACAATAAAGATGGAGAGAGAACGCAATGTTCAATTGGTGTTGGGTTAAGTGTTTAAGACTATTAGAATTAGGTGTTCATTAATATTTGAGTTGGATGTTCAAAAAATACTAGCCCATACTCTTTACTTCTATTCTAAGCAAAAAAAATTGTTTGGGTGTTCAGTTGACCACTGAAGAGTCTACATAAAGCTGCCTCTGGGTATACTGCTGACAAGAAAGGGGAACCTACGAGAAGTTTTTCAGTGCTAGGTGGACACGGGCCATGTGGTGCCAAGCACCATCTCAGCCTTCCAAATGTGTTTTGGACGGCCCAGATTTGTTTGGGTAATTTTTTAGTGTAAAATTATCAAAACATCGCCTCAAGCCCAAACAGATCTGGGCCGTCCAAAATGAGTGCTCGACACCACGTGGCCTGTGCCCACCTGGCACTGAAAAATTTCTCGGAACGTACAGTTCAACAAAACAATAAAGTACAATATTTTTTTATGGACAAAGCAATGGTATACATAACATAGGGCCATAAACGAGCCGAGTTTTGTTGAGCTTGAGTTCGGCTTGTTTATTAAATGAGCCAAAAATTTGAGCTCGAGCTCAACTTGAGCCTTAACGAGCAGAGCTCAAGCTCGAGCTTTCGGCTTATACGAGCTTGCGAGCTGCTCAGTTCGTTTATAGCCCAAAGGTTTCTATTGAATATCTTATTGATTTTGATGATAACAAAACATAATTTATTGGAATGAAATATAATTAATATTGTGATATTTGTTACTCATTTGAATTAATTTTTTTTAGGATTTGGATGAAGTACAAATGGGAAAATTCTACCAATATTCCTATCTCCAACAGTCAAGATTAAAATTAAAAGGAGGAAGATTAAGGACAAATTTTCTCCTAATGTATGATTGGCTATAAGAACTTCTATGGAAAGCAAATATCAATAAAGGAGGAAGCTAGAAGTTTTCTTGGAGCTTTATTACTCCCTCCGTTCCATATTAAGAGTCCCACTTTCTCTCTCTTACCATTTTTCAAATTAAAAAAATCAATTACTTCCATCTTCTGTGCATAATTTTTTAAAATTTTTCGCACCATTTTAAAGATCTCAATTAGTACTTTAATTTGATGCGAAAAAATTCAAAAAATTATACATAGAAGTAGTTGATTTTTTGATTTGAAAAATGACAACTTTTCATAATGGACTCTCAATATGGAAAAGAGAGTATTTTTTAAGGGCTAATTGAAGACTTGATTGAAGTTTGTGTGAAGAAGATTCAATGCTTAGATGGAAGATGCAAAAATCTAGAAAGGCAAGATTGGAGCCAATCCTTTCAACGGCTAGTGGAGCTTCACCATAGAATATTGAAGATGGGTAAGAAGAAGACAAATTGCTTAATACAAGGAAGGAGCAAATTGCTTGATTTGTGGAAGGAGATTATTCTTTCCAACGGCTAGGAGTAAATGTTTCCTCATCCATATTGGCTCTAAAAGGATTTATTAATACAGGTGAAAGAAGGAAGAAAAAAATAGAGAGAGAGAACTCTGGAAGAAAAATTGCCGTGAGCCATCACTTGAAAATCTATCAAGTCATACTCAATTCTTCATCTTGATATCTATACTCTTGTGTGAGAGAGTTCTTAGTTTGAACCTTATTGTAAAAGGGATTGTACACTCTTATTCATACTCTTGTAAGAGTTAATCTTTTTGTGAGTGGTTTTGGAGAGAAAATCATTTGGAGTTAGGTGTTCCTTGCACCAGAGTCAAAACTAGTTGGGTTAGGTGTGACTAGCACCGAAGTCAAAATTAGTCGGAGCGATTGAGAATAGATTGTTCGTTGTAAAGGTTGTCTAGCACCTGCGAAGCTAAAAGGATTGTAACTATTGGAGAAAGTGCAGCAAATCGTGAGTTGGACACTTGGGGAGTAGACTAGGCCGTGAAGTTGTGGACCGAACCACTATAAATCCTTGCGTTCGATTCTCTCTTCCCTACTCTCTTTACTTTCCGTTTTGCATATCAATATTGCATGAGTAGAATAGTATATCATTGAAATTGGAATTGTAGTTGAATAGATTGCAATTATTTTTTTTAAAATTCTGCGTTATATTTGAGATACCCTATTCACCACCTCTCTTGCGTTGCTATTTGGACCAACACTAGCTACACTTGTAATTTCTACCCCTTTTTTAAATGTATGTTGCACATTTTTATGGTTAGCTAGGCAAGGTGTATGTTGGAAAGTAATTGATACTCATAATTTGGATTATAGTCTGCATACTTTTTTGTGCATGATACTCATTTTATGTGGATGTTACCCACATTTTTTGGTTCATTAATTATACATTTGTGGTGGGAGAAACGCATTTTTTTGGTTGAAGTAAAAGATGGGTGGTGTATTTTAAATTCCAAAATATTTTACGCATTTTGTGGTGTTAATTACACTTTTTTTTTATAATGTTACTTGCGTGTTTTTTTTTTTATAGCCAAAATTTCCCGGGGATTTTGCATGAAACCCATTCACTTATGACCCATTTTTTTTTTAAGCGTCTACCAAGGCTTCTCCTTTTATTTACTCTATATATCCTTTCTATTGACAGTATGAATCGTCAGAAAAATGGTTTTATTCGAAGCAATGGGATTTAGCAATAATGGACGTGAGCTTTGGAAATCCTAGATGTGAACAAAATGACCAAGTCTAAAAATTTGTTAATGTTATAGAAAAACAATCAATTGATGAAATGGTATTATGGAAAGGAAAATCAAGTTTTTTGACTCACCATGCACGAAAGACACAATTATTTATGGGCGTTGCTTTCTGGAACCAAACAAGGATTAAATATTAATACCATGTCATGTGTAGCAGTTAATGATCACAACAACCAATTAATCATGCTTTCTAAAATTAAACACAAAACAGCGGGTAAGATAAATACATAAACAAAGACCTCTGTTGGAGATAAGTATGAAAGTTTATCCAATTATAAAAAGAAAGGTTTATGTCTATGTTCTTTATGTATATACCTAACCCAAATTTAATTGGTGGTTGTATGAAAAAAAAAGATAGCATTGTCGAATAAAGACTGTTTACCCGGCCATTTTTTTATAAACAAAAGCAGGTTTATGCACCTACTCCACTTAGAAAAGATGTATGAACGTACACATGTATACAAACGAAGTCCAACAATTGATGCCTCACTCACATTCGGTAGAGTAATAATGGATGTGAATAATTTATTTGGAGCAATGGAATTTAGAAATAATGGACGTGAACTTTGGAAATCCTAGATGTGATTCATGTGAACAAAATGACCTAGTCCAAACATTGGTCAAGGTTATAGAAAAACAGTCAATTGATGAAATGGTATTATATATATTGTAAAGAAAATCAAGTTTTCTTATCCAAGATAGAACTATAACTAGCATGGGGGTTGACGAGGGAATCGAACAAGAATCAAACATTAATGCTACCATATTTTCCGAATGACCAAAACCAAAAATTAGATTGTGCACTTACCCAGTTAAAATGGGAAGACTCTTGTGCACCTACCTACCTAAGTTGAAAATTGGTACAATTAATCCCAACCACACACACACAAACACACAAACTCCTCTCACAAGAGGAGTTTGTGTGTTTGTATGCGTGTGATTGTAGAAGAGTTGAAAATGGTAAGGCTTTGTACACATTTATTCAAGTACGTACGTATATATGTACCTACTCTTGTTGAAAAGGAAAGGCTCTAGCTGTGCACATACGTATACAGGTAAGGCAAACATTTGAAAAGCCGGTCATACTTGGTAGGGGATCCAAGGGTGTTGTAGTGCATCCTCGTGTAGTGTGTTGTGTAGGGCATCAAAACGACGTTGTTTTGGTGCCAAATGGAGCCAAAACACAAACCTTAAAACTATGTCGTTTTGCGCCACAAAATTTGTAGTGCATACCTGTGTAGTGCGCCTCGTAGGGCAGCAAAACTATGTCGTTTTGACCAGGCAAAGGACACCACACCAACCCTCAAAACTACGTCATTTTAACTCTTAAAAAACTAGAAAAAAGGGACTTTCAGAGTTGTAGCTATAGTGCACTACAAATAACAGTAAACTATCTTTTAACACTTAAAACTTTCGCATTTGTAAGGCAACAGAAACTTCCGCATTAGTATGATCTTGTGCGGTTGATTAGGAAAATAAATTTTTACGATTGTGATAAATAAAGTACTCTCATTAGGCTAGAATTTTGGATCCGTTCCTGTGCATGATGGCTAGATATTAAAATTTCTACAAGCTAAAACTTTCATAAATGCGATCGCTATCTTGTTACATCTTCCTGCTTCTTTTTCCCTCTCTTTTTTACATATGGAGATAAAAGTACGGATAAAATCAGATCGGTCTGCCATTTCTATCACTGAACCCGAACCAGTTGGTTTGTGAATCTTTAAAACTATCACTGACTAGTCGGTGCGAAAAAATTTGATTCCGTGGCTCTCGAACCTGCTCGGTTTGGTCCGGACGTTGCTTGCCGTTTTGGGATTTTTGAACATGATTCTCAACACGTCTATGTTTCTACGTACACTTCAAAACTTGAATCAACATAGATCTGAGAGAAAAAATACAGTGGGTGTTCTAATACTTGAGGGTTGGTGTGGTCAGTGGTGGAGCCAGGATTTTGTTATCGGGTGGGCCGGCTTAACAACCATATTTTTTATTGGAACGTATAATTATTATATCATAAGATTTTTGCTTTTCAGTTCATTATATTTGTACATTAAATTGATTCTTTAGGATATTTCAACTCTCATGTGCTTATTTTTTATTTATGAAAAAAATTGAGAAATAAGAATGTAAAATAACCAGTTTTTTATCAAATCGAAGCAAAATTATTAAGATTATAAGTAACTATAAACGAATAATTATCAATAATATTTAAAATCAAGTATATATAAAATAAAAATTTTAAAACTCGGACGCTCGAAAAGTCGGGGCCCTTACATACCTCCGCCCCTGGGTGTGGTGTCTCTTTGTGGCTCAAAACGACGTTGTTTGGGCCTTTGGGTTTTGGCTCCATTTGGCACAAAAACGGCGTCGTTTTGATGCCCTACACGGCGTACTACATGGGATACACTATAGCACCTCCGGATTCGGGTAGAACTCGTGGACTCGGGGGTGCTGTAGTGCACCCTAGCACTACACGTGTAGTGCAGCTGATCCGGTTGTCTATCTCGACAATGGACGGCTCGGATTGTAGAAACTCGGATTAAATCCGAGATCCGAGTCATCCATGCTGAGATGGACGGTCAGAACGATCGCACTAAACTGTGTAGTGCAACTGCCTCACTACAACCCGTCCCAATCCAGAACTCATGTATGAAACTTAATGATCGAAAAGGCACTCGGCACTAATCGGGCGGCAAACCACCGCCAAGCACCTAACCTGTCTTGGCGCTGCCGAGAGATTCTATATATTTTTTTAAATAGTTTTTTTTTAAAATTTTTTTTCTATGAATTTCTTTTGAAATAAATTCTGGATGTGATAAAATAAGTTTTGGCAATTAATGTCTCTCCAAACTCGGTATTTACATCAATACAATTAGCACAAACCTGTGCTGTGCATGACAAAGAGCTTTTTTATTTCCTTAGATTCAATGTTTACATTCCAATTGGACTCCAAGTAAACCTTCCTGAATCGATCGAGATGACTAATTGTCACCAGAAAAAGAAAATTTGCAAACAATTGAGATAGAAATGAAGTTGACGCTTTTAAGTGAACATTACGCATGGAAGGGTTAATATATGTTATTTCCACGACTCTACTTGTTGCACGCAATTATATTCTTTTTGGTAATATAAAAGCTTTGGTGGGTGTGGTGAGGGACCCTAATAACAAGAAAGCAGGAATCGATTATATTAGCGGACCGAATCAATTGAGATCCGTCAGAATAATTATAGGAGCAATCTCTTCCCATAATTCTAGGATTATTATTCTGTTTCCATAGTTATTGTTTCCTAGTTGGTTGTATTCTTTTCCTATATATGTGTGGCTGTGTTCCACCAATTAATTAATGAGAATCAATCATATTTATCACAAAGCACCTCTTATCATGGTATCAGAGCAGGGTTCATGTTCTTGCTCTTTCTCTTTCGCATAAGACGACACACTGGAAGAATACAGCAGTTTCAACCTTCAATCCATCTTTACAGACATGGTTGAGGCTCAAGAAAAGGTTCAGAAACTTATTTCTGATCTCTCTTCCCCTTATTTTCTTCATTCAGCCGACCACCCCCGTACCCCCCTTGTTGATATTGCTCTAACCCATACCAACTATGGGTCCTGGAGCTGTTCTATCACGATGGCCCTTTGTGCCAAAAATAAACTGGGTTTCATTGATAATACCCTACCTTGCCCCACAGATCCCGATATTCAACCCCTATGGAAACGAGTTTCCACGATGGTCCTCTCATGGTTGTTGAACAGCATCAGCAACACAATTACTCCAAGCCTAACCAGTTGCCGCACGCCGTATGAACTATGGCGTGATCTTGAATCCAGATTCACTCAAGGGAATAATGCTACCGTTTTTAAAATTCAAAGAGAGACCACTCATCCTCAACAAGGTAATCTTGATATTACCAATTATTATAATGCCTTCAAAACGCTTTGGAATCAACTTGATGGGATTGATCCGCTTCCGGAATGCACATGTGGTACCGCCACAGCTTGGCAAAAAAGGGTGTCGAATAAGCGTGTATACCAGCTTTTGATGGGAGTCAACGAACCGTATCATGTTCTTTGTACTCAAATTCTCGCCATGGATCCGCTTCCCGACCTTGGAAAGGTTCATGGCTTGTTAATCGCAGAAGAACACACCAAAAATCCACAACCTATCATCACCACTCAGCCCATTCAAGAAGACTCGGCCATGGTGAGTCACAGGTTCCAAACTCAACACAATCAACCCAAAATCAACAGTGGACAACACCGAAATCCACCAGGGCCACGTTTTTTTCCGCCACCACAGCAGTCTCCATCCCGACGGCAACCACAACAATTCTCTTCGCCTGCCAATCCACCACGCCAACTGCACCATGCTCAGCCCGATACTTCATCCCGACCCACCAAAGACCCGAACGCTCACTGCACTCATTGCAACCGTGCAGGTCATTATAAGTCGGGCTGTTTTAAACTTGTTGGGTATCCAGAATGGTTCTTCAATCGCCTCCCCAACCAATCCTCTGCCCAGTCCAATTATGCAGCGCAAACACCGGACATGGATTTCACTCCACGCTTGAGCCCCGCCGAGGCGTCCCAAGCCTATGGCTTTTACGATAATCCATCTTCTTTTTTCACTGGTAACACCCATTTATTTTCAAATGATTGGATTATTGATAGCGGTGCGTCCTCTCACGTGACGCCTCACTTATCACTTTTTACTTCTTATACAGCTACTAATAATATTTTGCCAGTTCGTTCTGCTTCTGGATCCACTCATGCCATCTCTCATATCGGAAAAATAATAGTCACCCCGTCTATCACCCTCTTTGATGTCTCGCATGTTCCTAGTTTTCGTTTTAATTTGTTATCTGTACAAAAGTTATGCCATGATCTTAAGTGTGTTGTTTTTTTCTTTCCTAAATTCTGTCTCTTTCAGGACCTCAAATCGAAGACTGTGATTGGAGCGGGTGAGGCACGCAATGGCTTATACTACCTCCGCACTTCTTCCTCTGCTGCCCTCACATCCCCAACCGATGACCCTACCCTATGGCACCAAAGATTAGGCCATCCAGCCTCTGCTAACTTACCTTCCTTTTTACATTGTCGTTCCCCTAATAAAAATTCCCCTTGTGATGCTTGTTTGCGTGGCAAACATACTAGACTACCTTTTCAATTAAATTTCAATAAAAGTGTCGTCCCTTTTTCTCGTATTTTTGTTGACATTTGGGGTGGCTATCATACTCCCTCTACTTGTGGGGCTCGTTATTTTCTAACTATAGTTGATGATTGCACGCGTACTACTTGGGTGTATTTATTGCGTTACAAATCGGATGCCCTTTCCAAGATTCAATTTTTTATCAACATGGTCCAAACACAATTCAACACAAAAGTTAAATTTTTTCGTTCAGATAATGGTTCTGAATTTTTATCCCGTCCTGTTCAAAAATTATTTCATGACCATGGCATTTTACAAGAGTTAACATGTGTTGATACCCCTCAACAAAATGGGGTTGCTGAACGTAAACATCGTCACATCTTAAATGTGGCCCGTTGCTTACGCTTCCAAGCCCACCTTCCCATCAAATTTTGGGGTGAGTGCATTTTAACAGCAGTTTATCTCATTAATCGCACTCCCTCACAAACATTGAAAAATGCCTCCCCGTATGAATGTCTTTTTCGTCGCACCCCCAATTATAAATTCTTGCGTGTTTTTGGATGTCTTTGCTATGCCCAGACATCCCGTGTCGACCGCGACAAATTTCAACCCCGCGGCGTCCCTTGTGTGTTTTTGGGATATCCTCCCCGCCACAGTGGATACCGCCTTTTTAACCTCGACACAATACTTTTTTTATCTCTCGGGACGTCACTTTTTTTGAGAATATTTTTCCCTTTCATACCCAAAGCCCCCATTATATTCCACCCCCTGCTAACCCATCCCCCAGTCACACTGACTTATACCCGACCGAACCCCTTCACTATCTTGACCCACCCCATCTCAATCCAACTGACAACCCCTCTCCTACATCAAACCCCAATCCCCCTCCCCCACCCACCCAACCGCCAGCTCCACCTCCTCCTACCCCACCACCCGAGCCATCTCCCAATCTGGAACCGACACCCCCAGCCGCCCCCTCTCGGCCTTCACGAGACCATCGGCCTCCAGGATACCTCCGGGACTACCTTTGCCCTACCCTTCCATCTGCCACTGTTGCCTCCCCCGATGCTCTGCTCCAGTCTTCAGGTACGGTCTATCCGCTCACTCAGTTCATTTCCTATTCCAATCTTTCCCCCTCCCACTTTGCTTTTCTTTCGGCCTTATCTCATTCGTATGATCCTACTTCCTATAGTCAAGCCATCCACCACACCCAATGGCGTGATGCTATTTCTCACGAACTGAAGGCACTAGAAAACAACAAAACATGGGTCCTTCGTTCTCTTCCTCCTGGCAAAAAACCAATCGGTTGTAAATGGGTTTTTAAAACTAAACTAAAAGCAGATGGATCCGTAGAACGATATAAAGCACGTTTGGTCGCCAAAGGCTACACTCAAGTTGAGGGGTTGGATTACCATGACACTTTTGCTCCTGTTGCAAAGTTGGTCACTGTTCGTTGTGTACTCGCTATTGCAGCTACTCGCAACTGGCACTTGCACCAATTAGATGTTAACAATGCTTTTTTACATGGTGACCTCGATGAAGAAGTTTACATGTCTCTTCCTCCGGGATATGGCCGAAAGGGGGAGACGCGTGTTTGTCACCTACAGAAATCCCTATATGGCCTCAAACAGGCCTCTCGCAATTGGTACTCTAAGCTGTCTGCTGTTCTTCTCTCTGACGGATTTCGACAATCCCAAGCTGACCACTCCCTTTTTACTCGGCAAACTGGTTCTACAATTCTTGTTGTTCTCGTTTATGTTGATGATTTACTTGTTACAGGCAACGATTTAGCATCTATTCGCCGCTTACAGGGATTCTTGTCGAGTAAATTTCAGTTAAAGGATCTTGGCAAGCTCAAGTATTTTTTGGGCATTGAAGTGGCTCGCTCCACCGCAGGTATTTTCATTAATCAGCGCAAATATATTCTTGACATCCTCGCTGATGCTGGCCAAACAGGATGTCGTCCAGCCTCTTCCCCAATGGAGCAACATCTTAAACTCACGGCTGATAGTGGTGAACCAATTTCTGATCCGAGTTCTTATCGCAGGCTTATTGGACGACTGATATATCTCACCATCTCTCGCCCAGATATCACTTTCGCTGTTAATCTCCTCAGTCAATTCATGCATGTCCCTCGGGTCCCGCATTTGGAAGCTGCTACTCGTATTCTTCGCTACCTCAAGGGCTCCGTCTCTCATGGCTTACTATTTCCTACCCGTTCAGACCTCCAACTCACTGGCTACACTGACTCGGATTGGGCCAGTTGTCCTATGACTCGGCGCTCCACTACGGGTTATTTCATCACCCTTGGAGGTAGCCCCGTCTCCTGGCGCACAAAAAAGCAAAGTGTTGTCTCCCGCTCTTCCGCCGAAGCTGAATATCGGGCCATGGCTTCCACCACTTGCGAATTACTATGGCTTAAAACTTTACTATGTGATTTAGCTGTCCCTCTTTCATCGCCAATCAAGCTATATTGTGACAACCAGGCAGCCTTACACATTGCCCAAAACCCAGTTTTCCATGAGCGCTCCAAGCACATTGAGATCGACTGCCACCTTGTCCGTGAACGAGTACAACAAGGCCTTCTTTAGCTCCATCACATTGCCTCAGCGAACCAACTAGCAGATGTTTTTACCAAAGCTTTGGGTGTTGACCACTTTCGTCTCTTGACATCCAAGCTGGGCATTACGTCCCTCCATGCTCCATCTTGAGGGGGAGTATTAGCGGACCGAATCAATTGAGATCCGTCAGAATAATTATAGGAGCAATCTCTTCCCATAATTCTAGGATTATTATTCTGTTTCCATAGTTATTGTTTCCTAGTTGGTTGTATTCTTTTCCTATATATGTGTGGCTGTGTTCCACCAATTAATTAATGAGAATCAATCATATTTATCACAAAGCACCTCTTATCAGATTATTTGGTTGAGGAAAGTTCACTTGCAAGAGAGAGTTCATCTGTCCATTAGTTCGAGGATTAGTCCGGTTGGTTGGTAGGTTTACTCTCCGCACAAATGAGCAGTGTTTGATTTGTAAAGTTAGGCTGCAATAAAGTAATTTCTTGTGAATTTTCAAGTCCCGGCGTGGATGGCCAACCTTCGAGCAAAATGAGAAGGAGTTTTTTTTTTTTTTTTGATAAGTAGATTCTATTAAAAGCACAAACCCAACTACAAACTCAAAGGGGCATTCCCCCGAAAAGAACAAGGCATCTATACATCTGAAAACTAATGCCAACAGAAATGAATTCTATACATCTGAAAGCTAGAAAGAATTCTATACATCCAATCCAAATTTCCACCTCCCAAGCTACTAGTGCGAAGGGCCAAAAATCTTGTCCGTGAGTCCCCAACTACTGCAAAGAGCTCTGTTTAGTTGCGTCTTATCCACTCCCCTCTTCAAACACAAAGATTCTTTAACACAGGAAATAGTCCGAAGTATAATCTGATCTTGAGTTGAGGCATTTTGATTGAAAACCCGTTGGTTCCTTTCCATCCAAAGATTATACACAGTTGCAGCTAAAACATTCCTCAAAAGCAAACTTCTGAAACTTGTTCCTTTCACTTGCTGAATATACCAAGCAATGACTTCAGGCAAGGTAGAGGGCATTGGATCACTTAAAGACCTTCTCCACATGCTATCCCACACAGAAAGAGACAAAGGACACTGAAAAAAGATGTGATGGTGGGTTTCTTGGCCATTAGTACAAAAGGTGCAGTCACGTTCTACATTCATTCCCCACCTCAAAAGTCTATCTCTGGTGTTCAACTTCTGTTGGACAGCCAACCACAAGATAAATGACCACTTAGGGATATTCTTCTTATACCAAACTACATGAGCCCAATCTTGAACTGGAAGTTTCACCCTGATAGCTTCCCATGCAGAAAATACTGAAAAGCCACAAGGATGAGGGAGCCACACAACTGAATCTTCGTGTAAACAGTTTGGCCGAAAATCTAAGGGGGGTGTGAACTATAAACCGAGTAACCCTATTTCTTTGCCTAGGCCATCTCCAAGCCCCATTGTGAATAATAGAGGACACCTTTGAAAGCAAAGACCTGCCAAGATTGTACACAACACTCTCACCAAATCTTTTAAAAAGGGGACCCAGAGGATGCCAATTATCCAACCAAAAAAATGAGAAGGAGTTAGTTGAGCTGCGCGTGTACTGGCCCAGACATCCTGACTGTCGCGAAAAAAAAATGTCAATCTGTCCATTAGCTCCTTGTGTTGTCACAGTGCCATCAAAAAGCAGAAAAGGAAAGGAAAGATAGACAGAGTTAAAGGGTTTCTGTTGCAATTTTTTGATGGGAAATCAGATAAAATTAAAACTTGATCCTTTATCACATGAAAACGGGATATCCTGCATAAACGAATCGGTTGAACAAACCTGGCAAAGTTGAAGTTGGAAGCCTGTCTAATGTTATTACAGTTGCATAGAGACAGAGTCATCCTGCATAAGCGAATCGATTGAACAAGAAAGCAGAAATCAAAGAACCAACGAAAAAGTAATCCATACCCGGTAAATCGATAATGTTCTTCAGCTGCTTGGAAAAAAATATAGGTGATGATAATTGTGAATGTTAATGTGCAAAAGTGTGGAATAATGAGCTCATGTTCATTTTAATTTAGAAAAAAATAATAATGTGTGATTCATTCAGAAAACAGTCACAACTTTTAACTGAAAAAAAGAAAAATCTGTCAAAATGGAAGCATTGCCTAATGACTCATGACCTAAAATGTTAAGGGTCTAGGAAAAGTTTCTCCGAAAGTGAAATGTTACTGAGATATACTTTGATGTGTAGGACCAAACATCTAAGTGAATTTAAACCATTCATGTCACTTTCGGGGACATTTTCAGAATAACTTTTCCTAGGTCCTAACATTGCTCAGCTCATGACAGGATGAGTTAGTCTGAGAAAAAGAATTAATCCATGCGGCACTCCAAATGTGTTGTGATTGATAAATACTGCTTGACCCATGACTTTTGTGTTGGTGTTTTAAGAGACAAACTGACATGTGGCGTGCAACGTACTATGACCCGTATGGAGCATCGTTTCCAAGAGCACTCAATAAGCTCTCGCTAAGAAAGGAGAAGGGTTGAGCCATGATGAGTTCAGATCAGATGAACAGCAGTGGTATTTTTTCTTTTTCTTTCTTTGAGAGTCATTACTTGAGAGGCTCTGCTCCAAGTCCAATGGGCCAAAAGGTCCATGCCCAGTTGGGCATTCATTGTATTTATATTCGTGACCCAAAAAAACAAAAGGAGAAGAAAATTGTAACCTCCAAGGTGTAGCTAGCTTACTTGTTTATAACTTGCGGATGCAGCTGCCTAAAGGCATGTTGAAATGTATCATAGTTTTAATTTAAATGAATTGTCCATACTACCTGATTGTTCTACGGGATAGTTGTAATCTTCCCAAAACGTAAGTTACCATTTTGAGATGTTTTTCTATTTAATCATATAAGGCAACGTTTTTTTACATAGAGATGCATTGTCTAAAAAGTGAGAATAGAAAGGGATAAATTTATTCATTAGAAAAATATTCACTGTATCTTTTTAAGAAAGAAATAATCTGATGACTATAAATTTAACATGAAGTGATCTAACGGTTGTAGAGATTGCATTCTTTTATATGTCTAGACATTTTCAACATAAACCGCTCTATTTTATTTTTAAAATAAAATAGATTACACGGCTCCGTTCCACTAAGGAAAATAAATACTTATTTTTTAAATACACTTATTTTTTGAATTAAAAGTGATGTATTGAAAGAGAATGATTCGTCTTGTAAAACGAAAAATAAGTACTTAAAAAATAAGAACACTACCGAAACGAGGCCTCATTGGGACAGTTAAACCCTTGAATAACTAATGTATGTATTCGTTTACTTATGAAATTAAATTACAATGGTACCATCCAAATAGACAAACCATGTCACACAATGAGTTGCAATATCGTTGTTATTAATATATTTCTTGCGCCGGTACTTTTACCGCAAATAATAATAAATAAATAAATAAAAACCATGCCAAATTTCCAATGCATAGTTAAAACAGCTATCACCAAGAATACTGCAACTCAAAAGTCTTGCTTTTTTGCAAAAACAAAATATATCCCATCTCCTCTCACCTGCCAATTGCACCCAAAATTCCTCAAACCGGGTATCTATATATTTTTTTTTGAAAGGCAAAAAAGATTTCATTAATCTTTGAAAGGAATTACAAAGATTAAAGGGAAACATGTGAAAACGACATCAAAATATGCCCAATCACGGACCCGAAACAGAACAAAGTCGACAAGATGTCAACAAAAAAAACACAACGATTACAGCCGGAAACTCCACCAAACCAAAATGCAACCAAACTTCCTATCTGAATAACATAGTACTAGAATAGAACGCAGTGGCTGACGGGCAGGTAGTTGATTGCAGTAAAAATCCTTCCAAAATCAGGTAGCAATTGAAGAACTCGTACCTCTCAAGTAGGATTTCCTTCCAATTCCGATAGCAATTGATGGTCTCAATTTGATGAATTGTCTCTCCCATGAGCCCCTGAGCCAAGGAGAAAGCTTGAAGAAGTTGGCTTTCCAAATGCACAATAATCCACCGGTTAAACCATTAGCATCCACCCTCAGCATAATCAAAACCGACGTCCCACCAAAGATTGCTGACAAATTCTTTGGTGATGCTTTTTTTTTTTGCTTGCTTGCTTGTAACATATCCATGTTGCTTTCTCTTAGTGTTTTTTTTCCAGATTCCCTTTCAGATTTTCCCTTTTCTCTAATTTTCCCAAGCCCTCGGTATTTTATGACATGAATTTCACATTGGCTTGAAGAAATTTGGCACCCCTTACAGTTTGAGCTGATTAGGGATCAAGGCATTCAGCCCTCTCTGCTGCATCCAGAACTTCCATCTCATACAGTTTGCTTAATTATTACCTCATCTTCATTTCCATCACAACTTAAACCCATTAACTTGTTTACATTCCAGACAGCTTGGCCTTCATTGAGTAAGATTCTGTTACGATTTTCAATTCTCTGTTAGTAGACCCTGTTCGTTTTGGTATTTGAATTTAATTTGGATTTTGGGTAAATAAGTGAAAAGAGATGGAGGGAGAAATAAGAGTAATGATTGAGAGAAAATTTATTAGACACTGTGCATAAAGAGAGAACCCAAAATCCCCAAACGAACATGGTCTTAATTTTTTCATACATCAAAAAATAATGTAGCCAAGTTAGGTCAATAAAACAAAGTGTGAATTACTAAATTTTAAATCGTCTCATTTACTAGACGCGTTAAATTATTCGGGATTCTTCTAGTGCATGAGAATCCAATCAGCGTCACTAAAGCCACTAAAATAACAGAAATAGGCCGCGGGGCCCTTCTTGAACAGACTTTGATGATCGACATCGTTTATTTTCTTAAGTCTCATTTCGGACATTAACCGCCCTCAAAAATTTGCCGAATATCGCGGGAGTCCGGACACATTTATCATTAAAGATCATGTTCCATTAGCTCACTAAAATAGTCCATTGCTCAAACAGCGGTGCTACGCCCACCGCTCAACATCTCACAATCCGTCTCGGTAATCAATGGTCCAGATTTAAAAAAACCTCTTCCAATCTTTTAAAATCCGGAACGTCCAAAACAATTTTGAACGATGAGATATTGAGCGGTGGGCATAGCCCATATAGTGATGTTAAATAGCCCAAAGACTACTAGAAAGCCCAACTGCTTTTATTCAATTTTTTAATCCTAGAAAATCCAATTCCACCTATCCTCAGGGAAAGGAAAATTGGGGGTGCGATTTGAACCATCACCAAAGGAAGTGACCATAACCTTTTTTTTTTTGAAAGGCAAAAAAAATTCGTTAATCTTGAATTTGTTACAAGACTTATAGGAGCAAGCCAGCAAGGAAACAAGATCCTTGTTCAAAGAACACTTCAATCCAATCCGAGACCCAAAACTTACGATTGGAGAAAAACCAATCGAAGGACACCCATATGAGACAAGTCCATCTACAAAGACCGAAGCCCAAACACCCTTTGTGGGTCTAAAACCCAGATCATAACAGATTTAGCAAATGCAAAGCCTAAAAGCTCAAATAAAAAAAAATTACAGCTAAGAGGCAACTTTAAAAAAGCTATGTGCGTGCATCTTTCTTTTTAGGAGTACTAATTTGGTTATCCTCTTTCTCATATGCATAGCAAGTGAGAAATGTATAAAACATTAACATGCCAATAGGGGCTACAACATAATTGCTGCAAAAAAAAATTAAAATCAAAAGAGAGTACGCCCATTACAATTGCACTCCAGCTCATAGAAAATTGGATTGATAAAAGCAGAAATCCGAGAAAACTGTTGCTTGACTTCATGAAGAGACAAAGAGATAAAGGTGGCAGGACCCCAGGGCTCGGACTTATATACCTAACTGTTAGTAATTTATTTTAATCAACGGGTATCTGTAATCTTAACATGGGGAGATTAATAAGTATTTAATATCATGGAGCTCGTAATATAATTAAGATAAGGACGTGAGTGCAATTATAATTCTGTAGTGGGGTGAATTATAATTAGTAAAATAAGAAATAGAATCCTGGTGGGATTAAGTTTTCTTATTAACACTGGGAGCCCAAACTTATTACTCTTTAGGTCCCTATCGTAGCCCTATATATACACGTTATACTCTCTAGGTCAGTATGAATGTTTTTCTATTATTCAGTAAATAGAGGCAGGCTTAGAGAGAGCAAACAGATCACGAAAGAGTCCACACTTGGTTCGTGTTCTAGACGTGCAGGAAATACGATAGAAAATCGTAAGGTACGGTCGAGCAGTATTCGTGGTTTATAGCAAGACGTGCTATAACAAGTTCAACCAGCGTTCGTGTCGCAGGGAGTTGAGGTAGAACCCTAATTTCGCTTTATAGGGTTTTATAATTTTTTGTTGTCTAATCTGTACGCGTCATTACTGGGTCTTGGGGATTCGGTTTCCCAACAGTGGTATCAGAGCAGGCTGTAATCACGCGTATGGATTAAACAGGCCATGTTGTCCGTAAGTTATAGAGGGTAGAACGTAGAACTGTGCTAACCCTTGTTTTGCAGCGTTTTTACCCAGCTATTATGGTCACATGATTTTTATTGGTTTTATGTGATTGGATCCCACGATAATTTTTTCATGGTTATTGTTATTTATTGGGTACCACGATTATTTTTCGTGATTGTAATAATTAACGTAGCATGTGTTATTTATTGGGTGCCACGATTATTTTTCGTGATTGTAATAATTAACGTAGCATGTGAACTCCAATGGAGGCATAAGATCGATATTTGTATGTTTCTTCGATTGTAATAGCATTCGACGGTTATTCGGAGATCGAAGATGGTAGATACAAAAGATTCAAGTTATTTGGCTCGAAACAGTTTTTTTTCAGATTCGTAGGGTCTGATTGCAGGGCTATTTCGACCTAGTAAACATTGGAATCAGAAAATCTGTTCTTCACAAAAGTTGTAGATAATTGAATTTCGAATCCAACCCAATTTGAATCACTTCAATTGGAGGTCAGACGAAGAAGATATGACCAAAATACTGAAGGCTGTGCAGTTTACGCGGGAATATGTTAAATCCGAAATTTCTTGCCTAAGCACGGTTGGATTTTGGTTTTCTTGATTGATTCAAACTATCTAAGTCTTCTACACAAATATAGCCGAAGGATTTCAAGTTTGGAAGGACTCCTTATTGCTTAAGGATTTCAAGTTTGGAAGGATTCCTTGTTGCTCAAGGATTGCATCTTTGACCATAATAGTTGAGATGCATATTTTATTATGTTTTCTAATTTATGTTTATGCATGTTTTTATGATTGTTTGCATATGTGATAGTTTACCATATTGGGACAACATGGTAATATATGATTTTTTGACCTAGATTACGTTTTTTGCAAACTTAAAAATTTTGATAACCCTCACAAATTTTTTTTTTTTAAATAACTAAGTGGGAGAGGGAGTTTATTTTTATAAATCCCACGGTCTCCATTACTAGTATGTAGATGATGTAATTAATTTTGTGTGATGGTTTTAGAACCTTCCCCCCCCCCCATCGAGCAAAATTAATTATGGCCTCATCGGTACAGACTTCCTTAAATGATAGGTCTATGATGATTGTTGTGTGAATTACTACACCATCTGAGGTAATTCATAACGGAACAATGAGTCATGGGGCTAGGTAATGGTATACACTTAGCTGTAAATAATAGTATCCTCACCATCTGAGTCACTATTATTATTTATAGGACCGAAGTTATATTGGCTATTTAATTTTGTTTGGCACGGTATAGTGTCTAGATAGTAAAATTAAAAGGTTGTGCATATCTACACGAATGATAAAAAGTAGAGACTTCCCATCGAGGCATGCTCTTCACGGTGTGTAGGGTTGCCAATATTTTTCTTTTAACATGTGGTAGAGGGAACCAATATTAAAATGAAATTCAAAATTTTTATTGCCCTTCATAATTGATTGTTATGTTATTTGATTCTCATATTCAAAAATGGGCTCTTTCAATCCACTTGCCATTATTCTCAAAGAAAATAAACTTACTGGACCAAACTATGTTGACTGGAAAAGAAACTTGAATATTGTGTTAACTGCTGAGGGCCACAAATATGTGCTATCTACGGCATGCCCTCCTATACCTGAAGAAAATGCCACAGAACAGGAAGCAAAGCCTTATAAAGATTGGGTTAAGGCTGATGAGATGGCGCGGTGTTATATTTTGGCTTCTATGTCGAATATATTGCAACATCAGCATCAAGCTATGGAAACTGCTTCTGATATGATGCTGAACCTCAAAGAAATGTTTGGGGATCAGAATCGGGCAGCAAGGCTAGTTGCTATGAAAGAATTGGTGAGCATCACCCATGTTGAAGGGACCCCGATTAGGGATCATGTTCTAAAGATGATAGCTCTTCTTAATGAACTAGAGATCCTTGGAGCTGAAATTGATGGAGAAACCCAGATCGATTTCGTTCTTAACTCACTGCAGTCTGAGAGTTTTAAGTAGTTTCGCCTGACTTATTCTATGAACAAAATGCATTTATCTTTGGCGGAACTTCTTAAGGAACTCCAAGCAGCTGAGGGTCTTTTGGTTGGGAAGAAACCACCATCAGTGCTAATGGCAGAGAAGGCTTCTACTTCTAAGCCGAAAGACAAGAAGAAGTAGAATAAGTCTCAGAAAAAAGTTGTGGAGGCAGTTCATGCGCCTCAAGGTGGAGTGAAAAAGCCTACGGGCAAGTGTTTTCACTGCAAGCAGAAAGGACACTGGAAGAAGGAATGTCCGGTTTTTCTCAATAAAGTGAACAAACAAGGTAAATCTTTTTCACTAGTTGTTGAATCATGTTTAGCGGTGTTATCTACCAGTATCTGGTGTGTAGATATGGGAGTCACTAATCACGTTTGCAATTCATTGCAGGGGTTTCAGGAAACTATAAGACTCAGTGATGGGGAGATTTATCTACATATGGGAAATGCTACGAGAGTGGCAGCAGTTGTAGTAGGAAATGTTTTTTTAAATTTTAGTAGTAATAGGAGTTTAATTTTGAGAGATTATCTTTATGTTCCTACTGTTAGAAGAAACTTGGTTTCAGTTTCTAAGTTAATAAAGGATGAATATTTGGTTTATTTTAGTGACTCTGTGGTTATTAAGTTAAATAAACGTTTTATCTGTTCTGGTTCATTGGTGGATGATCTCTACATTATAAATCTTATATTTCCTACAGTGCAACTGCATGAATTCAATAACACTAATAATTTACCATGTAAGAGAAAAGAGCCTTCGAAATTGAACCAAACGTATCTTTGGCACTTACGTCTTGGTCATATTAATCTGAATAGAATTTCTAGACTGGTCAGAGATGGACCTTTAGGTTCATTAGAAGTTAAGGAACTTCCAGTCTGTGAATTCTGTTTGGAAGGTAAGATGACCAAAAGGCCTTTTTCAGCAAAAGGATATAGAGCCAAAGAGCCGTTGGAATTGGTTCACTCTGATTTGTGTGGGCCTATGAATGTCCAAGCTAGAGGTGGTTTTGAGTACTTTGTCACTTTTATTGACGATTACTCAAGGTATGGATACATTTATTTGATGCGCCGTAAGTCCGAATGCTTTGAGAAATTCAGGGAGTATAGGGCGGAAACGGAAAAGCATTTGGGTAAATGTCTCAAGACACTACGATCTGATCGTGGTGGTGAATACCTCTTGGGAGAGTTTAGGGACTACTTGTCAGCTGAAGGGATTACATCCCAGTTGTCAGCTCCATGTATGCCACAACAAAATGGTGTAGCAGAGAGAAGGAATAGGACTCTTATGGATATGGTAAGATCAATGATGAGTTATTCAGATTTACCAATTTCGTTTTGGGGACATGCACTAGAAACAGCAGCGTATATTCTTAACTTGGTACCATCTAAGTCAGTACCATCTACACCCACAGAACTATGGACTGGGCGCAAACCTAGTCTCCAGCATGTTCGAGTTTGGGGTAGTCCAGCTGATGAGCAACCAAGATTGTATAATCTTGGTGCTCTAGTTCCCTAATTTGTAGCATTTTGATTCCCTTAGATATCATTTGTATCTCATTTTGCACGTAAGTGTTTGTTTTGGTTGTCTCAGGTAATATGCGGCGCTAAGGCGATTCTTAACGCCAAGGATCATAGTCGGAAGTATCCAAGGGTTCGAGGCAGTGAGGCAATGTTCCACCAAGCCCCGTCGGGTGTTTAGTCTAGGCCAAAGAGGGTGTCGGGTCGCTCTCGGGCTGTCTGGGCCAAAGCAGAGCAAAAACTGAAGTTCTGCCTCCTATGAACCGGTACTGGGAATTGGCCAGTACCGGTTCATGCGGTCCAGAGTTGAAGTTTTCCAGCTTTTGAAGACCTATGAACCGGTACTGGGAATTGGCCAGTACCGGTTCATACTGCAGATTACAGCCACGTTTTTGCTGCTTTTTCTACTTTCTACTTTTGGAATATCTTCCACTTTTAGCTACTTTTGGGATATTTTCTTGGGATATTTTGTGAGAGAGAAACCACCTTGTATAAATAGGGTCTCTCTCTCTTTTTCTCTTCTTGATCATCTTGTCACTTTCTACTTTAAGTCTTTTATTTTTCTAGAACTCCATTAATGGCTTTCAAGCTTTTCTAGCTAATTTCTTCAAGAACTCCTCAAGGTATTTGTCATTTAATGTTTTCTTGTTTATTAATGTTGTAGCCGCGGACTAGATCCTTTATAAAATCAACTTTATTTTCATTTCTATCGGTTAAAATTCATGTCTTATTTCTATGCTTTGGTTTTTGCTTTAAGTATGTGTGAGTAGTCGTTTGGCCAAGTCTTAGGATAATCTTTCTTGAGGACTTAGGTGATTATTTGGTTTTCAAATATTAGGGCTTAAAAGCATGATTTACGGAATAGAGCTTAACTTGCATTTTTGGTCCAAGCAAAGGGGTGTTAACTACTTGGTGAGGCATTTGTCAAGCGGTCTTGGCAAGCGGCTCCCTGAGGGCTCATGGCCTCTTATGTGTTCGATAAATTTGTCAAACAAGTTGGTTCGCCTCCGTTTAATCACATCTTTCATTAAATGTAGTCATTAAAGTTAAATTCTCCGAGCGAGAGCACGCGGTTGTGACCCTCGCCTGAGTCATTATGAGAACCGGTAACCTCCTTTGTCAAGGGTTAGAAGATCCTTAGACTTGCCTACTTTAAGTTAATTAAGCTTTTTCCTAGTCTTTTGCCCGGGCAATTTTTACCAATTCTACGCAAAATCAAGTTGGCCGTCTTGAACGCCGTTTTCTACCTTTTAAACCTACAATCCAAACTAGCTACATTGCGAATTCCCTGTGGTACGATCCCGGTCTTGCCGGTTTACTATGCTACCGATGACCTAGCCCTACGCTTGGGGTTTTTCTCAACCTTATTTGAAGGCGAGGTTCAGAGGCTAAGCATTCTTGGCGCCGTTGCCGAGGAATTCTTTATCTAGCTTATTTGGAGGATCGACAAACCATTGTAAGTACTCCGTTTAATTTTCCTTTTATGTGTATTGAACTCAACTTAGCGGATACCTCTAACTGAGCCACCAATTCGACTTGAGGTTTAACGAAGCTAGTCGAGCATCAATTGCCTTTTTACTTTCTATTTATTATTGCTTATATAGCTGTGGTGGTGGCATAACCCCACAGAACTGTTTAAGAACGAGGCGGCGGCATAGCCCCTCTAGTCTGCTTTATTGGTCTGTGCAGGTTGTATGCTCAATATTTATCGTAGCCCCTTATCGAATCGGCTACATCGATCTGCATCTCGCGAGTTATCACCTCCATTGAGCCCAATGGCAGATCAACCGGCAGCGCGTACTTTGCGCGATTATTTAACGCCAGAAAGAGGTCCACATGTCTCCCCCATAGCCATTCCCACTTGCACTGCCGCCAATGCGTTTGCTTTTAAGCTAGAGTACCATCGGGTTATACCAGAGTTTCGGGGGCGTGAATTGGAGGATCCCTATGCTCACATTCGGGAATTCGAGACTATCGTTAGCACCTTTATGACAGGGCCGGGACAGCTAGATCAAGCTCGCCTGAAGTTATTTCCCTTCTGGCTCAAAGACAAGGCTAAGCAGTGGTTCCATTCTTTGAAGCCCCGCTTTTTGCTGACATGGGGGGAAGTGCAAGATGTGTTCACCATAAAGTTCTTTCCGGTCAACCGAACCAAGCTTCTTATGGATCAAATTCAGAATTTCAAGCAAAAAGATGGGGAGGTCTTCTACAAGTATTGGGAGCGTTACAAGGATTTACTTGCAGCTGTCCCACACCACAATTTTCCCATGTATCTTGTGATTAACTATTTCTATTTGGGTTGTGATCGGGAGTCTAAGCAGCTTCTGGATACTATGGGGAGCGGTGACTTTATGGGAAAGGACCCCGATGCCGCTTGGGAATTCTTAGATGCTTTGGCCGAGAGAGCTCAAACTTGGCAATACATTGATCCAGGTGACCAAGCTATGAGAAATCAAGGACCGGGAGGCTCCGGTAAGTTTTCGGTGAACGAGCATAATGGTCTTGAAATGCGGTTGGATGAGTTATCGTTAAAGTTGGACAAAATGAAGCTAGATTCGGTCCAAGTGAAAGAAGTGAAAGAAGTGAAGGAGGTTCGCCAAGTGGAAGAAGTTTGTGTCATTTGTGAGACTACGGGTCATTCGACCGACAACTGTCATACCATCCCCACCCTCCGACATCACTATAATCAACTCCCCGAAGAAGTATGTGCTCTGAATCAACGTTGGGATCCATATTCCAATACTTACAATCCGGGGTTGAGGTCTAATCCGGCTTTCCGGTGGGGTAACCAGAATGAGGCCGGCTCGTCAACTTCTCAAGCCCCTCCTCCTCAGAATCAAACTTGGCGCCAACCTCAGTTTCAAGGTCAGCCACGGTTCCCTACGGTTCCATCTCAAGGACCTCCCGGATTCATACCGCCAAACCAGTTCCAAGGGCAAAACCAATTTCAGCATCAACCAGCACCGCCGCCATGACGTTCTTTGGAGGATACTTTGAATGCATTCTGTCAAATGCAAACGACCACCAATGAGCAAACTGCTCAAGCGATGAACGATATAAGGAATCAAATGGGCAAGTTGATGTAGGGAGGTATTCCCGAGCAGATACATTTAGTTACCGAACACGTGATGTTTGGGAACACGTGGTAAATACGACTGGACTTATCGCCGGGCAGTATGAAGAACAGCGATATGGAACAATGACATGTGAAGTCCTTGGTCCATGTAATCTGTTCGGCTGAATAAAGGCCGATGACATGACAAGTCACTGGTGTAAACTATCTGTTCGGCAGATAGGAGACATTTTGATTACGTTTGGACCAAGTTACATGTGAAGTCCCTGGTCCAGGTAGTCTGTTCGGCCATGAGACAGCCGAACAAAGAAGGAGCTCCAATCAAGAGTAGGAGCAGAGGGAATACTTTAGAAGATTCCAGAGTAGTCATGTCCCATAAAGGGATAAAGATCCCAAGAATATAGAATCTGAGAAAGATACCCAACGAGTATGGGATGTTCGGCTCTTAAAGGAAAAGAATCCTAAAAGGACTCTTTTCCATAAACTGATAAAGGAAACGAGACTCCTTGATATCCTGGGTTTTCTATACGAGTTAGGAATTCTATGGCAACAAGGATGCTTGGACAGCAAGCATCCATAAATCTATAAATATGAGGTAAACCTAGAGGTGAAAAGTATGCAATACATTGTATTATTATTGCTTTCCTACTGATAATTAGGGTTGAGTTTTCTAGTACGTGATACTAACAAAGGCATCGGAGGGCCTTTGCCACGAGAGGCAAAGGTGCACTCACCCCCTGTCTATTTTGCAGATTAGGGTTCAGACGTCGAGCTAGGGTTCCGGTGAAGAGGCACGAATAAGCCGTTGCAATCCAGTTGATCTGAAGCATCAATTGTTTTCATCCCCCTACAATTGGCGCCGTCTGTGGGAAACGAAAGAATTCCCTTTTGAAATACGACCATGGTAGAAGTAACTCCAGCAACACCGCATGAACCAAAAGATGTGTTAGATGGAGGAAGGGACAAATCACCACCTGGGGCTCCGAGAAAGCCCCAGGGTGGGCACAGGAGGAACACGAGTAAGGACCGCCCCCTTACCGTGCATCATAACTCCAAAAATAGAGGAGATGGAGAGACGGCTTCGAGATCCACGAGAAGGAGTAAATCCCATCAAAAGGATGAATCGATCGCGCACTCCAGGAGTGTGCACCATAGCGACGACGTTCTTGATAGAAAGAGGCAAGAAGTCGAGGACTATGCTCGTCTGATTAAAAAACGAGAGCATGAGATCAGAGAATTGGAAAGAATTAGGGAGCATCCGGAGGATTCTGGACTATCTCGAAGAAATTCTAGAGGCAGTAGGTATGCTGTGGTACAATACAGAAAAGCTCCTTCACGAGGAAGAAGGAGCAGAAGCAGGAGCAGAAGTCCTGTTATAGGGCGTCATGAGGCTTCTCCACGAAAAAGGGAAAAAAAAGGTAGAAGCCGAACACCAGAGAGAAGGACTTCTTCACGAAAAAGGAGGAGCAGAGACCGAAGTTCTACCCCCGAGGAGGAGGACACGAGAAAACATCATCGAGACAGGTACGAGAGACCTGATGCTGATTGGGTCAAGGCTTCGGCCCACAAGTCAAAAGAGCAAGAGGATGGGACAGTAACTGCACGAGAAGCAGCGCGCAAGGCCCTGAGTAATATTGCAGCCTCCCCCTTTACAAAAAGGCTACAAGAAGCAAGATTGCCGAACAGAGTGAAGCACGGAGCGTTCGTACTTTATGAGACAAACACGGATCCCGTGGCTCACATACAGCATTATCAACAGGCCATGTTTATGCATGAAGGGGATGATTCCATCTTGTGTAAGATGTTTCCCTCCAGTCTTGGCAAGGTGGCTTTATCCTGGTTTCATAAGTTGGCCCCACGATCCATACGAGGATGGAGGCAGTTGGCCGAGGAATTCACTGCTCGGTTCTTGACAAGCAGAAAGGCCCCAAAGACATTTGAGAGTCTTTCCACCATGAAACAGGAGGAGAACGAGCAAATTAGAGATTATGCAAAGAAGTACTGGGAAACTTTCAATGAAATTGAAAGTTGCAGTGAAGAGTATGCAATTGCCACATTCAAAACTGGTTTGCCTGTTCGGGGAGAGCTACGCCGTTCGTTGAATAAACATCCGGTAGCCACCTTGGCTAAATTGATGGAACGGATAAAGCAACACACCAGAATGGAGGATGACATACTCCGTGAGGATGGCAGGACGGTTGCCGAACAGCCGAAGGCACCTGCCAAAAAAGTAGATAAGCCAGAGCCCAAGACTTACAAAGAGAGAAGGGAGTACGGGCAGGCTAAGAAAGAGCCATACAAGGACAAGCAAGCTCCTGACCCCAAGTCCTTTTTTTCTATCACTACGGTTTGGAAGGAGCCAATTTACAGGATTCTTTATCGAATAAAGAATCAGCCATATTTTAAATGGCCCCCAAGTCTAGGCGGAGACAAAGATGCAAAACGTGCTACGAATCAGCACTGCAGTTATCACAAAGATTGGGGCCATATGACCGAGGACTGTGAGATATTCAAGAGGCACCTTGATGATTTGGTCTCTCGGGGCTATCTCAAGGAGTTTATCCAGGAGGACCCTAAAGAGAAAGGGAAGGCTATGGAGCTGGGTTAAGAGCAAATCCCTAAAGGCGTGATCCATATGATACATGGGTTGGCTGCACCTTATACGAGGAGTGAGGTGAGGCTGTTGCAAAGACAGGTCAAACACGATCAGCACGTGATGCGATTGGGAAACAAGAGAGGGCGAGAAACTGATGTATGCAATGAGAGCTTGGCATTCAGTGATGATGACTTGGGAGAGGTTCAAATACCCCATAACGATGCATTGGTCGTAACCCTACGAGTTGGGGAATATGACATCGAGAGAATTCTAGTGGACTCGGGGAGTTGTACAGAGGTATTGTACTATGATGCATTCAAAAAGCTGGGCCTGGCCCAATCTGACTTAGAACAGTCAACAACACCTCTTATTGGGTTCGGTGCAGGAGCAGTCTGGCCCCTTGAAAAGGTAACATTACCTGTTCGGGCTGGATCAGTGGTGTTGAGAACAGACTTTTTGGTGGTCGATGTCCCATCTTCCTATAACGCGATTATAGGGAGGACGTGGTTGCACAAAATGAGAGCAGTCTCCTCGACTTATCACCAGATGGTGAAATTCCCAGGTTCAAATGGGATTGAAGTCCTTAAAGGCAACCAGAAGGTGGCATAACAATGTTTGATTTCTATCATCAAAACAGCTCCAAAGGCCCTCCATGTTCATACATTAGAAGTACCAGATCAACCAACCATCGAGGATGTTGGAAGGAGCCCGGATGAAAAAGTGATTGAAGGATTGGAAAAGATTCAGATCAACGAGACTGATCCTGAAAGATATTTTCTAATTGGGGAATCACTACCAGCAAACGAAAAGGCTGAGTCGATAAGATTTCTAAAGGAGTATATTGATGTTTTTGCATGGGTGCCAGAGGAAATGCCCGGAGTGGATGCAGATGTGATCTGTCAGCATTTAAACATTGACCCTCAGCACAAGCCGATCATTCAGAAAAAACGAAGGGCAGCCGTGCAGCATGTAGATGCAGTGATTGAGGAGGTCGATCGATTACTGGAGGCCAAGGCAATACGTGAAGTCTATTACCCAGAGTGGTTATCCAACACTGTTGTGGTAAAGAAGAAGAATGGTAAGTGGTGTGTCTGCGTGGACTTCACAGACCTGAACAAAGCGTGTCCTAAGGACAGTTTTCCTTTACCCAGGATTGACCAATTGGTTGATGCAACCTCTGGTTACGAGCGGATGAGTTTTCTCGATGCATATCGAGGATATCATCAGATTGCTATGTTTGAACCTGATCAAGAGAAGACTTCGTTCATCACACCACGAGGGTTATACTGTTACAGTGTCATGCCGTTTGGGCTGAGGAATGCTGGGGCTACATACCAAAGACTTGCAACCATCATGTTCAAAAAACTCATTGGGAAAACATTGGAGGTTTACATAGACGATATGGTGGTAAAAAGTCGAGAAAAAGGAGGGCATATTACTGATTTAAAAGAAGTCTTTGAAATTTTGAGGAAATACAAGTTGAAGCTCAAAGACTCGAAGTGTGCGTTTGGAGTTGGTTCAGGAAAGTTCCTGGGCCATTTGGTAACTATGAGGGGGATAGAGGCAAATCCCGAGCAGATCGATGCTTTGCAGAGATTACAGAGTCCCAAAACTACTAAGGAAGTCCAAAGGCTGACTGGGATGGCAGCAGCACTAAACAGATTCATCAGCAAGTCGAGTGACAAATGCAGACCCTTTTTTCAGCTACTGAAAAAGAGGGAGGGATTTGAATGGGGAGCAGAATGTGAGCAAGCTTTCCAGGACCTGAAGAAGTACCTGGCCGAGCCCCCACTGTTGTCAACTCCACAGCCAGGTGAGTCTTTAATTCTGTACTTAGCTGTTTCCAAGCACGCATTAAGTGCAGTCTTGTTGATGGATTTGGGGATCGAGCAAATCCCCATTTATTATGTTAGCAAGACATTATTGAATGCAGAGACGAGATATCTGCCTTTAGAAAAACTTGTCCTGGCACTTAGGACAGCAACCAGGAAATTGCCACACTACTTCCAAAGCCATAAGGTTGTGGTTTATACTGAGTATCCATTAAAATCACTGCTTCGAAAGGCAGATTTCTCGGGAAGGATCTCGACGTGGTCCGTGGAGTTAAGTCAGTATGATCTCGAGTATCAGCCACGCACAGCAATTAAAGGCCAGGTGTTGGCTGATTTTGTGGCAGAGTTTTCCCCCACTGTTGCTCCCTTGCCTCCTACGAGAAAGGAACAGGCAGCTAAGACATCATCCTTGAAGGATCAACCCGTAGCCGAACAAGATCCCAAAGAATGGAAGTTATTCGTTGATGGATCAGCGTGTAATACTGGTTCTGGAATTGGAGTTGTCCTCTTTCCTCCTCAAGGAGTTCTCATTGAACTCTCTATTCGGCTTGGATTCAGTGCATCGAATAATGTGGCTGAATATGAAGCACTCTTGGCAGGATTGAGAAGTGCGAAGACCCTTAAAGCAGAACGGGTCAGGGTGTATTGTGATTCCCAGCTTGTTGTGAATCAACTGTCCGGCGAGTACGAGACTCGGAATGAAAAGATGGTAGCCTACGTGCAGGCAGCAAAAGACTTGCTTGATACCTTCGAGAGGGTATATATTGAGCAAATAAGTTCTGGACAGAATGCTCATGCAGATTCTTTAGCTTGGTTGGCTGCAGCAGTACCAACAGAGTTCAAAAGAAGGGTGGCAGTAGAATACCTAAATGAGCCGAGCATTGGGAGGAGTGTAGACTTGGTCTTGGACGTGAACCAAGGACCAAGTTGGATGGATCCAATAATGGAGTTCTTACGAGACAAGATACTCCCTTCTGATAAAAAGGAGGCCCACAAGATAAGAGTCAAATCTGTTAGGTTTTGGCTCTCCCCAGAGGGTAAGTTGTATAGGAAATCCTTTACAGGTCCCTATTTGCTATGCGTACATCCTGAGATGGTACAGAAGTTCCTTCATGAGGTCCACGAGGGAACATGTGGGAGCCATGCTGGAGGGAGATCCATTGCCCACCGAGCAATTACTCAAGGCTACTGGTGGCCACACATGCAAGAAGATGCAAAGGTTTATGTAAAGATTTGTGAGAAGTGCCAAAAATTCTCACCAATGATTCGAACACCTGCCGAGGATCTGGTGCCTTAGACGAGTCCCTGGCCTTTTGCCCAATGGGGAATGGATATCGTGGGCCCATTGCATAAAGCAACTAGGAATCGAAAATTCTTGCTTGTAGCAACTGATTATTTTACGAAGTGGATTGAGGCAGAACCATTGGCCAAAATCACTGAACCTATGATAGAAAGGTTCGTGTGGAAAAGCATCATCACTCGCTTTGGGGTCCCTTATTCATTGATTACAGATAATGGATCCCAATTTCAGAAGAAATTCAAGGCTTTTTGTGCCCAGTATGGAATACGAAATTATTACTCCACTCCGGCTTACCCTCAGAGTAATGGGCAAGCAGAGGCATCCAATAAAACTATCCTAGATGGGATAAAGAAGAGACTGGACAAAGCAAAGGGAAAATGGCCTGATGAGTTACCATTAGTTTTGTGGGCTCACCGAACAACGCCTAGGAGGTCTATGGGAGAGACCCCCTATTCGTTGGCATTTGGAACAGAGGCTGTCATACCTCTGGAAGTGGGTCTGCCGACCAACAGGACAGCTTTGGTTGAAAGTGGAGGCAATGACAGGGCCCTTGAAATCGAGCTTGATCTTGCCGAGGAGAAGAGAGAAAAGGCCTTGGTACATCTTGCTTCTTACCAAGAACAGCTGATGAAAAGCTACAACAAACATGTTCATCCTAGAGAATTTGGTGTTGGGGACCTTATGCTAAGAAAAGTGCTCGGCAACACCAAGGTGGCAAATGAAGGCAAGCTGGGGGCCAACTGGGAAGGCCCGTATAGAGTAACTGAGATTGTGGGCATAGGAGCCTATAGATTGGCAGATCTGGATGGTGATCCAATTCCGAGGCCTTGGAATGTTCATAATTTACGAAAGTTCTTTGTTTAGAAGTATTAAATTCTGTTTTGGATTTACACTACGTGATTGTGTGGGAATTACGAATATAATTCCTTTGTTCTAGTTTTGATTATTTTTGCAAAGGGTACGAGTAACGCCCTCTTGCGTTTTACAGATTATGAATAAAATCACTTCTTTCGAATAACTGTTATGGTATCTAAATACGAACTACGAGTTTGGTTCTCCTTATTCGTATTGGGGAGCAGGGTATACCTTTTGAGTATGACCTTTTGAGTATGTGAAACTTAAAAATTTTGTACATTTTTTAGTACGTGACACTTAGCGAATACAAGTACGAAACACTTGTATAGAATTTCAAGTATGTGAAACTTGGGTATACATTTGAACGCAAGTATGAAAACACTTGTATGTATTTTCTTAAGTACGTGATACTTAGCAAGTATGAAAACACTTGTATGTTTTCTTTTAAAAAATACAAGTACGAAATACTTGTATGGACGTTCAAAGTACGTGATACTTAACAAGTATGAAACACTTGTATGGATTTTTAAAGTATGAGATAACTTAAACGAGTAGTTCTAAGTACGTGATACTTATAGGTTTTTGTGTAAGTACGTGAAACTTAACGACTGCAAGTACAAGACTTTTATAAAAATTTATTGGCATGGCTTGAAAACATAACGAGTATATGTTAGCTACATTTATTTAAGTACGAGAAACTTAAAAACGTTAAGTACGTGAACTATCTGTTCTTAAGTATCAGCAAACGAATGATGGTCAACAGTACGAAATACTTAGACTACATTGCATCTGAACAGATGCAGCAAACAGGGAAGCCGAGCAACAAATTAAGGTTATGCCACGAAGGGCCGAATACCTGTGTTAACAAAATATTTAACTGTACTGGTGCCACACAGGGCCAAAATATGCTTATGGTCACGCAGGACCAGCAACCAAAACAGTTCATGTACTTACCGAATCAATCCACATTTTGGACCTCTAGAGTATCAGTGTTGATCTCAGTATCAGCACCATCTTCGACTGCGTTCTGTTCCAAGTCAATGGGCTCAAGGGTTGAAACCCGAGCAGGTGATTGAGAAGGATGCACATTAGCAGCCATGTCTTCTTCAGCATCGGCAAATTCTTCGATCTGCTGTTCAATGTCATCTACTGGATGCTGCAACCCCCATTTTAGTCAAACAAGCCTCCCAGCAGGCAGCCCAGATCTGATCTTGAATGGCAGGCATCTGCTCCACGTAACTGGAAGTAGTAGTATCAAAACCCTTCTGGTATCCGTCTTCGTAGGCCGCCTTTTTTGTATTGTCAATTTCGGACAGTGCCTGACTGAGACCCTCCTCGGCAGTTTCGAGTTTTTCCTTGGTCGCTGCTGCTTCCGCCTTTGCCTTATCTCTCTCTCTCTCCAGCCTTGCCATTGATTGAAGTTGCTTTGTGTTATCTCTCAATAGCCTGTTGCGCTCTTGTTCAACCTCTTGAAATTTTTGATTCAATGCAACCATCTCTTGAATAAACTATGGGTTACCAAGAGAGAGTTAGTAAAGTACAGTACTAAGTTTGCAACTCATTTGAAGAAAGGTTTTTAGATATTACCTTAATTCCACTGACGAGACCAGTGGATACTAGCCGGTCAGGTGTAGATGCGGATTCCTTCTGCATATCCACTGGGAGCAGCAACCCTTGAGCTAGGGCAAGTGCTGTTTTTGATGAGCTAGCACTGTCCCCAACATGAACAGGACGGTCACCCCTAGGGAATGAAGGAGTCCATGTTTCTGGAAGCGCTTGAGCAGTTGGTGAAACAGAACCAGCAGGGTCCTCAGACCTTGGTCGTTTGTCCCGATGAGCATTAGCAGCATCAAAGGGAGCATCCTCTTCACGAGGAGAAGAGGACGATCTTACTGATCCCCCCTATTGCGACGTGATCGTGGGGGCGGGGCGCCAGTAGATGCTACCCTGCTGGTAGCACCACGTCCCAGTGTGGAGACAGTAAGTAAAGAGCTCAGGTTAAGAGGTTGACGGGTCATTGTACCTGGTGATCGAGAATAACCGGACGAGGGAGACTGGCTGGTATCACGATTTATGTAACGCCCCGAATTTTGGGTACGTTAAGAAGACAATTTATTGATAAAATCTATAACGCCCTGAATTTTGGGTACGTTAAAAGGACATTTTATTGATAACATCAAATGGAGTCTGGCTCTTATTACAACAAATACTCTCACAAGAGTTCAATATTTTACACAAATGAAGGGGTTCTAAGGTTCCTAACTACAGCTCCTCAGCTCCTCTATTCTTGCCAGCTCCTCAGCTCCAAAGCCTCCACGGTGATCTGCTTACCCTGATCATCTACAAAGTCTGACACATTATACCAGCGTCGCCACCGATATAATATGTCAGGGTCACCAAAAGGCAACACCGTGAGCTACAAAGCTCAGCAGAGTAATCCCATACCCGCTAACCCATAACTTATAAACAATAGGAAATAACACATCAATTTCCACATGATAAGTATATATACGTAGTTAACAATCAATGACACATCCACATTCGTTAATCAACTATCGTTGGTGTCCAAGATTTCAGAGTTTCTTCTACGCGACTCATCGTAGACAGTGTCAACATTTTCACTTACAAAACAACCTTTCAAAAACCATTTGTTTAACACAAAAACATTTGCATTGGCTCCGTACCGCGGATAACCAAGCATACACACCCAACCTCGGTTCCGCCGCGCCGGGTTCCCGAGTATCCTTACAATGGTTCCGCCGCGCCGGGTTCCCATTGGCACACAAAAAATATTTGCATTGGCTCCGTACCGCGGATAACCAAGCATACACACCCAACCTCGGTTCCGCCGCGCCGGGTTCCCGAGTATCCTCACAATGGTTCCGCCGCGCCGGGTTCCCATTGGCACACAATTGCATTGGCTCCTCTCCGCGGATAACCAAGCCATACCTCACAATGGTTCCGCTTTTCCCGGATTCCCATTGGAACGCACACAACCTCACAATGGTTCCGCTATTCCGGATCTCCATTGGAACACACACAACCTCACAATGGTTCCGCTTTTCCCGGATTCCCATTGGAACGCACACAACCTCACAATGGTTCCGCTATTCCGGATCTCCATTGGAACACACACAACCTCACAATGGTTCCGCTTTTCCCGGATTCCCATTGGAACGCACACAACCTCACAATGGTTCCGCTATTCCGGATCTCCATTGGAACGCACACAACCTCACAATGGTTCCGCTATTCCGGATCTCCATTGGAACACACACAACCTCACAATGGTTCCGCTTTTCCCGGATTCCCATTGGAACGCACACAAAACACACACCACACAATGGGCTACCACGTCCGGCCACATTGTGGTTTTCACAATCCACGCAATGGGCTACCAAGTCCGGCCACATTACGAGTTTTCATACACACAACGGGCTACCAAGTCCGACCACGTTGCGGTTTTCAAAATCTACACGATGGGCTACCACGTCCGGCCACATCGCGGTTTCCAAAACATTTCAACCTTTTCAAATGTTTCTTTTACACTCGCACACAACTCACATAATGCCACCCAAAACCGGTCATTATGTTGTTTCAAAAATATTTCCTTCCTCGGAAAACGTTTCCTTTCATTAATCACACCCTAGGTGTCATGTTTCTACATTCTCGGTTCTCGTGTCTCGTTTACATTCAAGACTCCGCGGTAGGACACGTATCTTTCTAACAAGATCGTCCAATTCTATATTACTTTAACACGCTCAATCACTACTTATAGCATAACGCCACATATACGGACGCCTTTGGAGTGTATCACTTATGCTTTATTCAAAGCACAACGCCACATGTACGGACGTCTTTGGAGTGAAAGCACTTATGCTTTATCACATACCACAAGTAATACGAGCAACTTATATATACATACTCATAATCATCTTAAAGATCGAAATACAATATTTCTAAACAAACGATAAGTACGTAAATAAAGATAACCTACTTTATACTTGGGTTGGAAGACAAAGAGATCCTACTTATACTTAGGGAAGTGAGTAGAGGTATTCTACCTTACTTCTTGGCGGTAGTCGGCTACGGAAAGTACGTCGGTGGTCGGGCGGAGTAACTTCCTACGGTGGTCTCCGGTAGCTTCGAAAGAGAAAGGTTTCTCTCGAAACTTCTACTTGACTAAACTACTACTACTTTATAGATCGAAGGGTGGTCGAGTGGCGGTCTAGTGGCGGCCTAGGATGAGTTTCTTGAAGAACTCAAGAACACTCAAGAACAAAGGAAGAACTAACAAGAACAAAGAAAGAAACAAAGAATTCTAGAGAGAAGGAAGAGCAAAGCTTGAAGGTGTGAGTTCAATGCTTGGAATGGGGTGCTATTTATAGGCAAAACCTTGGCTCCTTCTCCCTCTTCATGGCCGGCCCCCCTCTCTCTCTCTTTACCTCAAATTTGACACATGGCAAGCAATCTTTGAAAGATCAAAGTCTAACCCTAGGCTTGCATGGCTAAGATTGTCCTTGGATGGGATTATGGGAGATTTGGTTGGAAGATTTGGAGACAAAGGTACAAGATTTGTTTTGAACAAATCCTAGAAGTACAAATGGGAGTTATATTTGGTTAGGAAAAAGATTCTCCATGGACTTTGAAAGATCAAGAAAGATCAAGAAAGTACAACCCATCTTCCTTCCTCCTTCCTCCTCTCTCTCTCTCTCTCTCTCTCTCTCTCTCTCTCTCCTAGTACACTACACACACACACACATATATATATATATATATATATATATATATATGCACACATAAGAAAGAATAAGAAAGGTACAAGATTCACAAAATCAAATACCCAATAAAAAAATCCAATTTAAGCACATGCCCCTTTAAATAAAATAAACTAGGGTACTTTGTAATCTAGAAAGATCAAGTCCCCAATAAATAAATCCAATTGGGTATAAAACCCCAATACAAAATAATAAAAGAGTACTAAGGAGAATATTAGGCCTTTAAAGGCTACAAGGCTACTAAGTACTTTCAAAATAAAATTTTGGTACTTCATCACATGGGTTTTAAGAAAAAAAGACTAGTTTAATAAGCCCATGTACTTGGTGAAAGAATAACTCTATTACCCAATGGATAATAAATACCCTAACGGTTATCGTCCAATGGATAATAAGGTACGAGTACTTTAAATTATAATTTAAGTCTTTTAAAAGGCTACATGTCCTTTTTGAAATTTACCCATGTGTTTATATATATGTACTTAGCCAAATATAATAAAGGAAAAAGCTTTTGACCAATGGGTAAAGATTACCCTAACAATCATTGTCCAAGGGACAATAGTTACTAGGGTACTTTTTATAGTAAAATATTCAAAAAGTACTTTTAAAGTAATTGTAAAAGTCTATTCAAGTACTTTTGCTCAAATCTTTTATTAAACCCTTTTAATATAAAGAATTGGGTTTCTATTATCCAATGGATAATAGCTCCCCTAACTTTTATTGTCCAAAGGACAAAGAGTAAAACCAATTTAACAAAAGGAAATAAATAAGTAATTTTCTAGGGTTAAAAAGTTTGACTAGGATTCTCCCCAATAAAATAATAATAAAGTACAAGTCAAATCAACTTTATTGGAAGTTTCCTTGTCACATCGGTACTTTATTTGGTCAAAAGTCTCTATTATCCAATGGTCACTAACTTCCCTAACGGTTATTACCCAATGGATAATAGTTTCCCTTGCGGTTAATAACCATTGGACAAAAGAGTACAAGTACCTTTTATAAAAATAAAATTTTGAAAAGACTACATGTACTTTTATAATAAAAAGTTTTATTATCCAATGGACAAAATTTACCCTTGCGGTTATTAACCAATGGATAATGGAGGGGTGGAAGAATCCCCAATAAACAAAGAATAAATGTACTTTGCACATGTTTTTATAAACCATTAAAATACTATATCTTGTACTTTACCAAAATATTTAAATGGAAGCCTATTGTCCAATGGATAAAGATTACCCTAACCATTATGGACCAATGGGTAAAGGCAAAGGTTCAAAAGGTCCAAGGGTTTCAAAAGGTCCAACTAGTAACTAGGTAAGTTGGTTGCTTGGTTCCTCCAAGTAGTCGGTTGGAAATTAACCAATTTGGCCAAGTAGGGTTTCTAGTTGAGACCAAAATCTAACTACAACGAATTTTACAAGAAAACATATAGTCACTCAAAAGAAAATAAGTAAATTAAAAAAAATTCAAATTTTTAACGAAATTTTTATAGACCAAAATTCAGGGTCGTTACAATTTAGAACCAATTGTTCGGGTTGTTGCTGTTCAGAAACTGGTCCACGAGTAGATCTTCTGAGTCTTAAACGAGGAAGCGGCACACCTTCCGAAATGGGAACTTCACCAGGTTGACCAGCAACAGTAACCCCAGCTTGAAGTCTTGAAATGCGTTGTTGAGGAACAGGTGGAAGTAGAAGCAGTACTGGTGCTGGGATGGGCAAGTCTTCTGTCAATGACCCCTCTGTATGCAGGGTCGTATCCCAGCAGTATGTCCGCGTCTCGACCCCGACCAGCTGTTCGGGTACCTGGTTCTCCTGTGTATTTTAGGATCTTGTTTATGTCCTCTGTTCGGACGTAGCTCGGCTCACGTCTAGGACGTTTGTTAACATTCTCAGCTGCAAGATTGGAGTTATAAAACCAAAATTAGGCACATTGAAAGCTACGAGAAAGCAGTAAATGAAGAAATTACAAAAGATGAAAAGCAAGAGCATACGTGGATAACCCCATATGTGGGGGCAATGGAGCCCTAGCACTTGGCCATCTTCCCCTAAAGGCTCGAATGCTCCAGTCACATAGAGGAAGTCGATCTCGTGGTCACGAGCAGAATCTGGCAGATTGAGCACGAAACGCTTTTCTGCCCTTCTAACTTTGAAATAGTAGGTATTATATTCAGGGTTTAGTACAATACTGTACCACCACTGAATATCCCAAATTCCTAACTGGGTCCCTAGGATCCTATTCAAAGCTATCACACCCATTATCAGCCTAAAGACGTTTGTTGATACTTGCATGGGGGTGAGACGATACCAGTTTAGGATCTGGCGGAGTAGTGGGTGAAGGGAAAATCGGACTCCACCTTCGACGATGGCCACGATAGGGATGCACATTCTATCCCAGGAGCCACCATCCCTATCTGCTCCTAAAGGGGCGAGTTCGAGCCCCACATTATCAGGGATGCTATACTCAGACCTAAATGCCGCCATGGCAGTTGGGGTTTCACAGAGCTTCCTAAATTTATTGGGTCTAGGAGGGTGATCATCATCATCAGCCATGAGTATATTCGCAAAAGAAGAATAAAAAACCGGAAATGGGAACGAATAGAAACCCTAGAAACAACCCACGAATCTGAGAGTGAGATCTCAGAGGGAAGCCTAAGTAGACGAAATGGAGTAAGAACGAGAATCTTACAAGAATAATGTGACGATTCCCTGGAGTGCAATTGAATTTGCAGACGGCGGCGATGGCGGATAGCGGGATGTTTTTTCCTGGTTTCTAGACAGAGAGGGAGCGAGTTTTGGAGTTTTTGGGTGGTGAAATCCAAAATGAGCCCTTTCTGGGATTTAGATGCCAGAGACGGAGACGAAACGTCTCGTCTCACACCATTACCTTTTAAGTAACGGGATAAAGGGATCAAGCTAACGTCGTATTGACATCGTTAAGATAAAACGTCAGTTCACATTTAATGTAAAAGCGTACGATATGCGCCACATGGAGTCATTACCTCGAGATGGTATAATGACAGAGGCGCCAAAAGGCATCAATGAGATATTGAAATTATGACTGCACGGGATCAAAAGAGTTTGGTCTAGATAGAATTCTGTTTCTAAGCATCATATATTGCCCCCGAACAGTGGTAAATACATGAAGCTGGGGAGCAATTGTAGGGAGGTATTCCCGAGCAAATACATTTAGTTACCGAACACGTGATGTTTGGGAACACGTGGTAAATACGACTGGACTTATCGCCGGGCAGTATGAAGAACAGCGAACAATGACATGTGAAGTCCTTGGTCCATGTAATCTGTTCGGCTGAATAAAGGCCAATGACATGACAAGTCACTGGTGTAAACTATCCGTTCGGCAGATAGGAGACATTTTGATTACGTTTGGACCAAGTTACATGTGAAGTCCCTGGTCCAGGTAGTCTGTTCGGCCATGAGACAGCCGAACAAAGAAGGAGCTCCAATCAAGAGTAGGAGCAGAGGGAATACTTTAGAAGATTCCAGAGTAGTCATGTCCCATAAAGGGATAAAGATCCCAAGAATATAGAATCTGAGAAAGATACCCAACGAGTATGGGATGTTCGGCTCTTAAAGGAAAAGAATCCTAAAATGACTCTTTTCCATAAACTGATAAAGGAAACGAGACTCCTTGATATCCTGGGTTTCCTATACGAGTTAGGAATCCTATGGCAACAAGGATGCTTGGACAGCAAGCATCCATAAATCTATAAATATGAGGTAAACCTAGAGGTGAAAGGTACGCAATACATTGCATTATTATTGCTTTCCTACTGATAATTAGGGTTGAGTTTTCTAGTACGTGATACTAACAAAGGCATCGGAGGGCCTTTGCCACGAGAGGCAAAGGTGCACTCACCCCCTGTCTATTTTGCAGATTAGGGTTCAGACGTCGAGCTAGGGTTCCGGTGAAGAGGCACAAATAAGCCGTTGCAATCCAGTTGATCTGAAGCATCAATTGTTTTCATCCCCCTACAGTTGACTACGTCTATTGGCATTCTACAACAAGAGAAAGGGAAGCTCCCCACTCAACCTTTGGCAAATCCTTAAAGTCAGAATTTGCTTGGAAGCTCTTCGGTGAATTTCCCCGAGCAAGCCAAGGCTATTATTTCTTTGAGGAGTGGGAAGATTGTGGATAATGCCCAAGTGGAGCCACCGGTGATGACAGGCTTACTACCGTTTCCGACACCATTAAAGCTAACAACTCCAAGTGGGGAATCTCCCAAGCCAGCTCTTACGGAGGAAGAGAAAGGAAAAGCCAAAGAGAGCGATATTCCGCCCACTTTCACTGTTCCCGCTCCATATCCTAACCGACTAAAGTCGCCTGCCAAGCCAAATCTGAACAGTGATATCTATGAAGTTCTCAAGAAAGTGACGGTCAACCTTCCTTTGCTAGATGCTATTAAACAGATTCCATCGTACGCCAAATTTTTGAAGGAGTTGTGCACTCACAAACGACAACTCCAAGTGCAGAAGAAGGTGTTCTTGACTGAACAAGTGAGCTCACTCTTCCAGTTAACCCTTCCGCCCAAGTATTCTGATCCGGGGTGTCCTACGATATCCATCACTATTGGGGGTACGGTCGTTGAGAAGGCTCTTCTTGATTTGGGCGCAAGCGTGAACCTCCTGCCTTTCTCAGTGTATAAACAGCTCGGGTTGGGGGAAATGGAGCCGACTTGGGTGACTTTACAATTGGCGGATCGGAGTATCCGAGTTCCCAAAGGGATGGTCGAAGATGTTCTTGTTCAAGTTGACCAGTTCGTGTACTAGTCGACTTCGTGGTTCTTGATACGTGCCCGGTGCCGGCGGCTCAATCATCCGTTCCAATTATTCTTGGCCGACCGTTTTTAGCAACATCCGATGCTGTAATTCATTGTCGGGATGGCCGACTTAACATGAGTTTTGGCAACATGAAGATGTAAGTCAACATGTTCCATATCGGTAGCCAATTGGGCGATGACGAGGATGTTTGCGGAGTAAGCATGATCGATTCACTTGTTCAAGATCACGTCACTACGTTTATTTGCAAATATGAGTTGGAGTTGGCACTGACTTCCGCCGAGGCTGATTTTCTTGATGCCCCCGAGGTCGCGTACTTGTGTTCCTTGTTAGATGATGAGGAGATGTGTGGTATAAACCCGTGGGTTCCAAAATTCGAGGAGCTACCTCCAATTGAGAAGCGCGCCGTTCCGTCTAGCGTGGAACCCCCAGTGCTTGAGTTGAAACCACTACCGGATACCCTGAAGTACGCCTATCTTGGTGAAGGCCAAACATATCCGGTGGTGATCTCCTCCGCTCTCACCGATCTTCAGGAGTTTCAATTACTCTCTAAGTTAAGGAAGCATTCAAAGGCTATTGGAAAGTCCATAGCCGATATCAAAGGAATAGATGGATCTCTTTGCTCTCATCACATTTACATGGAGGATGATGTTAAGCCCTCTCGCCAGCCTCAGCGACGATTAAACCCGATTATGAAGGATGTGGTGCGAGCAGAAGTTCTTAAATTGTTGGATGTTGGCATTATTTACCCGATAGCGGATTCCAAGTGGGTGAGCCCAATCCAAGTGGTACCTAAGAAGTCTGGGGTGACTGTGGTGAAAAATGACAAGGATGAGCTTATTCCAATGCGTGTTCAGACTGGTTGGCGGGTGTGCATTGATTATCGGAAGCTGAACGCCAGTACAAGAAAGGACTACTTTCCCCTTCCCTTCATCGATCAAATTTTGGAGAGAGTGGCCGGGCACAAGTTCTACTGCTTCTTGGACGGGTACTCCGGTTATAATCAGATTGAGGTGGCCTTGGAGGATCAAGAGAAGACTACTTTCACGTGCCCATTCGGGACCTTTACGTATCGTCGTATGCCGTTCGGGCTTTGCAACGCCCCCGGTACCTTTTCAAGGTGTATTATGGGTCTTTTCAGCGATATGGTGGAGAAAATTATGGAAGTGTTCATGGACGACTTCTCAGTTTTTGGTGACTCTTTTGAGGCTTGCCTTGCCAACTTGGGGTTAGTGTTAGCACGGTGCGAGGAAAAGAACCTGGTGCTGAATTGGGAGAAATGTCACTTCATGGTGACCGAAGGCATTGTACTCGGCCATATTGTTTCTTCGAAAGGCATCGAAGTGGATCGGGCAAAAATTGATTTGATTGGGAATCTTCCGACTCCAAAGTGTTTGAAGGATATCCGATCTTTCTTGGGGCATGCCGGTTTCTATCGGCGTTTTATCAAAGATTTTAGTGCAATTGCCCGGCCTTTATGTCATTTGCTTGCCAAAGATGTGCCGTTCGAGTGGACGTCGGGTTGCGAGGCCGCCTTTGCCAAGTTAAAGTCTAGTCTCACCTCTCCACCTATTGTGTGATCGCCGGATTGGGAATTACCCTTCGAGCTAATGCGTGACGCCAGTGATTACGCCGTTGGAGCTGTTTTGGGTCAACGGAAGGGGAAAGAGCCGTACGTCATCTACTATGCAAGTAAGACGCTCAATGAGGCTCAAATGAACTATTCGACTACGGAGAAAGAGTTGCTTGCCATAGTCTTTGCGTTGGACAAGTTTCAGTCTTATCTAGTGGGAGCTCCGATCACCGTGTACACCGATCATTCCGCCCTCAAGTACCTTTTTACGAAGCAGGATGCCAAGGCGAGATTGATTCGGTGGATCTTACTCCTACAAGAGTTTGACCTCACTATTAAGGACAAGAAGGGTGTAGAGAATGTGGTGGCCGATCATTTGTCTCGACTAGAATTCGAAGATCATACATCGCACATTCCTATCGGTGACTCTTTCCCCGATGAGCAATTATTTTCAATTTCCACGGCTCCATGGTACACGGATATTGTGAACTACTTGGTTACTGGTCTGATGCCTGCCCATTGGAATTTGCAAGAACAGCGTCGGTTTTTGGCTGAAGTGAAACGGTTCTCTTTTGACGACCCGTACTTGTTTAAGTATTGAGCCGACCAACTGGTGCGCCGTTGTGTGCCTGATTCTGAGCAACAAAGTGTTATCAAGTTTTGCCACACGGAGGCATGTGGCGGCCATTTTTCGTTCAAAAAGACCGCCGCCAAGATTTTGCAGTGCGGTTTCTATTGGCCACAATTGTACAAGGATACGTTTGCTTTCTGCCGGGCGTGTGCATGCTGTCAACTTTTGGGATGTGTGACACAACGGAACAAAATGCCGCTTACGCCCATCTTGATCATCGAAGTGTTCGATTGTTGGGGAATCGACTTCATGGGACCGTTTCCTACGTCATTTGGTTACCTCTACATTTTGCTTGCCGTTGATTATGTAAGCAAGTGGGCAGAGGCCATTCCCACTCGTACCAATGATGCCCAAGTCGTGGTTGATTTTCTTCGGGAGTACATTTTAGCAAGATTCGGGATGCCGCGGGCTATCATCAGTGACCAAGGGTCTCATTTCTGCAATCGGTCCATTGCCGCCCTAATGAGGAAGTATGCCATCATTCACAAAGTCTCAACGGCTTATCACCCGCAAACGAATGGCCAAGCGGAGTTGGCGAATCGGGAGATCAAGAACATCTTGGAGAAGACGGTTAATCCTACCCGTAAAGATTGGTCAACTCGATTGGTCGATGCTTTGTGGGCTTACCTACTGCTTACAAGACGATTTTGGGGATGTCCCCGTATCGGTTGGTCTACGGGAAAGCGTGCCACTTGCCGGTAGAGCTTGAGCATAAAGCATATTGGGCCATGAAGAAGTTGAATTTCAATATGGCCAAAGCAGGTGCCCGCCGCAAGCTCCAATTGACGGAACTCGAGGAGTTGAGGTACAATGCTTACGACCATTCTAGCGCGTATAAATCTAAACTCAAAGCCAAGCATGATAATAAAATTGTGATTAAAAACTTTGAGCCCGGTCAAAAAGTGTTATTGTATAATTCCCGGTTGCATCTACACCCCGGTAAGTTGCGCTCACGTTCGGCCGGGCCGTATGTTGTCAAAACTGTGTTCCCTCATGGGGCAATAGAAGTAGAAAGCATGAGTACCGGTTCTTCTTTTAAAGTTAATGGTCAACGACTTAAGCCTTTCCTTGGTGGCTTTGAAGCTGGCGAGCCCGATGAGATTTTGGCCGACCCCGTTTATACGGATGGCCCATTGGTTTAGTTTGCGTTACTTTAATTTGCACGGGGAGCGAAAGCGTAACCGCTGAACTTAACTGTTTGTCGGACCCGGCCTCAAGGTAGGGGGTACCCTCCATTGACTTGGGTTTATGTAGCTCCGCACGCCGCTACTAAAAAAAGGATCGTGTGCCCAGCTCCGGTTAGTAAGGGCAATTTTAATATCAGTGACATAGGGCTTTCATTAGCTTTTCTGATAGGAGTAATTCACAGTGAACCACTCACGTCTTCCAAATTAGCCCCAACGGGGGCGGTATAGATCTTAGGTTAGGCCTTGATATTCCCGTGCTCCATTACCGCACTTGGCTCTATCTTGTGCCTGCCTGGTTACGATATTAGGGGACGCTGGACTTCATTGTTTGGCGGAGTCCAGCTGTGACTTGGACGCTCCGAGCTCTGATATTAAATTCTGTATGTTTGTACATTTGTAAATATTGCTTTTATGCTTTGTTCTTTCTTTATCATGTTTCGGGATTTTCTCACCAAAAGATTTCACCAACGCATCATTGTATCGGGCTTTAATTAGTCTTTCTTTGACGTAGTTTGCCGTTAACGATCCATCCTCACCAGATATGTCCCTATCGGGGGCAATTTAGGTCTTTGGGTGAGGCTTGCTATTCCCGTGCTTTGGCACTAGGCTCTGTCTGGCATCACTTTGTTTTGATCATAGGGAATGCTGGGCTTAATTGCTTGGCGAGGTCGAGCGGTGAATTTTACTTCGGGCATGATGTAACAACTTTGATGGTCTAGTATAGCCACCCGCGTTTTGCCTACTCGGTGGGACACGGGAAGAAAAGTATGACTCGTAAAATTGCGTGAAAATCGGGTGGTGTTCTTTGTTGTTTTTCTTTGTATATAAGTTTGTCGGAGCCCAGATAACACGAGCCGGGCGGTTCTAATGTCATTTGGCTCTTAGTAGGTAGTTCGGGCTTAAGTCTTTTACAGGGTGTACGTGCTACCACACCAGCCTTGGTGGATTGGATCTACCGTCGGAGTGATTGCGGCATTCAGGAGCCCTAAGCATGGGTGCGATTACGTGTCGCGGTTGTTAGTGCAACAAAGCTTTGGCCATGATCCTGTGTGACTAGCTATGGTTCCGTTGGCAGAGCCGAAGGAGTTAACCTTGAAAGCCGTTCGGATGACGAAAAGAGCTGGTGACGCAAAAGCCTCCAACTTGGTCGAGGTATAAGGGGGTTGACATTCCCCTGTTGGTACGCTCTTTTGTTTCCTTTCTCCTTCCTGTTGTTTTTCGTGCTATGGGGACATAGCATCCTTTAAGTTGGGGGGAGGGATATAGTTACGCTATATATGTTGTTTCTTGGTTTTCATGTTCGGTAAAAAAATTTCGTTTTTAGGTTGCAATCCTTCCGTTATTACAAAATTAGTGGATTAAAACAACTTGGCACATGCTTATTGTTCTTAATTGGCAAGAGCTCGGTGTTTGATATTAAGTGACAGTGTACATTTCAACTCATAAGCATGATTAAAGATGAGCAATTAGGTGTTGAGTATGTTTTGAGCAAGTTTTACCCATATCCCGTTCTTGTTTCATCTTAAATTCGTAGCTTAGGTAAAATACTCTCTTGCCATACCTAAATGTGCTTGATATCATTGTTGAATCATTTTGAAATCTATAGCGTACTAAGGAAGTGATACAAGGCATTCTTTGTTTAATTAAACCACAAATTTGTCTCCTCATCCCATTTTGTATCCTGGTCCGTGTCCTTCCGTTTGTTCAATAACTTAGGGAACCGGATGTTTGGAGGGTGGTTTGCAATGTTATTTTACCTGCTGAGAGGTGTTCGGGGGATGTTTGGAAGGTGTTAGGAATGAGCGGAGTTCGAAATGTTGAAGAGGGCAAATATTCAGAAAATCAGGAGATATGAACCGGTACTGTGATTTGGCCAGTACCGGTTCATACAGGGCAGAGTTAAACCCAGAATTTCGGAACCTATGAACCGGTACTGGGAATTGGCCAGTACCGGTTCATAACCGACAGAATTTGAAAAAAAAGGGGTTCGGTTCGTTTGGTTCTCTTCTCTCTCCTACCCACTATATAAACCCAAAACCTATTCTATTCCTATTCCTCAGCCCAGAAACGGCAGCCCCACCCCCCCCACGCCTCTGTTCTTCTACAAACCCCTCCTAAATCGTCCCAAATCTCTCTCAAACCTTCATAAACCTCCACAAAAACACGTAATCTTCAAGTTTCAAGGAAGATTTCAGAAGTTTCAAGGGTGGAATCTCCCTCTCAAGGTCCGAAAATCTCCATAGCCAAGGTGAACTCGAAATTCTTCCTCTCTCTCATGGAAGTCATCCATCTTTAATCATGTTTAGCCCTCAAGGTGTTGGATTCTCATGATTTATGAAAAGTTTTGCAAGATTTTGAACCCTAGATCTCCAAATCAAGAATAAACCGAAATTTCTCTCTTTTTCCCCCAAATTTTCTGGAAATCACCCATAACCCATCATTTCTGACTTTGTGCTAGTTCGAGGTTGGTTTACGGGCTATTTTTGTGATCAAAGCGCTGTATGTGTTTGATTTCCGGGGCAGGCTGTATTTGTTTCTGAATTTAGGGGCTGTAATTTCCGTTTCTGTTAGTAGATTGCATTATCAGGGTGAATTTTTGTGAGTTTTTGGCTGCTTTTGGACTGTTTCCGTTACGGGGGCCGAAATTTGTTGTAGGTTCTGAGTTGTGGAATTAGTTTTGGGGAATTACTTTGTTATTACGCTGCTTTGTGGAATAATTGTGAAATGGGGAGATCAAAGAAGCTTATGGGGGATATGATTCAATCAGTGGATAGTTCCGGTAAAACGTCGTACATTAAACGCTCCGATCCGGAGAAGAATGCTGAGTGAGCGGAGAGAAGCGAAGAGGAAAATAGGAAGCGAAAAAGAAAGAGGAAAGAGGAGGAGAAAAAGAAATGGGAAAAGGAGTTAAAAGGTCGGAAGTACATTTGTGAGCGTCAGGTGGATCGAGCGAAGATAGGAACTCACCCAATCATTGACATCATCAACCAACGAGGATTGCATTTCTTTTTCGATCCAATCAAAGGCTTTAAACCCAAGTTGGTGCTTGATTTCTATGCTAATATGGAAGTGGATGAGAAGGAAGAGAAAATAACCTCTCGTTTGGGGAAGAAAACTGTGCTCGTGACCCCGACTGTCATAGCCAAGTATCTAAACAACTACCAACGCCCCTCACTCCAAGCTATTACTTACCCTGCTCGAGGATGGTCCAAGTCAGAGGAAGAAATCCAAAACGCTTTAACTAATAAACCCCTGAAGCTTGATCGTTTTGTCCATGGCAGGTTATTCGAGAAGTATCGGGTTATTAATAAGGTGGTTCATTACAATCTTTGTCCCCATGGCTCGGAGAAGCTTCCACGCAAGGAGGATGGCGAGGTTATTTTTGTTTTTGGTTCCAACGAGGAGGTGGTTGATTGGGCTTTGTTCATTTGGAAGTCAATGGTGAGGTTTAGGGAGAGTTCGGCACCGTCAAAGCCTAATATCCCGTTTCCGGCTATGGTTACCTCTCTTTGCGAGTCTCAAGGAGTACTAGTTCCGGAAAGGCTTCTTCCGGGTACCCCCGGTCCTATTACGGGTGGCTCTGTGGAGAAAAGCAAGGCATTATCTCAGCCACCCCTACCCGACAGTTTCGATTTCCCTACGCCTACTGCTAGGACTCAGTCTGGGAGGATTGAAGAATATACTAGAATTATGGCTACTCAGCTCTAATCAGTGCAGAGGAAACAAAAAAAGCTTGAGACTCAAATACGTCGTACGAGGAGGGATGTCTCGGCCATAAAGAGGGGGATGTTATGGATAGCAGCTCGATGTGGGAAAGAAGGTGATGTGTATGTTCCCACGGACGCTGATATGAGAGAATCAACTCCTGAGGAACCAGAAGCTGTACATGGTGCTGGGATTAGTGGTGTTGGTGAGTCGAGTACACGGAAGCGAGGTAAAGAACCTGTTCACGAGGAGGATGAGTACGAGGAGTCGTCGGAAGAGGATTAGGGTCGGTGGTTTCGCCTTTGGAAAGTCCCTCTACTTGGTCGGGGTACATGGGGGTTGACAGTCCTCCTATCCTATCTTGTTTTTCATTTTAGTAGGTGGATTCGTAAATAATAGTCTTAGGAAGTTTTTGTTTAGGCCGGCATGTGGCCTTTTGACTTGGTAGTTGGGTGTCGGTGGCGGCCTAAGGTAGAAAAACCAAGCTAGCATATGGCCGCTTCCCTTTTTGCTAACCGTTCTTTTGTTTAACCAAGGTCATTACAAGCTTTAAAGCCCTTAGTTGATCCTTCGTACGTTTTGATTCCCGTTTGATTCAGATTTTTGAATGTGGCATGTTTAGTCTGTGGCATTTTTGTTTTTCAGTAAATTTCTGGCTGCTTAGTTAATTTGTCTTCCTAATGGTGCTCTCCACTTATATTTGGCTTGGCATTTTTTGTTCACCACGCCTATTTTCGAGCACCTTTTGCGTGGGATATGGTTACTTTTGTTATTAAAGGTTGTTGGAAGTCTAGTATCCACCTTTTTGATTTTGGATACTCCTGTTGGATGCTTGTTATTTACCTGCTTAGCATCTAGTTGCTCATCTTATCTCCGACAGTGAGTTGCTTTGGGGTAAATGGTTTGTTTTTGATCTCTTGCGCATTGGAATTATCGAAGCATGTGCCGTAGTTGTTTTGCCGGAAGGATTGTTTAGTTTTCCTTTTGTTCTGCATCATTGCTCGGGGCTAGCAATGTTCAAGTTGGGGGGCGTGATGAGCAACCAAGATTGTATAATCTTGGTGCTCTAGTTCCCTAATTTGTAGCATTTTGATTCCCTTAGATATCATTTGTATCTCATTTTGCACGTAAGGGTTTGTTTTGGTTGTCTCAGGTAATACGCGGTGCTAAGGCGATTCTTAACGCCAAGGATCGTAGTCGGAAGTATCCAAGGGTTCGAGGCAGTGAGGCAATGTTCCACCAAGCCCCGTTGGGTGTTTAGTCTAGGCCAAAGAGGGTGTCGGGTCGCTGTCGGGTTGTCTGGGCCAAAGTAGAGCAAAAACTGAAGTTCTGCCTCCTATGAACCGGTACTGGGAATTGGCCAGTACCGGTTCATGCTGTCCAGAGTTGAAGTTTTCCAGCTTTTGTAGACCTATGAACCGGTACTGGGAATTGGCCAGTACCGGTTCATACTGCAGATTACAGCCACGTTTTTGCTGCTTTTTCTACTTTCTACTTTTGGAATATCTTCCACTTTTAGCTACTTTTGGGATATTTTCTTGGGATATTTTGTGTGAGAGAGACCACCTTGTATAAATAGGGTCTCTCTCTCTCTCTCTCTCTCTCTCTCTCTCTCTCTCTTCTTGATCATCTTGTCACTTTCCACTTTAAGTCTTTTATTTTTCTAGAACTCCATTAATGGCTTTCAAGCTTTTCTAGCTAATTTCTTCAAGAACTCCTCAAGGTATTTGTCGTTTAATGTTTTCTTGTTTATTAATGTTGTAGCCGCGGACTAGATCCTTTATAAAATCAACTTTATTTTCATTTCTATCGGTTAAAATTCATGTCTTATTTCTATGCTTTGGTTTTTGCTTTAAGTATGTGTGAGTAGTCGTTTGGCCAAGTCTTGGGATAATCTTTCCCGAGGACTTAGGTGATTATTTGGTTTTCAAATATTAGGGCTTAAAAGCATGATTTACGGAATAAAGCTTAACTTGCATTTTTGGTCCAAGCAAAGGGGTGTTAACTACTTGGTGAGGCATTTGTCAAGCGGTCTTGGCAAGCGGCTCCCTGAGGGCTCGTGGCCTCCTATGTGTTTGATAAATTTGTCAAACAAGTTGGTTCGCCTCCATTTAATCACATCTTTCATTAAATGTAGTCATTAAAGTTAAATTCTCCGGGCGAGAGCACGCAGTCGTGACCCTCGCCTGAGTCATTATGAGAACCGGTAACCTCCTTTGTCAAGGGTTAGAAGATCCTTAGACTTGCCTACTTTAAGTTAATTAAGCTTTTTCCCAGTCTTTTGCCCGGGCGATTTTTACCAATTCTACGCAAAATCAAGTTGGCCGTCTTGAACGCCGTTTTCTACCTTTTAAACCTACAATCCAGACTAGCTATATTGCAAATTCCCTGTGGTACGATCCCGGTCTTGCCGGTTTACTATGCTACCGATGACCTAGCCCTACGCTTGGGGTTTTTCTCAACCTTATTTGAATGCGAGGTTCAGAGGCTAAGCACCAGCACATGTGCTGAATGGGAACGCAGATAAATCGGAATCGAGGACAGAAGTTTGCTTGTTTGTGGGGTACCCTAGAGGAACGAGAGGTGGACTATTTTATAGTCCTGCGGATAAGAAGGTCATTGTTAGCACTAATGCCCAGTTCTTAGAAGAGGACTATGTGATAGACCACAAATCCAGAAGTAAAATTGTTCTAGAAGAATTGAGAGGAGAGAGACCGGCACAAACTTCTTTACCACCAATAGTGCAGGAGGAAATGCCACAAGAGATATTTGTAGAGGCACCTATTGACACATCGGTACCTCGTCGTAGTGGGAGGGTTACTGTTCCACCCAGTCGGTATACGTTGTTGGGAGAGTCTTTTGAAATGATCCCTGATGATCAACATGCTGAACCCTGTAACTAAAATGAGGCACTTCAAGATAAAGATGTGGAACTTTGGCAAAAGGCTATGAAATCAGAGATGGAGTCTATGTACTCTAATCGGGTCTGGGATCTTGTAAAACCACCTGAAGGGATTAAACCCATTGGATGCAAGTGGTCTATAAGAAGAAGAGAGGGGCGGACGGGAAGGTGCATACCTTCAAAGCTAGGCTTGTTGCGAAAGGGTATACTCAGAAAGAAGGGATCGATTATGAGGAAACTTTTTCGCCAGTAGCCATGCTTAAGTCCATTCGGATTCTCTTATCCATTGCGGCTCATCTCGATTACGAGATTTGGCAAATGGATGTAAAGACCCCGTTCCTTAATGGAAATCTAGATGAGTGTATTTATATGGTGCAACCAAATGGATTCATAGCAAAAGGTCAGGAGCACATGTTGGGCCAGCTTAAGAAGTCTATTTATGGGCTTAAGCAGGCATCTAGATCTTGGAACATTCATTTTGATCAAGCAATCAAGTCTTTTGGTTTTGATCAATGTCCGCATGAGTCATGTGTGTACAAGAAGCGCAACGGAAAAGTTGTAGTGTTTCTAGTACTATATGTCGATGATATCCTGCTCATCGGAAACGATGTGGGAGTGTTATCTTCAGTGAAAGTGTGGTTATCTAGCCAATTCGAAATGAAGGACTTGGGAGAAGCTGGTCACATCCTAGGGATTAAGCTTATACGAGATCGCAAGAATAGGATGTTAGGCTTATCACAAGCTACTTATGTCGATGTCATTCTAACCCGTTTTAGCATGCAAGATTCCAAGAAAGGGTTCCTCCCTTTTAGACATGGAATCAATCTATCCAAGGATCAGTGTCCTAAAACACCTGAAGAGATGGAGAAAATGAAGGCAGTTCCTTATGCCTCGGCAGTAGGAAGTCTTATGTATGCTATGTTGTGTACTAGACCTGATATTTGCTTTGCCGTTGGCATGGTTAGCAGATTTCAGTCTAATCCAGGGCAAGAACATTGGACTGCAGTGAAACATATACTCAAGTATCTGAAAGAACTAGAGATCATATGTTGGTGTTCCAATCAGATAGTCTGGTACCTCATGGGTACATAGACTCAGACGTCATGTCAGATAGGGATTCCAGAAAGTCTACCTCAGGATATGTGTTTACCTTGGGAGGTGGAGCTATAAGTTGGAAGAGTATCAAACAATCTTGCATTGCTGATTCTACCATAGAGGCAGAGTATGTGGCAGCTTCTGAAGTAGCCAAGGAGGCTGTTTGGCTTAGAAACTTTTTGTTGGATCTGGAAGTGTTCCCTTCAGTGCAATCAGCCATTTCACTCTATTGTGACAATAGCGGTGCAGTTGCTAATTCGAAGGAGCCAAGGACTCACAAGAAGGGCAAACACATTGAGCGTAAGTATCATCTGATTCGAGAGATCGTCCAGAGAGGTGATGTTGCTGTGACCAAGATTGCATCAGCGAATAACCTGGCAGATCCTTTTACGAAGAGCTTACTAGCTAAGACTTTTGATAGTCACGTAGAGGGAATGGGAGTGGGATGCATGGCAGTATGGTTTTGAGTCTTAGTGGGAGTTTGTTAGGAGATTATGTAAAAGTTATGTTTTTATATGATGGATTAATATTTAATTATTAATCAGTTTTATTCATTTTTGATGAGAATCTTTTATGGGCAATATTTGCATGATATTTTTGTATGTTGTGCATGTGTGTTTTTTATTCTACATAGTAGATAATCCAGTGTGTAGAGTACGGCTTACACACAGAAGATTGGATCATCGGTTCTTGTGGAATATAAGTTATGGTCACAGTCTTAGATGGAATTTGACACACCATCGGTAGGACTGTAGCACAATATTTTAGTAGGTTTTTCTTGACTACAGGGAATGGTATTAATTCCAACTCATTGTGCTAGTATACTTTGTGTGTATTGAACGGGACCGTATTGAGGTAATTGTCTTTATACTAACTTTATAAGACAATTGGAATCTCATGGTTATTATGAATGCTTATGCTCTTAATCCAAAGATAATTATTAGAAGTATATATTTAATGTTGTTGACTTTGATTCATTAAAGAGTGAGATCTTTATACGGTCAATAGTTTTGGTGAGTTGGGTAGCAACATTATGTATATGACAACTATTAATTATTAATGGAATCCACGTCCCGATAGGGATTGATGATACCCCTTGAGTAAGCTTATAAGTTTCGATTATGTCAAACCCTGCAGGTGGATATTTGTATCCGACATATCGAATAAGTTAAGCGGATAGTCTCAAGTTAAGATGTTGATTAAGTGGGAGATTGTTAGTAATTTATTTTAATCAACGGGTATCTGTAATCTTAACATGGGGAGATTAATAAGTATTTAATATCATGGAGCTCGTAATATAATTGAGATAAGGACGGGAGTGCAATTATAATTCTGTAGTGGGGTGAATTATAATTAGTGAAATAAGAAATAGAATCCTGGTGGGATTAAGTTTTCTTATTTACACTGGGAGCCCAGACTTATTACTCCTTAGGTCCCTATCGTAGCCCTATATATACACGTTATGCTCTTTAGGTCAGTATGAATGTTTTTCTATTATTCAGTAAATAGAGGCAGGCTTAGAGAGAGCAAACAGATCACGAAAGAGTCCACACTTGGTTCGTGTTCTAGACGTGCAGGGAATACGATAGAAAATCGTAAGGTACGGTCGAGCAGTATTCGTGGTTTATAGCAAGACGTGCTATAACAAGTTCAACCAGCGTTCGTGTCGCAGGGAGTTGAGGTAGAACCCTAATTCCGCTTTATAGGGTTTTACAATTTTTGTTGTCTAATCTGTACGCGTCATTACTGGGTCTTGGGGATTCGGTTTCCCAACACTAACTTCATTTCCTCCATGTCACGCACTGAAAATTGGTTTGATCACAATCATGTAATGCCAAAGCAATACGAGTGCTTTCCTTCACAAAGTCATAAACCAAACACGGCCTAGATGATCTGCCATCGCTTCTTATACAATTTTGGCCACCCAAGTTCCGTCTGCTATTAGAAGCCATTCCATGCAACCTGACCAAAAGTTCTTATCAAATAACAGCCATGATTGAGATCTTGTGATTCTGCAAGAGCTTATGCTCAGTAGAATACCAACCTTGAAAAATTAAGAATTAGAGAAATATGCATTAGCTTAGATGCTCTACAGAAGAACCAAGTATATTATGATGGAAGGTGATGCAACAATATCACATTTTTCTCTGGAAAGTAAACTTTAGGGAACTATAGAAAATGCAAATGAAAAAAGATGACATCTTTGGCTAAACCACTCAATGAAAGGTCCAAAATAGTCTGAAATACGGTACTCAATCAGACCTTCACGTTTCTTACTACAGAAAAATCAGCCCTTGTGTAGCTCAGCATTAAACCAAGTTGAATGTGATAGGACCAATTGAAAGACGTTTCTCTGTTGATTTATACAATTAATAAGCATTTTTTTCCCATCTTTTGGGGAAAAAAAATCCTTGTCAACATTCTCATCACTATTTCGAAAAATATAATTTCAATTCCAAGCAAAAAAAGAATACAAAGCGCATATACTGAGGAAAGATGAGAGATCAACTTTTTTTGATAACTCATTTAAATCAAAAATGGGGCTAAACATACTCTTTGGTGCCCGTAAAATGAGACCCCGTTACCTTTGGTGCGACAAAATTGTGGTGGGATCTCCTGCAAATAACCATGAGTTGCTGAAAACAATACTCCATCATATGTGAACGCTTATCTATTTTTTTGGCCAAAAAAGGGAAAAAAATAAAAATAAAAGAGGAAGCAAGAAAAGTCGCATTATGTAAGTCAATATAATCAACACATAAACAAATTAGAAAGTAATCTAATTTCGACTCAACCCATAAATAATCACTCGCAAGGAAACACTCAGGGGTTGTCCTAGTGGTTCGGGCGGATGCTTTGGCTTTGGGAGTACTCTTTAAGTTCTGGGGTTCGATTCCCAACAGGGTGAGTATCTTGCAATAAGTGGGGGGTCGTGACTGATGTGGCCGAACTAGCTCCTCCAAATGTTTAGGTTACGCAATCATGTCTATTTAATGACTTGGTAGTAGGGCTGTTCCTCCGTTACAAAAAAAAAAAAATCACTCACATGCAAGGAGAACAAAACAGACATAAGAGCGTAATTCCGGGCTTAATGCACGTACTTACATGCAAATTTCGTGTATCTAAATATTCTGAAATGAATACAAAGAAACTATACTCCTACGTCATAAGTCAAATGGGCGATCGAGAGCCAATTAGCCAACATAATTAATTTGTATTCAGCAGACAAATTGTACTACTTATTCTTTAATTACTAAATATAATAACATCTTATTTCAACCCAATAAAATTCTCTACGGAAGTGGACATTCAATTTTGTTTCTTTTCTCTCTTTTTTTTCCTTAGAATCTGTTTTCCATCACTGTTGCATGTTACAAGGAAGACAATTTTTAGCACTGTATACACATGACCATATGAGCATGAGAGAGAGAGAGAGAGAGAGGGACGTAATCCAAACAATATTTTGGTTCTATTGATTTAAATGAGTTACCAAAATTCATGGGTCTTAAAGCGCATATCCAAATGGGGTTGAATCAATATGGTATATATACTGCTTGATCGGATCAACTTTTTTTGTATGCTAAAACAGTAAAGAAATAACTAAAAAAAATCACGAGGAAAAGAAAGAGAAGCGGTGGAGAAATTAATAATGCTAGCTAGCTGGAGTACTCCATTTAATAACACAAGAATCAGAAGATCGATGAATGGAATGAAGTAATGACATGTTGAATTTTTCTTGAAAATAATGTATATGCAGTGCGGAACAGATACCTGAGTGGGAAGCTTAGGTTTCCCCTGGCCGCGTATCATGGATAGACTTATTCACCGATTACTTCACCATCGATTTCTATGAGAGGGATGCGAGCAATCTTATGCCAGTCCTCCCCTTCCTCCCTGCGGCAACGAGGTTTCAGCAATGGGCAGTCCGTAATAGACAGCTGAACGAGGGAAGTGGGAAGCCCCTCTTCTGGCAGGGATTGGAGCTGAGGGCAACTGCTAATATAAATGGTTTCGAGAGAGCCAAGATGTTGAAGGCCCCTTTTGTTGAGTGATTTGAGAGTCGACATTCTTTCGAGCCTGAGATGTTTAAGAGTGGAGGGCAGCAGCCCCTCCTCGGGGAACGACTCCAACTCATCTTCAGATTCACCGAACAGCCAAAGTATTTTGAAGGAGTTTAGTGTTTGCAAACCCCAATCTCTTCGGCCACCAACAAGTTTCTTGCAATCATTGATATTAAGATGATCTAATTTGGAGGGCAGACCCCCTTCCGGAAAAGATTCAATTTCTGGACATTTCCATAACATTAAGTACAAAAGAGATGGGAGGAGGGTGTGCATTTGTTCTGGCAGAGCCTTCATCTTCTCGCAACTAAAAAGAATTAAAGAAGAATATAATATTATTGCAACAAACAATGTAAAGTGATGTCAGATTGAGCTCAATCCCGTCTGGAATCAACAGGGTCTCAAAATTTACACAATTCATAATTTTCAGAGACTGAAGTTGCGGGAATAAACCTAGTGGGAGGGATTTGAGGCTCTCGCATTCCGTCACCTCCAATATTTCAAGGGACATGTAGCAATGGCTCATCTCCTCAGATAGACTTGGACATTTGTCAACAGTCAGCTCCTTCAGATTTTTTAGTGTTACCAGCTCGCTTCCAAATTTCTTCAAACTTGGGAAGCTTGAAATGTATAACTTTTCAACCGAAGGCACCCCTTGCCACTCCAACTGCATCCCTTGGCATTCGATCAACGATAGCTCGCGTAAAGAAGTAGTATTTGGAAGTGAAGACATAAGCTTTTGGCAGTCCTTTATGCTTATGTCTACACCAGAGAAGACAAATTTGTCGGTAAGTGTCGGACCAGCATGGGACACTCGATGACCTCAAGCTTTTGAAGCCGAGAGAACTCTCCAACATCTAATATACACCAATCCACCCACCCTGACATTTTCTCAAAACGTAGAGTCTCGAGAGATTCAAACGATTTTCTTAAAAAACCACTCTTTCCATAAAATTCATGACCCACACTCGTAATTCCCGGCATCCTTTCAATGCTAAGCTCTTTCAAAGAGGGCATTTTACCAAGTGGGGGCAAGAAAAAGCAATTCTCGCAATTCTCCAAACGTAACGACACCATATTGCAAAACGATTGATCTCCTAACCAAGTAGGAAATCTTGTGCCTCCGTAGTTTTTAATCTCAAGGTGCTTCAAGTTTGTATGAGGCTCTAGCTTTCCAAGTATATCTCTTGCATTCTGTGAATCCTCTGTAGTGCTATCCCATTCCAATGCTAGCTTTTCAAGATGCTTTTTCTCACTCATCTTTGCTTCCAATGCCTCATGGCCGCTCTTTACATTTTGCAATCCTGAGATGGAGATTGCTCCTCGAAGGCAATGAAACTCTCCTAACTCATTAATACTTGTGCACTTTCCTACTATAAAATCAGTTAATTGTTGGAGATCTTTCAACTTACTTATATTCATTGGCATCTCTTTTAAGTTTGTTCCCCTTAAATCAAGACGACGCAATGAAATCAGTTTTACAAGATCTGCCGGTAATGTTGTAAGAAGATCACATTTAAATAACAACAATATTTCTAAATTATACAACTTACAAACTGATTCCGGCAACTCTCTGATTTTGGTGCGAGAAAGGTTCAAAAAGCGTAGATGTATCAAATTGCCAATTGAATAAGGCAATTCTTTAATCCCATATTCTGACAGCGACAATAGCCGTAAGCGTGTCAATCCCGGCAAAATCTCATCCACAACCTTTTCGCTCAAACACCGGCGGGCATGATGTTTATGCTTTAATGAAATTAATGGTAGGAAAGTTCTTAAACACTTAGCCTCCTTTATTTCCTTGAACTTCTCAAAGCTATCAAATCTACTTTGAGCAAATGAGAAATAACGCACCTTTTCAGCAATACGGTGCGGGTTGCCATCCTCTAGCCTATCAAAGAAATCTCCCATCACATATTGAGCCAAATCATGAACAAGATCATGCATGATATACGAAGAAGCATTACCATTTGATCTTTGAAAAAACGACCTTGAAAGCAATTCGCGGAAGCACTCATAACCTTCCTCTTCCACTGTCTTATTATTCTTGGGCTTCTCCAAAAAACCTTCTGCTATCCAAATTGAGACTAATTCCACAATGTTGAATTCATAGTCCTTAAAAATTATGGAACAGCAAGCAAAACATCTTTTTAAATGTGAGGGGAGATAATGATAGCTCAATCTTAATGCTGGAAGGATATTGCTCTTCTCCTCTGATAACTCCCATATGGCACTTTCCAGTATGTTCTCCCAATCCTCAGGATCTCTTTGCGAGCGCAAAAGACCACCAGCTAAAGGCAAACCGTTACATTTTCTCACTATATCCTTACCAATCCTTTCAAGGTTAGGATGAGCATTGCAATCTCCCTTCTCAAATGCATGTTTGGAAAACAATTTCCAACAATCTTCCTCTGGTAAATTTTGCAAACTATGAATAGGAACTGTTTGCATGATAGAGGCAACACTCTCATTGCGCGTTGTAACGATAATCTTACTCCCATGTGCTCCAAATCTGAAAGGAGTCATCAAGGCGTTCCAATTGTCATAGTTCTCGTTCCAAACATCATCTAAGACAATAAGAAACTTTTTCCCACTCAATGATTCCTTCAGCTTGACCTGAAGCGAGTTTAGGTCCCTTGCGTCCAAACTCGGCCCATCGACTGACTCGACAATTGATCTTGTGACACTTTCAACATCAAATACGTCAGAGACACATACCCATGCTTTCTTAACAAAGTGCCCATCCAATCTGCCATCGTTGTACAAAAGCTGAGCAAGGGTGGTCTTGCCCATCCCACCCATCCCAACAATTGGAATCACATCAATCTTGCTACTACTTTCTCCATCAGAGCGCAACAATTTCATTATCGCTTCCCAGTTCCTTGTCATTCTCCCGTCCATAAACACAGGATTCATCCACCAAAGAAGTTGTTGGCACCCTGGTTTGGGACCAGTTCCGTCCAGCAACTTCTCTCAAACCAAGTACGTCTTTAGCTTTCACGAAATGGTCTAACATGCCAATCATTTTCTCTAATTTGGAGTTCATACGACCACGGTCAAATAACCCAGTGAAAGTCGAGATCAGAGAATCCAGTAAACTTTGTTTGCCTCTTGGGTACTCGGCTTCCACCTGGCTCCGCAAGGCCTCGGTACGGATCTCATCCACTAGGTCCTCGGCATGGTAGACAGCATCTTTAAGCTCGTCCAGCCAAGCTTTCACAGATCGGTCAGTGATCTGCTTCTCCTCTGCATCGTTGAGCACCTTATTGAGTTCAAGTAACGTCAACTTCAGCTTCTCGAGGAGACTTTCGTCAAGCTTTCGACCCCGGAAGAACTTGATGAACTCCGGGGAACTCAAGCGGTCGAACAGCACATTAAATGCACCGCCGAGAAATGCTCCTCCAACCAAGGTCGCAGCCATGTTTTTTCAGTTGTTTGCTGACGAGAGATATCACAAGGCAGTAGGGAAACAATGAGTAGTGCAGGAAACCAAGATTGGAAGCCTCTGCAACCTTTTGAGGGTGAGCTGATAAAGATTGTTTTCAGCCATATATTTTTCCTATGAAGCAAACAAAGTACAGTTGGAGATAAGAACGAAAGTTTATCCGAATTTAATTGGTAGTTGTATGAAAAGAAAAGATAACATTGTCGAATAAAGACGGTTCACGTACTCCACTTAGAAAAAAATGTATGCACCTACTCCACTAGAAAATATGTATGCACACCCCACTTAGAGCATTCACAGTGAACTAATCAAATTAAATTAGATAGTAAAAAATGGCTACATCACCTTTTGATTATCCATTTAAGGGGTTGCTAAAGTCATCCACAGTGGTATAATCAAAAGTCAATTGTTATTAAAATTAATAATATTGGTGCAAAAAATGGCTCACAATGGTATAATCAAACTTAACAACATCCTTAGAAATAACCAAATTTTAGGCTTTGGATAACCAAAATTAGCAACCTTTTTCAATAATCAAAATTTGTGAACCCCACACCACATAAGTTAATTGATTCCAAAATTTATATACACGCGTATTTCAACTAGTATTTTCTTCTTCTTTTCTTCACCTGCTCTATATCTTTTTCACTTCAACCACAAACTGTTTCTCTTTCTTTTCTTCTAAAAGTGAAACTCATATTTCTCGATCATCTACAATTTAACCCATCGTTGCCGGATTACGGTATTTCACTATTCTTTCCCGTTTCTATTTTAGGCTGCATTCTTATGAACTTAACTTAAATATGAAAATTGTCTTTATTTGATTTTTTTCGCATTTGTTAATTTTGTGCCAAACTTTTATGGGTTATCGATTCATCTCGACGAGAGAAATCAGAAAAATATTTTTTTTTACTTTTACCCAAGTATTTTGAGAAATAATTACTTTTTAGCAAAATAAATAAATTTTTCGACTAAAAAGTGGTTATTCTTTTTTGTTCCTCCCCTTATAGTTTAGTAAATGAAGAACCTTGCAAAAAAAAAAAAAAAAGGAAGAACCTTGCATTATTTTTCAATTTCAAGAACACATCTGATTTTTTTTGAAAGATTAAGAGAGTGGTGGATTTGTGATATAGGCTACAAGAATAGGAAGGAAAAAAAGTTTGTGTTGTTTTGATAAATAACACTAGGAAGAACACCATATGTTTGATATATTTTTGCCCAAAAAAAAACATAATGGAGGGAAGTGAATGACGGGAAACAGAGGGGGAGAGATAGATTGTGTGAAATTGTAGTGGACTTCTTATTTTGATTATGGACTAAAAGTGACCATTGTGAACCTCAACATTGTTAAGCTTAACAACTTCTTAAATGAATAATCAAAAGCTGATGTGTCAACTTTTGATTATCCTATTTTGATTATACCACTGTGGATAAGGTTAGCAATCTAGAGGTCCATAATGGTATAATTAAAGTTGGATAATTAAATTTGCCATATCACTTTTTTAAATTACAAAAAAACTAAAAACTATTAATATAGAAAACTTTTATTTTAATAGTTTTCAAACTAAAAAAAATTGTTTATTAGAAATACAAAGTAATTTTCCCAAAATAATTATTCGAAATCATTTTCTGGAAAAAAAAAAGTTTTGCAGAAAAAGAAAACAATTTTTGAAAACTTTTCTTTTTTGAAAATACAGTTGTATAATTTTTTTTAAAAACTACTTTTTAAAATAATTTTCTGACAATATGGTTGAAAAAAAGAGAGTGAAAATGGAGGAGAGTAATTATTTGAGTAGTATTTTTGAACAATGAGTAAAGAGAGAAATGAGAGTAATGATTGAAGAGATAGGTAAAAAGTTGAGAGAGATAGAGTGAGAAAAGAGAATAATGATTGAAAAGTGAGAGAAAGAAATTAGAGTAATGATTGAATTGAGAAATATTTTTTGAATAGAGTAGTAAAGTGAACATTGCATAAATTTTTGTGTAATGATGAATGTACTTGATTGGAAAGATGTCGGGTTCACTATATTTGATTATTGACAAAAGGTTGCTAGTTTTGGTTATCCAATGGCCAAAATTTGGTTAGTTGTTAAGAGGTTGCTAAGTTTGATTATTCCACTGTGAGCACTTTTTTGAACAAATATTGCTAATCTTAGCACTATTTTGATTTTAATTAGTTTACTATGGATGCTCTTAGAAGAGAGAAGGCTCTTGTGAACACATGTATACAAACAAAATCCCAAACAATAATCGAAGCACCTCTCACATTCGGTAGAACAATAATGGACGTGAATAATAAATTATTTGAAGCAATGGGAAATAAAGGACGTGAGCTTTGGAAATCCTAGATGTGAACAAAATGACCTAGTCCAAACATTGGTTAAGGTTATAGAAAAACATTTAAATGATGAAATGTTTGAAAGGAATCAGAAAAGTAAAAAATTAATATGACTTTTACACAAGTATTTCGGAAAATATCCAACAAAAAGTCCAAAAATTTATTTAAAAGTCATAATTTTTAACTTTTCCTGTTCCTCTAATCCTTATTCACCTATATTACATAAAAGTTTGGCGTAAAACTTACAAATGCCCAAAAAGGATTTTTGTTGCAATTTTTTGATGGAAATCAGATAAAATTAAAACTTGATCCTTTACCATTGTCAAATGAAAACTAATAAGTCTAGGTATCCTACATCTATCCACTATATTTTTTATGAGACTCATCCGGATTTCACAAAAATACAGAAAATATCTATAAATTTTAAAATAATATTTTATGGGGCTCTGTAAAAAAATTAGCTCCAACAATATCGGTAAGTATAATTTTTGGATTTGTAGGGGCGAAACTGTGCAGTTGATCAATTTCGGCCCTATGAATCCAAAAATAATACTTACCGATATCCGTTGGAACTGATTTTTTACAGAGCCCTATAAAAATATTATTTTAGATTTTATGAATATTTTTTTGTATTTTTGTGGGATTCGGGATTGGCACACAAAAAATATAGTGGATGAATATAGTGTAGGTAGCATCGGAAGGGATATCCACTCCCGAATGGTGCCTGGAGTACGCTGCAAACCTGGCAAAGTTGAAGTTGGACGCTTGTCTAATGTTACTACGGTTGCATAGAGTCATCCTGCTGCAGGATTCCTGCATAAGCGAATCGATTGAACAAGAAAGCAGAAATTAAAGAACCAACGAAAAAGTCATCTATGCCCGGTGAATCGATAATGTTCTTCAGCTGCTGGGAAAAAAATATAGGTGATGATAATTGTGAATGTTAATGTGCAAAACTGTGGAATAATGAGCTCATGTTCATTTTAATTTAGAAAAAAAAAATGTGTGATTCATTCAGAAAACAGTCTCAACTTTTAACAGGAAAAAGGAAAATCTATCAAAATGGAAGCATTGCCTAATGACTCGTGACCGAAAATGTTAGGGTCTAGGAAAAGTTTCTCCGAATGTGAAATGAATTACTAAGATACACTTTGATATGTAGGACCAAACGTCCAAGTGAATCTAAACCATTCATGTCACTTTTGGGGACATTTTCGGAATAACATTTCCTAGGTCCTAACATTGCTCGACTCATAACAGGATGGGTTAGTCTGAGAAATAGAATTAATCCATGCTGCACTTCAAGTGTGTTGTGATTGGTAAATACTGCTTGACCCGTGACTTTTGTGATAGTGTTTTAAGAGACAAACTGACATGCGGCGGGCAACGTAATATGACCGATATGGAGCATCATTCCAAGAGCACTCAATAAGCTCTCGCTAAGAAAAGAGAAGGGTTGAGCCATGATGAGTTCAGATCAGATGAACAGCAGTGGTAGTTTTTCTTTTTCTTTCTTTGAGTCTCATTACTTGAGAGGCTCTGCTCCAAGTCCGATGGCCCAAAAGTTCCATGCCCAGTGGGGCATTCATTGTATTTGTATTCGTGACCCAAAAAAACAAAAGGAGAAGAAAATTGTAACCTCCAAAGGTGTAGATAGCTTACTTGTTTATAACTAGCAGATGTATGTGGCTAAAGGCAAGTCGAAATGTATCATAATTTCAATTTAAATAAATTATTCACACTATTCGATTGTTCTACAGGATAGTTGTAATCTCCCCAAAACGCAAGTTACCATTTTGAGATATTTTCCTATTTAATCATAGAAGGCAATATTTTTTTACATAGAAAATACATTGCCTAAAAAGTGAGAATAGAAAGGGATAAATTTATTCATTAGAAAAATATTCACTGTATCTTTTTAAAAAAGAAATGATGTGATGACTATAAATTTAACATGAAGTGATCTAACGGTTGTAGAGGTTGCACTCTTTATATGTCTAGACATTTTCAACATAAACCGCTCTATTTTATAAAATAACTAGTGAATATCCGTGCCTGAAGGCACGGCGCAACACATTTTGAAAAAAACTAAAGCTACTGGTCGAACAATGAGCAAAGGGAGGACATGTTGAAAAAAAATGGGTACGAACAAACTAAATTTTGGTGTATGTGCAGGACAAATCGAGGTGCAAACAATATTCAAGTTTTACACAAATTTTCAAAATCCATAAATCACCCAACATACATAATAAAAATTAATTACTGTCAAACCAAATATATTTTTGTAAAACTTTACCTAATAAATAAAATGTCATCATAAAATTTCCAATGTCTTAGAAATACATGTCACATAGCCTTCTATTTTGAGCGATCAGGCGGTGGTCACATGGGGTAAATCCCATAAAAAGTGTTGTTTTTAACTCCACTCACATGGGGTAAGTTCCACGCAAGTGTATATCCCATGTAAGAAGACGCTATAAATATATTAAATGAAATTTTGATAAGTCACTTACAAGGCTCCGTTCCGCTAAGGGAAATAAATACTTATTTTCCAAATATACTTATTTTTTGAATTAAATGTGATGTATTGTAAGAGAATGATCTGTCACGTAAAGCGAAAAATAAGTACATAAAAAATAAGAACACTACCGAAATGAGGCCTAATTGGGACAGTTAAACCCTTGAATAACTAATGTATGTATTCGTTTGCTTATGAAATCAAATTACAATGGTACCATCCAAATAGACAAACCATGCCACACAATGAGTTGCAATATTGTTGTTATTAATATATTTCTTGCACCAGTACTTTTACCGCAAATAATAATAAATAAATAAATAACCATACTAAATTTCCAATGCATAGTTTTAAAACAGTTATCACCAAGAATACTGCAACTCAAAAGTCTTGCTTTTTTGCAAAAACAAATATATCCCATCTCCTCTCACCTGCCAATTGCACCCAAAATTCCTCAAACCGGGTATCTATATTTTTTTTTAAACGCAAAAAAGATTTCATTAATATTTGAAAGGAATTACGAAGAAAACAACATCAAAATATGCCCAATCATGGACCCGAAGCAAAACAAAGTCGAAAAGATGTCAACAGAAGAAACACAATGATTACAGCCGAAAACTCTACCAAACCGAAATGCAACCAAACTTCCTATCTGAATTACATAGAATAGAACGCGGTGGCCGACGGCAGGTAGTTGATTGCAGTGAAAATCCTTCCAAAATCAGGTAGCAATTGAAGAACTCGTACCTCTCAAGTAGGATTTCCTTCCAATTCCGATAGCAATTGATGGTCTCAATTTGATGAATTGTCTATCCCATGAGCCCCTGAGCCAATCCCCCAATCTTTTGATGTATTGTCCCCAATCTTTTGATGTATTGTCCCCAATCTGATGATGAATTTGGCTTTTCCCTATTGAACTTTTGAGCCGATCTCCAATCTGATGATATATCAATCTTTGTATGATGATGAATACCAGCCCATTTGGGACAGAATTGCATTTTATATGGCTGTGAGAATGCTTCTTAATCTGATAATGAAATCATTTACAGATTAGTCATTGTTGCCCCATTTCGTTTTCATTCACCATGCAATCCTGCATTTTATCAAAGAAATCCGTTAATTCAACCCCAACATGAAGATTCCAGCTTGAACAAGTTGGCTTTCCAAATTAACAATAATCCACCGGTTAAACCATTAGCATCCACCTGATCAGCATAATCAAAACCGACGTCCCACCAAAGATAGCTGACAAATTCTTTGGTGATGCTTTTTTTTGCTTGCTTGCCTGTAACATATCCATGTTGCTTTCTCTTAGGTGTTTTTTCCAGATTCCCTTTCAGATTTTCCCTTTTTCTCTAATTTCCCCAAGCCCTTGGAATTCTATGACATGAATTTCACATTGGCTTGAAGAAATTTGGCAACCCTTACAGTTTGAGCTGATTAGGGATCAAGGCATTCAGCCCTCTCTGCATCCACAACTTCCATATCTCATACGGTTTGCTTATTACCTCATCATCTTCATTTCCATCACAACTTAAACCCATTAACTTGTTTACATTCCAAACAGCAGCAGGCGGCTCTATATATAGCACTTCCCCACCCCCCCCCCCCCCCCGCCCCCCCCCCTTTCTTTCTTCTTCTTCCAATATTTGTTGGTGAGTTGATATGTTGAGGAAATTCCACAATTTCTTCAATCGGTTTCTTCTTCTTTTTCTTTTTTGATGATGAGATACTGGTTTGAGGGGTAGTAACTCTTCGACTAAACATGCACCCTGTGGGGGTGGTTTTTTTTGTGATCCTTCCTGTATAGCTGTCTCCGTATGTTGGACCGTGAGAGATGACGCGGGACTTGGTGTACCTGCAGAACCGGAGGGGGATGTTCCTCCGGGAAGAAGCTCCGACGAACTAGTCAGTAAGTGGAGAGAGAAGAAGAAGTTTAGTAAGAAATGTGTTAGTAGAGAAAAGAGAGTGTTGTTGTGAATGAGTCCCCAGAGAGTTTCTTAGTGATAATGCCCTTCTATTTATAGGTGAAGGGGTTGAGTGCTGAGCAAGTTGGCTTATTTTCCACGTGTCGCGCATTGCTCGGATTACGTCAGGTAGCAGGGCCATTTAATGAACACCACTTCCCAAGTCTTACAGAGCCACATGGGTCGATGTCAGAAAGGTCATATCGTTCAGAGATGCCACTTCGAATATCAGAAAGGACAGCTTACTTATCAAAAGATATTTCTGGAAGGTTCCATAATCGTCTGTACTCGGTGGAGCCCACTTCTGACACACGATGAAGCTCCGAGCATCTGGTGTTCTTTCCGAAGAACAACATAGCCGAACAAGAGGACCTCCCGAGCGTTTGGAAAGATCACCGAGCGAACTCAAATATATTTACGTTCAGATAAGGCACACAACGTTCGGAAAAGTCCACGGGGATCCGTCTATCCTTCGGATAACTAATGACGCAACAGGCCGAAGCTCACCCCCATTTACAGATGAACTGAGACAGCTGGACGACGGGTCAAACAGCGTGAACCTTTATCCCCCTTTCTGGACCTCGTGGACCTTATGATCCTTCGGATATTTCGGCCCCCTACAATAGCCCCTCAACTCCTGCTTTCCTCGCTCGGACGGGAAGGAGGAGTTGAATAGTAGTTGGCTGAACATCAATACAGATCCGAAGAACGAACGACTGGATGAATCGTTGAGGCTGTTGAACGGAAAAAGTGCATGGAACTTTTTTGACATGTGCCTGCAGCTCTCATTTAATGCTTCTGCAACCGCCGATTCGAAACGTTGCCAGGTGTCACGATTACATTGGGTGGTGGTACGGCACGTTTCATACTTGTCACGTGTCCTTCATCGAACGTCACATCAATCTCCCGCTCAAATCCAACGGCCAGGGTTCAAGACCGCTTCGAATTCTGAACTCAGTATAATGGGGCGGGGGAAGGAGAGAGAAAATCACTTTCTCTCCCATTCTCGATCATCTTCCCCGTTCAAGCGCCGCTCCAAACCAAAAATCGCCAGAGATTTGTAGATTTGAAGGGTTTGATCACAGATTTCTCTTGATCTTTCAGGTATTTCTCATGTTCTTTCATCTGTCGATGCATCTTGGTTATTTTCCAATGCCTCTACCCCTTTAAAGTTGGTTTTTTTTTGTTTTTTGCTTTTTTGCCTGAACTGAAACAGTCGCCTGATTCCCCAGATGTTCATGTGTTCTTCCGAACACATGTTCATCTTCAAATCGTGTTCTTCCGAACACGAGGGTACCTTTAAGTATGAGTTTGTCCAAAGGAACAATCATTAAGAAGCTTGATAATTCGTATTAAGCTCCATAATCTCTGTTTCCCCATTGGAAACACGTAGGGTTCCCCATCGTTTCCTTGAGCGGTAGGAATCCCTCCTTCGGAATTTCTTCCGAAGGGTGATCGTTCAGGAAGTAACCGAGTAGACTTGAGATCTCTCTGAATAACATAGAACACCGAACATAGGCACTTAGATTCCTGGCCATGCAAATCGCTAACGGTCTTATCCCATGCACTTATTTGTTTCTAGGTATGGAGTCTTCGAAGTCAACTTCTTCGGGCGAATCTTATTGGTCGGTGGATACCGGAGCTTCAGATTTTGGTAGAGTCGATCCTGGGTTAGCCGAAGTAATCAGAGACTTCGCCCGGAGCTACCGAACGAGATCAAGTGGCGGGGTTCCCGAGGGAGTAGAAGGAATCGACTACCCCGCCATGGTGATCCCTCTCCGAACAATGGGGCCAGACCCCAACACAATAGACATAGATGAAGAATCGTCCGATAGAGAGCCTCCTCACGACGAAGTAGAAGAGGGAGAAGACGCCGAGGGAGCAAACGAAGCTGAGTCGGAAAAAGAAACTCTAGTCGCTTCGTCAAGCCGAACGAACGAGGGAGCAGGCGTCGTAGGAGAGTCTTCGTCGCAACCTCCAAAGGCGAAGAGGAAAATCGTTCAATTGGACCCCGACGTAATTCCCGACCGAACGGGGAGGGATCCCTGCCCTTATTTAGAGTGCGTCCAAGATAAGAAGGGCTTGAACCTCTTCCGAGCAGTTTACAACGTTACCAACGACGTCATTATCACGCCGGTCCAAGGCCTCCGAATAAGATATAGTGACGAGCACATCACCATTCCCTTGATGGCGATTACGGAAAGGGGCCTTCGGTTTCCGATGCATAGAGTCCTGAGAGAGATCCTTCACCGCTTCAATCTCACTCCATGCCAGTTGAGCGTGAATTCTTACCGTATTATCCACTCGGTAATCAAGCTCGCTGAGGTAAAGATGTTCCGACTCAAGACCTACCATTTTTTTGAAAATTACATGATGTCGAGAAACGTTCGGTATTCTCGGTACTACCTTTGCTCCTGAAGGAAGATGCAAAAAATCATCCCCGAGGGCATGTACGACTCGGAGAAATGGGCCTCCGACTACGTCGAGGTTCGGGGAAATTTTCAATTCCCCGAACCAGAGTACGGCCAATTCGAAATCGCCACACAAAGGGGAACTCCGAGTAAGAATAGTTGCCCGTTATTTTAATGCTATTCCTTATGTTGTTCTTATTATACTTATCTAATTTTTTTTTGATGTGCTTTTCTTCGGCAGATACTACTAAGCTCAACAAGGTACTTTTAAGGGCGGCGAGAGGTTGTGGTCTTGCTGACTCCCTTCTCACCATCCCAGCGGAGGAAAGGGATGCCCCAACAATCCTAAGGTACAAAGCCACGTACGGAGGTCGGATCCGACGAAAGGTAACCGACGAGCGTGAGCAGGCTTCCGAAGTTGGTTCCGAAGAGATTCTAGAGGAACTCTGCCCGAGCTCTGATAAACCTCTTCGAGGGACAATCCGCCTTCCCACCGAAGAAGAGCCGTTTCAAGAGCAAGAAGAAATGCCTCCGATGAGCATCAAAGAAGTTCTCCAGAAAAAGCTGGAGGAAAAAGAGAAGGAGAAGGCCCAGCTTTGGAAAGCTGGAGCCCCGGGCGCTTCGGGCTCAGCGCCAAGCAAGAAAACCCCGCCCCCCCACCCTTTAAAAAATGTCCATTGAGCGCCCCTTCTTCCCCGAAGGAACAACTTGCAAGCAAGAAGACAAAAGCGGCTCCGAAGGGGAAAAGCCAGGAAGTTGAGCTTCCGAAGGGAGCGCAGACAGAGGGAGAAATGAGGGAGCTTGCCTCGGACCTTGACACCCCATGGGTGCCGAACTTTGTCACCCCCAGCAAAAAACAAGTGTTAAAATCTGACAGCCTCAAGGAGGATCCCTCCCTGGCCTTTACCCTCCACTCGGGGCTGGCTTTACCGAGGGATATACAGAGTCCCCCATCTCTGAAAGCAGCCCTGAGCGAGTACTACTACCATGTTGGAAGAGTAAGTAAATTTTTCGTACTTGCAATGATTATTTGTTCACTCGCTCTAGTTCTTTGGAATAACTTTCATTCTGCTTTCCATGGATTGGCAATTGGCGTTCCATCCATCTCAGCAAGCTTGTAGACACCATGCCCGATCTTCTCCACCACTCGGTAAGGTCCTTCATAGGGATCCTTCAGCTTGGTTAGCTTTGATGCTTCGGTAACCGTCTGAAGGACTAAGTCCCCAACGTTAAACGGACGAGCACGAACATTCCGGTTGTAGCCCCTTGCAACTTCTTGCTGATATGCAGCGTGCCGAAGGTTAGCATTGTCACGTAGTTCTTCGGCGAAGTCTAATTCGGCACCCACAAGTGCATTGTTGTCCACAGGTTAAAATTTTCCGTTCGGGCGGTTGGAATCAAAGTAGATAAGGGGAGGACAGCTTCCATACCGTAGGCCATAGCAAATGGAGTACGCCCGGTAGACCGCCGGGGGGTGGTACGGTAGGCCCATAAAACGTGTGGAAGCTCTTCCACCCATTTACCGAGTTTCCTGTCCAAACGGCGCTTAAGCCCCCGAGTGATCGTCTTGTTTAAAGCTTCGGCCTGTCCATTGCCTTGTGGATAGGCCACGGAAGAATTATGGATCGTGATGTGGCGCTTTGCATAAAAAGTTTTGATGGCGGATGCGACAAACTGGGAGCCATTGTCGGAAAGGATAGCGTAAGGTACGCCGAACCGCGAGATGATATGCTTCCAAATAAAACGCTCCACGTCGCCTACCGTGGTCTTGACTAAGGGGGAAGCTTCAACCCACTTAGTGAACAAATCCGTGGCTGTGAGCATATACTCAAATCCACCGGGTGCCTTTGGCATCTTGCCAACGATGTCAAAAGCCCAAACCGCAAATGGCCATGGACTAGTGATCATTTTAAGGGGGAAGGCTGGCTGGTGGATGAGAGACCCCTGTTGCTGGCACCGAATACATCGCTTCACGTATTCTTCGGACTGCTTAACCATCTTTGGCCACCAATAGCCTTGCGTCAGCGCACGCTGTGCAAGGGACTGTCCTCCTGAATGCGCCCCACAGCTTCCCGAATGGAGTTCCTCCAGAACGGCTTGCACAAGGTCGTCGTGGACGACACGCAGATCGGGGCCAGTGAAAGTTTGTCGGTAAAGGTTGTCGTTTGGATCCAGAAAAAAATTGGCCGCTCGGCAACGGAGTTTGTATGCTTCGCGTTTGTTCGGTGGTAACACCTGGTTCTTTAAGTAATCAATCGCTGGATCCAGCTGACTTAGACCGAGGGAGATTGCCATCACTTGTGCACACGGCTGTTCGAAGCTCGGATTGCGACTTCGTCAAAGGTAATAGTGCGACCGCCCTAGGTCTTGTAAATCGAAGCAAGACCTGCCAGGGCGTCAGCATGTGCATTGTGCTCCTGAGCTATCCATTCTACTTTTACTCAGCCAAATTTTCCGAACAGGGCCAACACGTGGCTTATGTAAGCATTCATATGCTGGTCTTTAGCTTGATAATCGTCGTTTAAATGACCCACAATGAGCTGAGAGTCACAAGAGACATGAACCGAATCTGCATCAAGCCGAAAAGCATGTTGGAGGCCTGCAATCAGAGCTTCGTATTCCGCTTCGTTGTTCGTCGCCGGGTATCCAATCGAGACAACGCTTTCATGTACCGTCCCGCTCGGAGACACAAGGACGATGCCTGCACCAGCCCCGTGAACGTTAGAAGCTCCATCCACGGTCAGTCGCCAAGCGTCACCAGAAAAGAGCCTCCATTGCTGCTTTGGTTTCTTTCGTCCGAGGGTGTACCGAGCGCGGAGGGGCTCCACGGGATGGTTACATGGTCCTTTCAAAACCTCTTCTTCTCGTATCCGAGCTTCTTCAGCGACGGTGGTTAAGGCATTGGCTTCGTCTTGCAATCCAGGAGTGAGTTCGGCAAAGAAGTCGGCCAAGGCCTGACCCTTGATAGCCGTCCGAGGTTCAAACTGGATGTCGAAATTGGCCAAGTCTTGAGAGAATTTCAGGATCCGGCTTGACGTGTCCGTCTTCCGAAGGACAGCTTTGAGAGGAAACTCAGTGAGGACCACAATCCTATGGGATTGAAAGTAAGGCAAGAGGCTCGTTTTAGCTGAAACGAGAGCCAATGCCAATTTCTCCATAGGTAGATACCTCGTCTAAGAGTCCGTCATCGTTTTGCTGGAATAGAAGATTGGTTGATGCTCCATCCCCTCTTTCCGAACAAGAACCGCGCTCGTAGCATGATCAGAAACAGCAAGGTACAAATACAGATCTTCATCGGGTAGGGGCTTGACGAGCAAAGGAGCGTGGGACAGGTATTGCTTTACAGATTGCAAAGCCTGCTCGCACTCTTCGGTCCATACGAATCTGCGTCGGCTAGTAGTGATTGCTCGAAAAAACGGACAGCAGAGATCACTCGAACGTCGGATGAAACGGTTCAGGGCAGCAACCATTCCCGTAAGTCGTTGTACCTCTTTAATAGTAGTCGGAGCTCGAAGATTTTGCACGGCCAAGATTTGTGTAGGATCAGCTTCGATCCCTCGGCGACTTACCATGTAACCAAGGAACTTTCCCGAGCTTACGCCAAACGCACCCTTCTCGGCATTGAGACGCAACTTCTATCGTTTCAAAACAGCAAAGACCTCTCCCAGGTCCCGAAGGTGGTCTCAAGGGAACGTGCTTTTGCAAACCAGATCATCGATATAAGCTTCTATTATTCGGCCGAGCATGCCAGGAAACATCTTCGTGATGGAGCGTTGGAAGGTTGCACTAGCATTCTTCAGGCCGAACGGAACAACCTTGTAGCAGTAAGTTCCCCGAGGAGAAATAAAGGCCGTCTTCTCCTGATCTTCCGGAGCCAAAGCTATTTGGTGATAGCCCCGATATGCATCCATAAAGCTCAAGCGTTCGCATCCTGCCGTTGCGTCCACCATTTGCTCAATCCGAGGAAGGGGAAATCGATCCATAGGACAAACGTCGTTGAGGTTTGTGTAATCAACACAAACCCTTAGTTTCCCATTTTTCTTCGGCACAACCACTGGATTGGCAAGCCATGAGGGATATAAAACTTCCCGAATGACGCCAGCCTCCAACAGTTGATCTACTTCTGTCATTACAGCTTCGATGTGTGCGGCTGACGAGCGTCGGACTTTCTGCACCACCGGTCGCCTACTTGGATCAACATTCAATGCGTGCATGGCGAACGAGGGATCCACACCCGGCATGTCTTGTGGAGTCCAAGCAAAAACTTCTATGTTTCGCATCAGGAAGTCTACATCTCCTCGCGTTCTGCCACGCTCAGAGAACTCCTAATTAAAAATATAGTCCTTCGCCCCCAGGAATTGAAAAGCGTATTAACTCCTCGGTAGATCTTCGTTCGGCCGGCACACCAACATCTTCAATTACTGGAACAAGAGTGGCTGCCACGCATTGTACTTCCATACAGCTCTGTTTGTTTGTTACAGTGCTGATGTAACATTTCTTTGACTGGATTTGATCCCCTCGGAGGCTCTCCTGACGTCCATTCCATCCGACAAACTTTACCACCTAGTGAAAGGTTGAAGCGACTGCTTTCATCTCGTGCAACCAGGTTCGGCCGAGTATTACGTTGTATGGACTGGGAGCAGCGACCTCCACAAACTCGATCTCAAGAACCTGTGATCCAGCCCGCACAGGGAGAGTGATCAAGCCGAGTGGCCAAACCAGGGCTCCAGTAAAACTGACGAGGGGAGTAGACGCTGTCTAAAGTTGAGCGGGAGATAATCCGATGCTCTAATAGGTTGAGTAAAACATTACGTCCGCCGAGCTTCCTTGATCTATCAATACCCATTGAACGGTTGACTTTTCAATAGCAACAGTAACAACGAGGGCGTCCGTATGAGGGAGTTGCACACCTTTCATGTCGTTAGATGAAAAAGTAATAGTGCTGCCGAAGCTCGGATCCTCCCATTTTCGCTTTCCTGAAGCGCCAACGTTGCAAACGGATAAAGAGGTGATGGCTTTGTCAATTTCTGAATGAAGCTCGGCCGCCCTTCCTTCGGAAACCAATCCTTGTATAACGCTTACGAGATTGCCGATAATAGGGGGAGGTGGTGGAAGTGGACTTCGCCGGACGTCAATCCACTGATTTAGATGCCCAGCTGCTGCAAGCTCTTCTAGATACTATTTGAAAGGTGGGCATTGCGTAGTGTAGTGGCCGCGCTCCTTGTGATACGTGCACATCCCTGGTCCGCTCCCGACGGTGCCCACGAGTACCGTTGGCCAAACAAAGAATGGCAATTTGCCGATGATGTTGAGGAGTTTGTAGATAGGTTCGGTGAATGCCGTATGCTCGGCTACGTACTCGTCTGGCCGTGGTTCTCTTTTCGTTTGTTGCCACAATTGTGGCTGAGGGTGCTGCGGAGGTCGACCCCTGTTGATCGGCTTGTTGGTCGTTTGTCCTGAACTGCCCTGACCTCCTTGCCCTTGGCAAACGTTTGATACTTGTTTCTTCGGCATAGTTGTTTTGGCAGGTTCTGGAGCCTTTGGTGTATGTCGCTCGGCCATGGCTTCGTCGTGAACGCAATCCTTCTCGATTATGGTCATGAGCTCTCCCATTGTCTTAGGCGGATTACATGAGAGGTCACGAAACATTGCCGAGGCTGGATCCAACCTGTTCATAAAAGACTCAGCCGCAACTCCTTGATCACAGTCGGGGATAAGATTATAGACCTCCCAATAGCGCTCGGTATAAAGCCGTAGGGTTTCTCCAGCCGCTCTCCGCATGTTCACCAGCATAGATAATGTTTTTGGTTGAATGTTGCTGGTTACAAAGCGTTTACTAAACTCCAACTCCAGCTCGTTGAAGCAAGTGATAGATTTGGGTTTCAACTGATTGTACCATAACATGATTGGTTCGCTCAGCGTGAGTGGGAAGATTTTGCACATGAGGGCGTCAGAAAAGTTATGGAGGCTCATAGTTTGTCTGAAGCGACAAACGAACGCGACTGCGTCCTCTTTTGCCTCGTAACGTTTCAGCTTCGGCATGACGAACCTGTTCGGTGGCCGCTCCTGTTGGATAGCATCCATGAATGGGGAAGCCTTTGCCTTCCCGAGCTTCAAATTATCTTCTTGAATTGGGGTTTGCGGGACAATGGGGAAAGGAACTTCAGCACGCGGCTCAGGAAATTTTCTTCGTTCTTGCCGATGGTACCGGTGATGCTCTTCTTTCTCCTTCGGTCGCCGAGTGGCTAAAACCGAGGGCACACGCGCCTCTCTTCGCAAGCCTGCCAAAGGAGCTTGCCGAGGCTGAAGACCTGGGTCGACGGGTTGATACATGGTTGGCAAGCCCGTAAACTGATCGTATAGGATAATCGTATTATCGTGCTCTGAACGGTTTCCTCGGCTATATGTTCGATGGCGACTGCCAGAGTTAACCGAGTGTCGCCTGTAATGGCGTTCGGAGTTGTGTCGGGATCGTACCGAATATTCCCGATTGCTGCTGGTGCGTGTACGCCGAGGTGGATCGTTTAGATCCACAGGCCTCTTTCCACTTTTTGGACTCATTTGTCGATCGGAACGAAGTTGTGCTCGGGCTGACGCGCCTCCCTTATTGGTTTCGGCTGTGGAACCTGTAGCTGTGGATCGTGAACTCTCGGCACGAATAATGCTCGTTAGCCGAGGTCGTGAAGCCGTCGGTGGTTGATATCCTTGGTCAAGACGCTCGAAGACAGTTCGTCGCTCGAAAACGGCCAGTTCAGCCGTTTGGGCCGGACGAGACGTTCTACTTCGTTTACGGGGTCCCTTCGATCGGCTAGGCTCGGCAGGATGCTTGCAAGCAGGGGTTAAGGTCACCCCTCCGTCCCGCTTCTCCAGCCGTTGTTGAAGCATGGCACTAATTGCCGCCTGACGTTTCTGCTCGGCCAAGGCGATATCCAACTCGGTGGGTGGAAAAGAAAGTTGGCGGACCACGTGGGAAACCGTCCTAACCGCTTGATGGGGCTCGAGGTTGATAGACGCCCTCCAGCCCAAGGGTGAAGTTCTCTGGACCCGGAGGTGAGAGGCGTTGAGCCATTTATTCCGTTCAAACGAGAGGAACAGACAGAATTTGAGCTGAAGATCGTATCAAGCCCTCGACTGGTGTTATGAACACGAAGAACACAAAGAACACCCCAGAACTTTAAGTGGTCATCCCCAGCAGAGTCGCCAATTGTGGGGGTGGTTTTCTTTGTGATCCTTCCTGTATAGCTGTCTCCGTATGTTGGACCGTGAGAGATGACGCGGGACTTGGTGTACCTGCAGAACCGGAGGGGGATGTTCCTCCGGGAAGAAGCTTCGACGAACTAGTCAGTAAGTGGAGAGAGAAGAAGAAGTTTAGTAAGAAATGTGTTAGTAGAGAAAAGAGAGTGTTGTTGTGAATGAGTCCCCAGAGAGTTTCTTAGTGATAATGCCCTTCTATTTATAGGTGAAGGGGTTGAGTGCTGAGCAAATTGGCTTTACTTTCCACGTGTCGCGCATTGCTCGGATTACGTCAGGTAGCAGGGCCATTTAATGAACACCACTTCCCAAGTCTTACAGAGCCACATGGGTCGATGTCAGAAAGGTCACATCGTTCAGAGATGTCACTTCGAATATCAGAAAGGACAGCTTACTTATCAAAAGATATTTTTGGAAGGTTCCATAATCGTCTGTACTCGGTGGAGCCCACTTCTGACACACGATAAAGCTCCGAGCATCTGGTGTTCTTTCCGAAGAACAACATAGCCGAACAAGAGGACCTCCCGAGCATTTGGAAAGATCACCGAGCGAACTCAAATACATTTACGTTCGGATAAGGCACACAACGTTCGGAAAAGTCCACAGGGATCCGTCTATCCTTCGGATAACTAATGACGCAATAGGCCGAAGCTCACCCCCATTTACAGATGAACTGAGAGAGCTGGACGACGGGTCAAACAGCGTGAACCTTTATCCCCCTTTCTGGACCTCGTGGGCCTTATGATCCTTCGGATATTTCGGCCCCCTACACACTCAGGAATGGATCTTGGAATGCATGGAATTGAATACATAATCTGGCCCATTACATTTCTCTGCAGCCACAACAACAACAACATAACATAACCCATCTAGTCCCCAATCATTGGGGGTATGGACGGGGATGATTGGAGATAGACCTAACCTTTGGCAATATATGCACAAAGTGGCTGCTCTCAGAATACCACTGAAACAGTGACCCCTCTAAACCTCCAAGAACCGATGAGCTAAATGGACGTTTTGTTGTAGAACCATACCCCCAAATCAAAACTAAATGGCATCAGAGAGGGTCAAAGGGGGTCCAGTAGCATTGCTGGCCCCAAATTGAGACTTAGCATTGCTGGGTCCAGTAGCATTGATAGGGTCACCTATCTATATTAAAGTCTCTTCTTCTGTCGAAAAGACTAAAATGCCCCCGCGATCCTCCTTTCGCGTCCAAGTCGCAAGTGTAAACTACATTTTTTCTACCAACGGCTATTCTTACATTCCATGAGAACGTGGAACCGTTTAGTATGTTTGTTGTGCCGAGGTCATCGCCTGCGTTGGACTAGCAATGGACCGTCAGGAGATGATCAAAGGGGAGATTGTTGTTAACAGCGATAGGGCCATAAGCTAGGGTAAGAGACTCCACCGGTGATCGGTGCATCGCCTTCATGATTAGGGCAAGCATCCATAGGTAGCTTTTGGGGTGGCTCATGTTAGTTTTTTTCTACTTTCTGTTGGGCTACTTCTTGGTTGTAAAAGAAAAGAGCAAGGGTCTAACATTTTATCACTTTTTTAGTTTATATAGAATATAGACAAGCCTGTAAATCTTTCTAGTCTACAGAGGGATATGGGAATCATGAAGACTTTGATTTAATTACATCGATCTTTCCAAATAATGCTAAGAAAATAATGTTGCATTCGGGTTTTTGTATTAATGTTATGTCCTAAATCATTCCATTTGCTTGGATGGTAAGTGTAATATTAATGATTTGAAGGATTACGTTATTTCTTTCTATATTAAAAAGATACAATATTATTTTTATCTATTTAGGTTAATGGATTTTTCAAACTTGGGTTGGGTGGCCACTCCTGTCCAGCCATCCTTGGCCCAACCTTGATTAGTTTTTTTTTTTTTTTTTTTCTCGGCAAAAGTCAATATATATTGTTAGTGAGGTTTGAATCTCTGTTAAATGCGTGGGAGTACATGGTAGTTACTCTCCATCCTTAACTACCCATGTTTGAAAAAGAAATTCATTATTAGTTCATAGTAAATTTCAAGAATTTTGTATAAGTATTAACATCTAACTAGCATGAAACCCGTGCTATATGCATAATTGACAGAAAAATATGTAAAGACTATATATGTAGAGATTATTTAATGCACAAAAATAATCTTCTTTTGAGATTTTATCACTCGGGTGATTCTTCTTTTGGCTTTCTTTGCAGCCTTTGATATAGCGTCATTTCTTTGGAAACACCGGTTGGGATTATACCCAATCTTGCCCGCAACGGAAGTGCAACCAAAAAATAAACACGCGCTAAGAACACACAATATTTACGTTGTTTGGCACCAAACACCAATGCCTACCCCACGGCAGAGAGAGAGATTCCACTATACGAAAAATAAAAGATTATAATGTGAGATGAAAAACCACCCTCGAGTTCCTAACACCACGGCTCTATACAATATTTTTCACTCACCCCCACATCTCTATTTTTCCCTCACATCTACATTGATGATCGACATCATATATTTTTCTTACATAAGTCTCATTGCGGCTAATCGCGTCAAAAATTGACCGGATATCGCTCGACTCCGGACGCATTCGTCGTTAAAGATCATGTTCCATTAAGCCCACTAAAATAGTCCCTCACTCAAAACGGTATGGGCTCCATAAGCCCACTACTCCCTACTCCGCAGAGATTCCAGAAACGAATAATAGCGGGCCTATCAAATCTAGAAAGCCCACAACCAGAAAGCCCAACTGCCATCACATCTGAAAGCCCATAGAGATGTTAAGTAGCCCAAAGACAATTTCTCAACGCCCAAAATCGTTCGTAAAATCTTACATAGTACGACTACTTCTTGAAAATTTTGTATTATTTTTAAGCTCTTATTTTGCAGACCGGACATTTATTTTAAAACGAAGGGAGTAGCTTTTATCGAATTTTTTTATAATCCAAGAAAATCTTATTCTACCTATCCTCGGAGTAAGGGAAGTTGTGGGGGTGGGATTTGAACCCTCACCAAAGGAAGTGCCCGTAACCTGCTCTAGCTATCACCTGAGCTAGGAGGCAACTTCTAACTTTTCTTGACGAGTATGTGTGTGCATAAATGAATGTTTAGCTTCGCAAAACTACAATCTAGGTTTACTTAAACCTCATAGAACAAAATTGAGCAAATTAAAGTTGGGAAAGATTTTTCCCTATGCGTTCCCCACACTTTTTTCATGCAACCATCGACCTCTTGCCAATTGATTCTAAGTACCTTTATTGATTGTGTAAAGGCTTCTAATTCTCCCAATTGTGCCAGGTCCAATTTTAATTTACCGGCTACTTGTTTCATTAGCTTTAATTCAAGCCGCAAGCCCTATGTTGTCAACGGAGATACTCACAATAATAGTAGGTCTGATTCAAGCGTTGAATAGATCAGCGGATAAGAATACTTGTCCATCCACAATGGAAATTACATTAGGAATTCAGCCAGCATTTTCCCTTGTCAATCCCATGGTCTCATAATGCAAGTAGCTTCTGTCTTTATTAACATAGCTTACCAAACCAGAAATAAGGATCACTAAAAGCTAGGCGCCTAGGCCATCTTTTGTTCAACTTTTCACTCTTTTTTTTTTTTTTTATCCCCAACTTTTCACTACTTTGTGCTTCATCACTTCATGTCCCCCTTAAAACCCATGAAATATATACATGTAGTGTTCTTAAAAGTATATACATTAAATCCTCTTTAGTAGATAAAATGTCCTATCAATGGCAATGGACAAACCTTCACTAGTAGTAGGTGGAACATATGGGTAGGATCTAGAAACTAGCTAGCTCCCATTTTCAAAATATTTGAAATCAGTTCTCCAATTTCACTAGAGCTAAGGCTCTGATTTTCAAAATGAATATTGAGCTCACTCTAATTTTCAAAATATTGAAATCACTCCAACTAATTATTAGTTTCGATGGAAGGAGTTTGAAAAGTAAAATTTTTTTTGATACTTCTGAACAAAAACCAAAACAATGTTCGGTGAAGATAGAAAAAAAAATTGAACAGTTGGTCTTCAGTGTTGTCTTATACAAACTTTTTCAACTTTGGTCCACATTTTTAGACTTTTCCGGTTTCTCTTGTTGAGACAAATGATAAATCCCAAAAAAAATTATTAAAAGCTGAACACAAAATTTTGTAAGATTAAACATATATAGCAAAAAAAAAAATACCAAACCAAAAATTTAGAAAGGACATGGCTTAATTAAGTTTACAATGCTTAGATGTTAAACTCTGGCATTGATTCTAATGGTGCAATAGTTTTTTCCTACTTCCGCACAATATACCTAATTCAAATGTCATCTAAGGGCAAATTGGGCATATCTCGTTCCAAATATGACGTAAAGTTTAGTATGCCCGGATCAATATGTCTACGTACACTTCTACCGACTACTCCTCTCTCACATATATGTGAGGCCGATTCCACAATTAAATATATGGGGCCGACACCCATGTGAGAGAGGAGTGGTCGGGAAGTGTGTGCGTAGCAAGTTCACATGATACTATCAAAAGAATTTTTAATTTTTTTTATAGGCAACAAAATTTATTAGAACTCGACAAAGGGTACATCAAGGAGGCCAAACTCTAAATACAATAAGAAACTTGGATGAAGAGAAGGCTAGAAGAAAAGAAACAAGGAAAAAGAAAAGAAAATACATCCAATGAGATATTGAAAGAATCCACCAAAGGAGTGGAATTAATTATCACAGCACAGCACAATGAACATCTTCACCTTCATCAGCTCATAACTTCACCATAATCTCAGCTGGGGATGAAAACCACCTTGTAGTATTTAGCAAGAGCATCATCAATTAATTCAACAGGCATTTGGACCAAGATCAACAAGGTTACAGTAGAAGTAAAATCCCTCAGCATCACACCTGAAAGCTTCTGTAGTTGTATTTGCGTGAGGAAATCCTTCAGATGAATCATCCTTAAGTAATAAAATTCTCTGTACTCAGTCACCCAACTCTTAGCCCTCCATTAGATTGGAGTTGAAAGAGTTTAATCATCCCTCCTCTAACCGTGATAAGCAGGTCAGATCGAGGAGAACTCATAGCCTTCAAAAAAATTGGAATTAATAAAGAGCAGCAGCAGCAGCAGCAGTCCTAGAATCAGTACATGGAAACCCTTGGTAGGTGATGATACTGTCAAAAGATAGTAGTATGATATATGTTGCACCAGTTCAGTGTCATTTTAACACAATATCAAATGTAGCATGATATATGTTGCCTTGCTAGCTAGTAGTATGATATATCAAAAGATCAGTATTAATAATGTTGCCTAGTAGTATGATACAGGTCATGTTGCAGTACCAGTTTAGTGTCATTAAAAGATGTTGTAAAAACAACGGAGTATACCATTGCTTTAAAAATTTAAAAAAAAAAAAAAATGGCACTTTGGCTAAAAAGAAATAAGTATAACTTTGTTAATTATCAAAATTATTGGAGATCCTCTTATCCAATCAATATCACATGGAAATGAAATAAATATGCTAGATATAGTACTAGGATAAATAAATAAAAAAGAAGAAGCTAGACACGCCATTTTCAAAATGGGAATCAATATATACTACTTTCTTCACTTATGTTTTCATTTGCCATTTAGTTATTCTCTCTTAATTTTCTGTTGGCATAATGATTATGACAAGATACAAAAACTGTGTGTAGACCTCGTTAACAAAAGTGGTCATTAGGTTCAGTGTTTCAGCCCCTTCCAATTTATGAGAATTAAGTTGTTTGGGAGATAGCAATGAATGTGCATTTGAAATCCCTTATCCATCTCTTTTTTTTTTTTTATAACTCAGGTGTTCGGGTCAGCTTATGCATGCATCGACTCATCATGGACCACTTGCAGGAAGCCCAATTAAAGTCAGAGCAAAGCTAGCTCCGTATGAACTAGCCCCCAGAAAATTGATTACACCTGCGAGGTTTCGAACATGAAATCTCGGGTTCCCTGTCTTTATAAGCACCGATAGAACAAAATGTAGTAATTTAGAAACATAATCATAGAAAGGGATTACATGCTTATAACTGAAGTGGGATCAATGATAACCTTCCCATATAGTTATCATTGTCATTTGAGTTATTACAACTAAAGTACCCTAATTTATGAGATAATCATGGGAGTTGGCTAGTGTTTCAACAAAAATGTCAACATTGTCAGGCAAATGGAACATAATATAGGAAACCAGCTAGACCTATAACACCGCCATGCATATTTATAGATAGAGTATGGAATTAGCTAGCTAATAAGTTTCTAAATACCTATACATATATTCACAGATGCAAATGCATAACCAAATGGTTGTTAATTTATTTAGATCTTATATACTATCGTAATTTGTGCGTGTTTACGATTGCCTTGTTTGTTTTAATCCGGCCGAACGTGTTAGCTGCACAGTAAACCGCAACATTAGTACTGATCGGCCAAAAGTTGATCAGAGAACACTTTGACGTTAAATACTGTGTATTTTTTACAAGGGCAAGTGACTAATCTTCCAAGCACCTCTTACTTTTTCTTGTACCCTTCTAACGGCCTCATGCACAACCTCGGATATTGCCGAATCCCTCGATCGCTTTGCTTGGTCCCTTCCAATCGATACAGGATTATTTGGTGATGTTATTCACAGTGTCTACCAAACTCCTCGTCAATCGAGTGTCAGGTGGCCTAACTCAGGCATGTATGTGGTGCTAACTTGTTCGGCATTAGTCCTTCCCTACCTTTCGGCTCAACTCACACTCTCTTCATATCTATCTTCAACTGTCCGGCCTATGACCGTCATTCGACGAGATTGGCTACAAGCGTAGGCCCTAAGCTTGGGAGCCCATTCATCACTTCGATAACGCGAGCTATACATCCTAATAATCTTGCATGTGGCTTCGGCTCTGTCCCTCTTAGTTCAGCCCGATGTCAAGCCCTTTGGTCCTCTACGTATTCATGAAATACCCACGAATAGTTATTCCAAAACTTAGAATATTAGGAAACATTGTTTTAGTAAAATTTTGTTAATGAATGGTTAGTTCATAAGGTGGGGGAAAGGGCTTACTAGTGAGAATACTTGATTTAGAAGTATCTTCTTCTACCAAAAAGTTCGAGAAAGAAGTACTTCGCAATCTCATGTCCGATTCTACAATAAAGGAAACAGATACGGTGATCTTTAAGAACGGAAATTTACTGAATGCAATTTGATTTGTAATTTTGAGACATGCTAACATCCGTGTTGTTCAATTGTCGCATTATCTATATATTATTGACACTAATAGTACGTTGGATTTGTACTTATTAAAGTCAACACATCCGAGGCCTGATCAATTTGGCTCTTGTATATAGATCATTTGTTTCTCAAAAAAGTCAGCTCATCTGGGGATAAATTACGATCCTCCATACATGAACTTAAACTAGCCCGGTTAATTAGGTACCTGGTTAATTAAGTTAATCTCGCTCAAGGTTCTTAACCTTTAGTATGCCGTCTGACTCTAATTCATGTAGTAAGACCCCGTTTCAGAAACCTTCTTAAAAAATAAGCAGTTTATTTCACATTTTCAAAATTAAAAATAATGTAAATAAAAAATATTTTTTCAATTTTTTTTGCATCATATAAAAGATCTCGATGAGATTTTTCAAACAAGATCTATATTGCATATTTTTATATTTCAATAAGCCCATAATTTTCGAGCTTGAAATTACATTCTTAAAAAATAAGGATTTTTTTTGCATTCTGGAACGGGGCCAATTGACATGATATATTAGACAATTTCGTGATGAATTAATTGGAATTAAGGAAAGTTCTAGACATCCTCGTCGCCTGAAAAAACAAAATTAATAAATATGATTAGTTTATACTATAATAACAGTCTTGACATTGCAAACGTTGCTAAGTTCCTACCAAGAGTTTTTAGTTTTTTTTTAATAGTCAAGAACATATAAAATTTAATGGTCAAACTGTCAAAGTGTGGTGATTTTGGATAGCGCGTGCCTAGTTCATATTCAGACCATTCCTTGTCCACATTACACAGCAATTTTCAACCTTAACCCGACCTATTCGTGTCATTTTGTGTTCGTATTAGAATTCTCTCAAGCCTAATCCGACTTGTTTAGCTTTTCGTGTTATTGTGTCGTATCATATTCGTGTTCCGTATCAGAAATAGCCGACTCTAAACTGCTAACTTCGTATCGGGTTATCGTGTCATCTTCAAGAATTCCCTCCCCGCGTCATGTTGTGTCGTGTTCTTGTCAAAATTCTATCAATCCTAACCTGGCTTATTTAACTTTTCGTGTTATCATATCGTGTCACATTCGTATTTCGTATCAGAAATAACCAACCCTAACCCAGTAATTTCATATCGGGCTCTCGTGTCGTGTCGAAAATTTTCACCCCTATTCCTACCCTAGAGCTGGAACAAAGATTGGTAGTAACATATAGGTTAAATTATATTTTCGCACCCTTAATTAAGATAATTGCCTACCTATCTTTTTTGGACTCCAAAATATGAATTTTTTTCAAAATTGTCACAAATTGATTAAACCCTGATCACCGTGGCCCGGTTGGCATTTGGCAATTGCCAAGTACTTCTGATGAAAAAAGGAGAAGTATGATAATTAAGGCCAAAAATGAAGAAAATTTAACGAGTAGTGCTAGGTATCCCGAAAGAATACACAGAAATGACTCCGAATTTGAAAATCAATAGTTCAGATTCACTTAAAGTCAATCAGGACCATTGATTTTCAAATTCGGGGTCATTTCTGGGTACTCTTTCGGGGTACATAGAATTTCCCAAATTTAACCCGTTAACTTCCATCCGGGAGCCAATTGACAATTGTTCAGAATTTGAAGTACGATTGATGAAAACATTGAAAGTTGAAAGCCAAAACGAGGGATAATAATAATAAATGCTCTATGGTGTAAATTGTAATCTACCCCTCAACTTTGTTGAACTAATGTATGTCTAGTCGTGACTCACGACCATATATGATTCAGTACATATGGACAAAGGAGTTAACGTTACAATTTGCAACTAATTTCACATAGGACCCGGCTCCTCTGCTGTCACTGCAGAGAGGGCCTTTGTCATTTCATCATGGTCGTCTGTCTCGACAATCAATAGTTCAAATTTACAGAAACTATTCTACACAATACATTTGGATGGTTGTAATTACGCAAATGGCACTCTGCAGTCTAGTTTTGGACTGCAGATAAGTTATTTTTTTTTCCCCATAATATGATAATAGTGAGGAACTTAACTTGTTAAATGTGGACAAAGGTACAACCTTAGCATATGCATACTTAGTTATAGTACTATTTTGTAGGGATGTTGTAGTATCAAATTGCTACTTGCATGAAAATGAATGGGTACCCATGAGTGTGTGATATTTTATTTGGACTCCAAGAAAGGTAGATGGATGAAGTAACATTTGTGAAAAGGTAAGTAAGAATGGATTTGTGCCATAGAAGTAATTTTGGCAAAATTCCTTATTCAACAAACTACGACCAGTAATAATTCATCATCTTAAAGACATTACCTCATTCATCCTCTATGGGCCTGGGCTTAATCCGTAGTGGTGAGGTGAACGTTTTATGATCCAAAATCGCACGCAAGATCCGATTCTTAATTGCGTAACAGAAGGTCGTAAAAGTACGAAAAAGAAATTAAAAAGGAGTTGGAAAACTTGAGGGATGAGTTTTCCTGAGCAAAAAAGGATATTATTACTATAACATTCATATTGACCAACAACATTACCATAAATTTTACAAAAGTACTCGATTTAAAATCTGGCCTTATTCGTTTTGGGATCTCAAAATCTCTAGGTACGATTTTAAATAAATTTTCTCTATCCGGCCATCTCTCTCCGGTCACTATTCTCAAAAACCTCTCTCGAGACCCAAACCGAACACGGGCTTAATATATATTTCAAATCTTGGCAGCATGACTGACATTGGATACTACTAATACTTGGAGTATATATTTTATATGGAAAGAGATATGCCAACCTCAGCAGAACCTAGAGGGATGGAGACATGGGAGTGGATTCAATTACATATCCACTCTACATAGCTGTTTTCTCATTAATTTATTTACATTATTCAATTTTCATATTGCCTTTTTATTGCCCCAATTATTCAATTTATTATTCAATTATTATATTGCCTTTTTATTACTCCAATAATCTTTCAACTCAGCTACACAACAAGGAGGGGAGAAAGGGACGGGTGGGATGAATGTGGACGAAGAGGCCGGTGGTAGCAAAAAAGATATGGTGAAACCACTCCCACGCGCAGGTACATGGCGCGTGGCCACCACAATTAGAAACAATTTTAGTACTAAATTCTTTTTGGAGCTAATTTACCGGGAAAAAGTTTTTTTTTTCTTGACGAAAGTCAGCATTGATAGATAGTTGTAGTTAGTGAGGCCAACTTCTGCTAAGATAATTGGATTTTTTCTTGTTGTCTTTTTTCAAATTTTTTTTTGCATTTGTTAGTTTTGCATCTAACTTTTGTGGATTATTGTTTCGGTGTTAAGACGAATCAGAAAAGTAAAAAATTATTACTTTTATCCAAATATTTTTTGAAATATCAAAGATAAAGCTCAAAAGATGTTTATCTTGAATATTTTCAGAAATATTTGGGTAATAGTCAATAAGTTTTTACTTTTTCGATTCGTCTTGACAAGGCAAATCAATAATCCATAAAAGTTATGCGCAAAACTAATAAATGGGAAAAAAATTGAATAAGAACCAAATAAGAAAAAAACCCAAAAAGTTCAAGGCCCTTAGCAGAATTTAGCCTGAGATTTAATACCTACTAAATGCACGAGAGTACATGATGCTTACCACTTGGCAACCATTCCACCTATGAAAAAAATATTTGTTATTTTGTAATAGAAAATGCTACTCAAATAAACTTTCCTTCCATGTTTAAACCAAATCATTAATTTTTTATTAAAGTAGCTAGATGTTGAAAATTTGACGTGAGTTGTGAAAAACCAATAGGTGATTGATTTTCCTACTTTTTTTCCTATGATTGTAAATTTTTGTTGACATTTTGCAAAAAAATTTATAACCTTATCCTTCCATATTTTTAAAGTTGCACACCTAACACAATAGAATACACACACAAAAAAGAGGGAGATTGCATTATATAAAATGAAAATGTGGAAATCACTTGACTAATAGTTATATTAAGCAATTGGAATAACTTAATAGTTATATTAAGCAATTGGAATAACTTAATTACAACTTAATCTGAAGCCCATTCCGAACGTGAAAAAAAGAAGTTCCTCGAAATTCTTTCGTCGATGAGTTTTTATTATACTTTCTCAGGACTAAAGTTATCTAGTCTTTGTCATAAAAAAAAATTAAAAACAATATAAGCCATATACATAGATAATCAAGATCCCTTCACAAGATACAACATAATTCTATTCGATAATCCAAGTCGTTTATTTTGTAAACTTGTATGTTAATTGTGAAAAAATTAAGTTCCTCGCGCATCAACAAATAGATTAGTCGAATTATACTTATCCATAGATGTAATCTGACACTCTAATTATCTTGTGACAAATATGCTTTGTATAAACAGACATCGAGGTAGATCGATCTGATTTTTTGCATCGACAATAAACACACCTTGGCCTACAAAACGAATGATTCAGTTGATCTAATTTTGAAAGTGATGAATTCCATTTGCATGAATTAACAGAGCTGAGAATAGTGGTTCGAATGAAAAGTCCACAAGAGACATTTTAAAATTGTTCTAATGTATTTTCTAGATTTTTTTTATGGCTATATTCCATACGTTTTTTTTTTTTTTGAAAGGCATTCCATACGTACTTGAAGGGTACAAAAAGGGATCAAAGACTACTATTATGGAGAATACTATCTTTTTCTTTTTAAAGGGGAAAAAAGAAGCAAATATATTTTTTCAAAGCAAAGCCTAAGCCTAAGCCTAAGCACTAGTTTCTCTAATCAATCAAATAGTTGAAACGTCTCATGTGCTATTAACTTCTTTAGAGTCAATTCATACGAAACTTTATTTCGGCTTGAATTGCACTTTTCGTAAATTAACGATGAGATAGGATCGTCATAATTAATCGGGATACACATAAGCTCTGAAACGGACACATGAGTTATCCACACGAAAAAAAGTACTGGTACTAGTTTCTCTACTTTTACCTTTGGTGATTGGTCCGTGCTTTCAACAGGCATCATGGCATCGCGTAGGGATGAGTTCAGACATATTCTACAGAAATGCCTATTTTCAGAAAAAGCCACATTGTTTTGGAGTATTGCACACATATCCTCTATTTACCATTGATCTTTACCAAACAGACATAATTCTAGGCTTTCTTTTTGGTATTTATATATGGTTTTAGGCCACGTTTTACTAAGGTTTTTATTTTTTAAGTATTTATTTTTTATTTTACAAGACAGATCATACCCTCACAAGCACACTTTTAATTTGAAAAATAAGTAGGTTAGCGAAATGGGGCCTAGTGTCATCTGTAAATTTTCAAAAACTATTATGGTCGATTGCATAAGTTGGGTACCACTAATTTATGTTCACCATCAATCTTAAAGTTGCCTCTTTTAGTAGTCTTTGCCTTAAATGGCTAAATGGCTTAAAAGGTATAATAAAAGACAAGACATTAATTTTGGAAAACTTATCAAATTTTACTAGATTTGTCTTTCCAAAAACGTAAGATAAGAGCACCTACAAATCATAACCATGAAGTTTTTCTTCCTTTACGATCAAATACAACGAGATAATACTAAACTCAACAAGTGTTGCTAAACATATAAAACTTCACAATATACAGTATTCAAAGAGAGAAACTTGTGAAACGAATAAACGAGTCTTCCATTATTATTAATTTTGAGAATTATAAGAGGGATTGAGTTCATATACCACAGAGCTTAAACAATTTAAGCCGAAGACTTGTATAATTTTTAAGGAGGTAAAGTAAACGTACTCCCATAAGTATACTATTGTGAGTTTAAAAAATGCAGGAAACCATGTGATTTCTGGATCACGGTTACACAAGAAGTGATCTTAATTCTGACTTTGGCCGAATATTTCTTGAAATGTTTGAATATTTTACCAAAACTATTACTAAAACATAGATAGAAATTGTTTAACATATTCAATTCCATGGGCTCGTTTGCACATGATAACCGTAGTGTTCATTGGTCATGATTTAATGTAGTGTCCTGTAAAGCGGGTGACCAGAATGAGCGAAATCAAAACTGAGAGCATGAAACCTCCTTTCAGAAAATTTTGTACTATTAGAATTTGTGAGAATGAGGATCAAGAATGGGAACCTAATTCGAAAATAAAGGGAGAGAACCGAAGATTCTACTGAAAACTTACGTAACTAGATTCAACAGGCACACATAGGATTAAAGCATCCCCATTGTAATAAGCAAATAGGTGTAGATAAGCAAATTTAACAACAATAATAAAAAAATATCCCACATTATAATAAGTAAAGTTACAAATCTTTTAGCAAATAACCAAATTTCATCCATTTCATAATCAAACTTAACAACTTTTATCAATAACCAAAACTCAATAACCAAACCTCACATTGGAATCGTCTCATCGAGACGAATAATTTGGTGTGGTTGGGTGCGTGATTGAAATTTATTTGCGATTGGACAAATGTGTCTTGTGTATTGTGGGGTTTTTTTTTGTTAGGGATGCAAAAATAATCAATACGGAGGTAAATGTTGTTAAATTTAATTATGGATTAAATAAATAATCAAATACTAACATGACACATTTTAATTATTAATTTTGATTATTATCATTGCGGATGCTCTTAGGATCAGAATTTCTCAGCATTTGGTTTCTCTTCTGAAAGGGAAAAGAAATTGCAGGGTATCTTGTGAATAAGCATAAACAAGAGGGGTTCTTCCTTAAACACCCCACTGTCAACACTACACAAAAATCCAAACAAAAGCAAATAAAAAAAATTCCAAAATAAAAAAGACAAGCTTTTTCTGAAGAGAAAACCCCCAAATAATGGAGGTGAGGAGTGGGGAGCCATTGGATTTTGCAGATGAGAGAGAGAGAGAGAGAGAGTGTGTACTAGAGAGAGAAAGAAAGCCTTGTAGAATCCCAATGCACAGATAGATAGAGAAACCTCATAGAAATACAAGAATACAGATAGAGAGAGAAGAGAGAGAAGAGAGAGAGACATGGAGAGACAGCTGAGAGTGTCTACTGTGTGGACTCTCTGAGCTCCTTGTCACAACCCCCAATCAATCTCAACAGATGTGGAGAGAGATACAAAAAACAATTCCCCTCCTCACTAATCCTATGTACTAGTAAAAAACCCCATCTTGTATCTCTCTCCACATGGACCACATCTCTCCTCCCTCCCTCTCTCTCTAGAATCTCATGATGCCTTGATCCAAAACCTAGATCCCTTGCAATTTCCCGACCATGAGAGAAGATCCATCCGGCGGCGGCATAACGCCGTCGCCGTCAGATCGAACAGCTATCCTGACGGACTACATCTCGCCGTTTCCCGACCAGATCCTCGACAACGTCCTCGAGAACGTGCTCCACTACTTAACCTCCCGCCAGGACCGAAACTCCGCATCCCTGGTGTGCAAATCGTGGTACCGTGCGGAGGCCCTCACCCGATCCGACCTCTTCATCGGCAACTGCTACGCCGTCTCCCCCCGCCGCGCCACGGAGCGGTTCCGCCGTGTGACGGCCGTGACCCTGAAAGGCAAACCCAGGTTCGCCGACTTCAACCTTATGCCGCCGCAGTGGGGCGCGCACTTCGCCCCCTGGGTCAACTGCATGGGCCAGCGCTACCGTGCGCTGGAGAAGGTCTGCTTGAAGAGGATGTCGGTCAAGGACGACGATCTGGAGCTGCTCGCGCATTACTTCCCCTTGTTTAAGGAGCTCGTACTGGTTTGCTGTGATGGGTTTGGGACCAGTGGGCTCGCTGTGGTTGCCAACAAGTGCAGGTATACATACATACCTTTTAGGGTTCTTCCGAATTTGAGTAAAAGCTTCATTTTGGTATGAAAAGTATGAAGCTTTTACTCAAATTTATGCTTAGATTGGATCTAAGCATAAATCTGGTTGCTAATATTGCCAGGTATAGACCTTTCATCTTTCCGAATTTGAGTATGAATCTTTTACTCAAATTTATAAGCATAAATCTGGTTGCTAATAAGTGCAGTTATACCTTTGGGGTTTCGATATAGATCTGTTCATTTTTTTTTTAGATTTTTTTGTTGAGTTTCTTTCGCCTGATTCGTGTTTATTGAGAAAGATCCGTAAAAAAGTTTGCTGCGGTAGGAAGCAAGGCCTTACTCAAGATTTAGGGCCCGGGATTAGTTGCTCCCTTTAATCTAGAATCCGAGATTAGTTGAGATGCGCGTAAGTTGACCAGATCGGCGGTTATGAAAAGTAGAAGATTCATTGAAGTTTGAAATTGCCATGTTGGGCTAAAACTTACTCTGAGTTTGCAGGATCGACTGTCACCGCTGGTAAAAGATCCTTGGGTCAATGGAGGTTTTTCCGGTAGTGAAATTTTGGTGGGTTGGGATTAGTTTGGTTGAGTTGTCGGTAAGTTGGCCCGTTAAATTCAGGGTCTGGGTTGAGGGGTGTGTAAGTTGACCCGATCACTGGTTGTGAACTAAAAAAAGATTCATCGAAGTTTGAAATTAGCTTGTGTTTTCTTACTAAGTTGTTCAATGTGCATATACTTTTACCTTCCTTGGTTCTATGAACAATTAAGTTCTCCATTTGGTGTGATTCTGTTGAAAAGGATTGTAGCTCATCTTTTGTTCTCTTAATTGGATGAGATGTTTCTTGAAAGGTTGGTGATGCCTCCATTTGTTTTGCATCAATTAATCTGAACACTGATTTATACATTGTGGGGCTTTCCTTGGAACTAACTGGAATCACTGGATGCTTCATTTAGATTCATGTGAAAGTGCAATGGGTAAGGCTCTGTTTGGATTTCAATGGGAGTAAATTGACATACATTATTTTTCAATGGGAGTAGCTCAAGTATAGGTTTTGAAGTTTACGTATGGATTTTTGATGTTGAGTTTGTGAGCTTTATAATGATAGATTTGGAATGATTACTTGATAGGAGCAATTTGTAATCCTTCACTTTAGACATTGGAATAGTGTGTGTGTTTCTGCAATGTAGTGTGTATCAGTTATCACTCCACTTTAAGAGTTCTATTGAACTCTTGTAAGGTCTTAAGTGGGAGAAGATTTTGATTTCCTTGTCAATCTTGAAATGATTTTATCGCAGGAAACTTCGAGTGCTTGATCTTATCGATGACGAGGTTAACGACGATGAGGTTGATTGGATTTCTTTTTTCCCGGTGGGCGAAACTTGTCTTGAGTCTCTAATCTTTGACTGCATTGAATACCCAATAAATTTCGAGGCATTGGAGCGACTGGTGGAAAGATCTCCTTCATTGAAGAAACTTAGACTGAATCGTTATGTTAGCATCGGGCAGCTTCACCGCTTAATGACTCGAGCTCCACGGCTCACTCATCTTGGTACAGGATCATTTAGTCCTTCAGAGAATGTCGTTCACGGAGATCAGGAACCAGATTACGCCTCCGCTTTTGGTGCTTGCGGCAGATCGCTAGTTTGTCTCTCAGGTTTTAGGGATATCGTTCCGGAATATCTCCCTGCGATCTACTCGGTCTGTGCTAACATCACCTCCCTAAATTTTAGTTATGCCAACATCACCGCAGAACAATTTACACCAGTCGTACGCCACTGCCACAAACTCCAGATTTTTTGGGTATGTAGTTGATTTGTTTGTGTATCTTAAATAATCAGGTTTTTTTGGTATGTGGTAGATTTGTGGGTGTGAATAATCTGAGTTTTTGGTTACATGGGAGATTTGTTCTTGCATATTAAAGTGAATTGAGCTTCTTTTAGTGAAGGCTTGCTTTCTATGTCTACAGGCGCTCGATTCGATACGTGATGAAGGACTTCAGGCAGTCGCCGCCACATGCAAGGATCTCCGCGAGCTTAGGGTTTTTCCTGTCGATGCTCGCGAGGATAGTGAGGGCCCCGTTTCTGATGTGGGTTTCCGTGCAATTTCTGAGGGATGTAGGAAACTGCAATCAATTCTATATTTTTGCCAGCGAATGACGAATGAAGCAGTGATAGCCATGTCAAAGAACTGTCCTGACCTTTTGGTGTTCCGTCTTTGCATAATGGGGCGTCGTCGCCCTGACTACATTACAAAAGAACCCATGGATGAGGGTTTTGGAGCCATAGTCAAGAATTGTAAGAAACTCACACGACTTGCAGTATCTGGTTTACTGACCGATAGGGCCTTCAGCTACATTGGACAATATGGGACACTGGTTAGGACCCTTTCCGTTGCTTTTGCTGGAGACAGTGACATGGCACTGAAATATGTGCTCGAGGGATGCCCTAAATTGCAGAAGCTTGAGATCAGAGACAGCCCATTTGGAGATTCGGCTTTGCGTTCCGGTTTGCAACATTTTTACAATATGAGATTTCTATGGATGTCTTCATGTAGGTTAACTCGACAAGCTTGTAAGGAGATTGCTCAACAATTGCCCCATCTTGTGGTGGAAGTGATCAATGGGAATGTGGAGGAAGAGGTGAAAGATGACTTTGTTGACATTCTATATATGTATAGGTCCCTAGAGGGTCCAAGGGCTGATGTACCAAGCTTCGTGAGCATCCTATAGACTTGCTCAGTGGGAAAATCCTATAGACTTGCTAAGTGGGTTTCTTTCATGACCCACGATTTGTTTCTCTCTGAAACGACACAAGAAGCTGCTTATGTTCTTGGCTTGAGCTTATTGGACTGCATTCAAAAGCCGAAGCGCTCTAAAGGAACCTATGGTTCATCGAGACGACATATGGAAATGAGCTTAATGGGGAAGATGATTGTCTCTGATGGGATTCAACAATCCCATGTTGTGTTGGTACGCATTTGAACTTTTTTTTTTTTTTTTTCCCTTATGTTTCCCTCTGCATTGTTATTCATTTTCATACAATGTAGTTTTCTTCTAGAGTTAGCGAGGAGGAGGAGGAGGAAATCGTTCAGCTGCATTTAAAGATTGATTAGTTATTTGTTATGTACTATTACACTGGATCATATTTGTTGAGGGTCCTGAAATTCAAAAACTATTTGTTCTGATCCGTTATTCTCCCTTCCAGTAAAATTGAGTCCTCTTGTTATCCAGTTTGGTATTTTAGTTTTTGAAGTCTTGAAGCTGTAGCTCGTGAGAACTAATGCATGCCCATAATGCTAAATGTTTATTTTCTGTTTCTGTATTTATTCTCAGCTGTGTAGTTACTTTGAGCAAGTTACTTCATGAGCCATTTTGGTTGCCAAAATCAGAATTTAGCAAAATATATATATTACAAAGTGGTGCTGCACCCAAAGTTGCTGCCAAAAAATGGAAACGTCATATTTGTTGCCAAATTTGGCAAATCATTTAAACAAGGATTAAGGATATGGCATCGAAAGATATAGGGATTTGGATCCGCTCCGGTCCAAGTTTTGGACCGGAGAAGACTGTCCAAATTTATACCGTCCAATGATGCAATCAATGGTTCGGATTTGCTCAAAGAACCATTGATGTTTGTTCCAGGAACGAACTGTTTCGTCCTGGATTGTGGAGGTTCCGATCCCAAATATGGGACCTTTGCAATGCAATGGTTTGAATTTGTGAATGTGTCAAAATTATACTAAACCGGTGCAGTTTCATGATTGTTATTTATCTGGTAGAAGAATTTGTATTTACTTTCAGATATTTGTTGATCTTACCGACTTGGACATGGGGATGCTACCGAGAAGTTTCCTGTTAAAGCGGGTGCAGAGCGGTCGATCCAGCCGTCCATCTCCGCGCGGACAGCTCGGATTCAATTTAAGCGCATATAAATTGAATACAAATTTGAACCGCTCATTCTTCGGTTAAGATCCGAACTGTTGATTGCCGATATGCGTTGTTCTCAGCACCTGACTGTTGAATTCGAGTGTGAGCAAATGGGTAATAAAAGCCAAATATGCAAATGGACCATATGGTTGAGGGAGGTTGGTTGTGTCTTTTGCCTTTTTCTGTTTGTGGAATGATCACCTTGATAGTGAGACCCATTTAATGATGTGAGGGAAAAGGAGTATTTTTTTTTGTGAGGAGAAAAAGTATTTTGTACAAGTACAAATTGCATGGACCTTGTGGGTCCCACTTTCTTCTTTTTCTCCACCCTATGGACGGTCCTGATTCTCTCTCTCACATCCATCTGTGAGAAGGACCCTCTCCACACTGGAAACAGAGCTCGTGTAAAGTCCATAGATTTTGGGTGGTACCTTTAATCATGATTTGGTATTTTGGTCTTTGGCTCTTTTAAGTTGGAGGGTAGCTTGCAATTCTTTCCATATTTGTTGGGACTAACATATCCTCTTCCCTTTGAGTAGATGAGATCCGTTCTGTTCAAGTTCTTATTTTTTAAGTATTTATTTTTTGTTTTACGAGACAATTCGTTTTTTTACAATACTTTTTTCCCATCTTTTTCGGGTTTATTCTTGTTTAGATGATTTTTAAGATTTCGGCTGCCCGAACTTACTGAGACCTGTCAAGTAGGATAAAATCTTAATTTCTTGCCTTTCCTCCCAAAAGTACAACATGATTAATGATCAACTATGTCTAGCCCTTATCTTCCACAAAAATGTTAACCTCTGACCTAGCTATCAATATCTGATAGAGTTGATTTTTTTTTAAGAAAAATACTCTTTTACGGTACCTAAAGTACGACCCATTTTGATCACCGTTGTAGGTCCGTGGTAGATTCATATAACTGTCTAGAAGTAGAGCATAGGGGACTGAACGGGAGCCTAGTATGGAGCTTATACAGATAAGTATATATTTTGGGCATATATGAATTATATGTGGTGGTGAACTCTGCCTTCTTTGTTGGTGTGGTCTCTGGCAAGATAAAGTAGGAGTAAAAGATAAGCTTATCAAAGTGGGATCTGACTGTGCCATACAACTAAGTGATGGGAAACAAGTTTGGCTTCCCTTTCCTCTCTAAACCATTCATAGGTGCAGGTGGACCAAACCCAATGTGTTTTCCCCTCTGTCCAAGATCTCTCTCTCTCTCTGTTTTTTTTTTTTTCCTTTCTTTTTTCGTTAAATCTAATCTACTTTATCTTAAAAGACTTGAAAGGGAGATGTGTGTTTACGGAAATCGAACTTTGATCATAAGCATGAGAGTATAAGAGAAGCATCAACTGCGCCGCGCTGCTCTCTCTCTCTCTCTCTCTCTCTCTCTGATTAGACGATCAAGAATGTCCGGGCCAACTTACGTGCACCTCGACTAATCATCTCCCTGTCCAGTCAAAGGCAGTCATCCACACAGGAGGACTAGGAAATTCACAAGAAATTACATTCTTGCAACTTGACCCTACGAATCGAATCCTAATCGACTGTGTCGGGAGCACACTCGCCAACAACCAACCGGACTAACCCGGGTCCCCCCTTGTCTCGTTGAGTGTCATCCGGATCGGGTGATGCAGCAAAAGGGAGGGCCAGTATAGGACTGGATAAGATGAAGAATGTGGTGCTGCAGAATTGAACTTACGAAAGGATTTTTGATTTTGATTTTTCAGTTCTTGGCTTTATCCTCGTTGCTTACAGTGGGTACAGTGTAGCGGACGACTTTTAAGCTTTTCCTCTCCTTCTTTTTTTCTGTGGCATTTATCTTGACAGAACTGGCCCCCCTTAACTATCTGCATTTATCTTGACAGAATCTGGGCCGTTCAAAATATGTTTCCAAATCGGAAAAGATTAAACTGGATTAATTTCAGTTTTTGAGATCTCATCGATCTGGGATTCGTTTTGATGATCAGAAACCGTTTTAAGGGCTCACAAGTTCATCATGCGAGAAATGACTCAATAGACAATCGAATAACAAGTGATCAATTCACATTAATCTTGGATGAATGAGTTTTGAATCAGTGTACGTCGTAGTCTTCTTTCTTCATAATAAATGTGTTTGCATATTATGTTAATCGAATAACAATCGACCCAATAAACTAATGTACGAGACGAATGATTTTAATCGTCTAAATAATTTTAAGGATCTTTTAAAAAAAATATATATATATATACTAGTAATAAGCATTGATCTCAGTAATGAATTCATTTACGAACGAACTAAAGAGGTCCAAGAGGACTCTCACAAATTTCATGCATCACCCAGTTACTGACGATATACAGCTTTTACATTATGCTAGTGCCGATTTTAATTCTCCATATATTGTACCTTTATTTGTTCTGTTGTGTTGTATTGTTTTTTCATGAGAGATGCATTGGTACAGATATACTAGTACATACCCCGTGTACAAACCAGTTTTGAGCCCATTTTGGGTTTCAAAAAAAATGATCCAAGCCGCTCATTTTGTTTAAAGTATTTTATTCAAGATTCCTGCAAAAAATAAGGTAAATCGGATATTGGTAGTGGCGTTTACGATGCATCCAACTTTGTTCCAAAATTCATGCTAGAATTCTGAAGCAAAGTTGGATGTATCGCAAACACTCGTAACGATATCTAGTATAGCTTATTTTTTGTATGGACCCTCAACAAAATATTTTAAACAAAATGAGTAGATCGGATTATTTTTTTGGACTCAAAACTGATCTGGGTACAGATTTTTTATCTGTACCTTTATAATTTCTGTTTTTTCATCGGATATTGGGATAATTTTATTAGGTGTTATGCATGGGGCAATAATAAAAGTCTCAAACTTAGGGCTTGTTTGATAACCTAAATTCAGCACTTAATACTGAATCAATTAAGTAATAAGTGATTCAGTAGGTTTGATAACCACATTTAATATTACTTAACAAATTAAGTACCACTTAAAATTTAGGCTAAAAAATTGAAAAAAATTAAGTAGCTTTGAGCTACTTAATTCTGGCTGAATTTTTGTGCACTTACATTCAACCGTCATACCACCACCACAGCCACTTCCACCAACACCTCCACCACTCCACCACCACCACCACTACCACAACCTCCACCACTCCACCACCACCACCTCCACTACCACTACTCCTCCTCCACCACATCACCACCACCACCACCACTCCCTCCACTACCACCACCACCACCACATCACCACCACCAACTCCACCACCACCACTTCCTCCACTACCACCACCACCACCAGCTCCACCACCACCACCACCAGCTCCACCACTCCACCACCACCACAACTCCACCACAACCACCACCGCTCCTACCACCACCACCACCGCTCCACCACTCCACCACCATCACCACCACCGCCACTCCCCCACCACTACCATCACTCCACCACCACCACCACTCCACCACCACCACCACCACTTCCTCCACTACCACCACCACCACCACCACCACCAGCTCCACCACCACATCACCACCACCACCACCACTCCACCACTACCATCATTACACCACCACACACCACCGCTCCTACCACCACCTCTACCACTCCACCACCATCACCACCACCGCCACTCCACCACCACTACCATCACTACAACACTACCACCACTCCACCACCACCACTACCACTACCAGCACTCCTACTACCTCCCCCACTCCACCACCATTACCAAAAGTATATTGTGACCGTTAGTAAATTAAGATAAAATTGGAATAAAATTAATTCATCATTTTTTTAATTCAGTACTTAATATATTTATCAAACAGCTTTTCAGCTTAAAAATTTCAGCATTCAGTTTCCAGTACTTAATTTTTCAGCTTTCAGTTTCAGTTTTCAGTTTTATCAAACAGCCCCTTATACTAAATACTTATATGGGTCAAATATATAAGTCTCAAACTTATACTTCCAATAATAGAGATTTGTTAAATTCAACGGTTCGTAGGCCATTCCTATCAAAAGGGTTGATTGAGACCAACGCCAAAACAATATAGTAGGTTTTTTTTTGAAAAAAAAAATTGAATAAATATATGTCTAGATTTATAAATATTGGAACGGTTCCGGATACACCTAAAAAAACACTTCATAGTTTCCGATCAAATTTTGATGATCTGAGCCGCTCAATGTGATCAGAACGTGATTTTAAGAGTACATTCAAGAAATTAGCAAAAAAAATGACCAGAAAGGGCTTGATTTGAACAGTTTTTTATTGAACGGTTCAAATAAAAACTGCTCAAATCAAGCTTTTTCCCGGTCATTTTTTTTGCTAATTTCTCACTGGCACCCTTAAACTTACATTCTGCACATATTGAACGGTTCGGATCATAAAAATTCAATCGGAAACTATGAGATTGAGATTTTGGGTGTTTTTTTTGGTGTACCTATATATATAAATCGGGGCGGTTCCGGGGACACCTAAAAAAACACCTAAAACAACACCCCATAGCTCCCGATCAAATTTTGATGATCCGAGCCGCTCAATGTGATCAGAACGTGATTTTAAGGGTACCCGTGAGAAATCAGCAAAAAAAATGACCGGGAAGGGCTTGATCCGAACAGTTTCGAACGGTTTTTTATTGAACGGTTCAAATAAAAACTGCTTAAATCAAACCTTTCCCGGTCATTTTTTTTGCTAATTTCTCGCGGGCACCCTTAAAATCACATTCTGCACACATTGAACGGTTCAGATCATAAAAATTGGATCGGGAACTATGAGAATGAGATTATGAGTGTTTTTTTGGGTGTTTTTTTAGGGTGTCCATTGAACCCTTAAATAAATAAATATATATATATATATATATATATATATATATATATTTATATATATATCTGTAAATAATTTTTTTTTTTGAATTAATAGAATTTGTACAAAAGATTTGGTGAAAATAATGTGTGGAGATATTTTTTGTGATATTTCACCCGTCAACATTATTTATTTCGATTTTCTCGTTTTGGTTATATTTTTCCTGTTGGTATATCCTGTTCCCACTTACAATATCCTTGTGTAAATTGTGTAATCTTTGTGGAAAATGACGTCCACAATAATGACCGGATACTCTCAAGTCTCAAAAAAAAGCATCTTCCAATCATGCCCGTCCAATCTATTCCCATATGTTCTTTTTACAACATAGGTGTTCGGGTCAGCTTTCGCGCACCTCAACTCATGGTGGACGCACACGTCTTATATGAATAGATGTGTTCTCCTGTTAGGAGTCTGATCCGCCTGAGGTCTTCCAGTGTGCGCGTAAGGCCCAATTTGTTGGGGAGTATCCACAGAGTCCGAACCACATTACATAGACCCAATATACACTGAATGACCAATTATTTTTCTATTTATTCGATGTAGACTCAATCTTTACACATGTTCCTAACGTCTCCTCCTTGGTAACTATTCGGAATAGTCACTAGTTGGCCTAAGGAGTGGGAGGGAAAGGAAGAAAGAAGGTGGCTAGAGTTCTTTTCTAAGATTTGGGTATCGGACAAGGTGGATATGGGTAGTATTTTGCCCAAAATTATTCTCAAATCAAAATTGATACTTCACAAAAACAATTTTTAAGCAATTTCCAAAAGTTATTTTTAGCATAACTGCGAAAAAAGATGTGATAAATACTAATTTGACACCACTTTCGAGGCATGAGAATCATATATTAGATTCTTCAATATGAACCGTCGGATTGAAATGTCTATAAGTCTAACTAGAGAGAATTCAATTTCTTAGGGCTTGTTTGAAAGTTGTGGAAAGAAAGAGAAAAGAAGAGAAAACTTTACAAAAACATTTCGATCCCTTCTCTCGTTTTGTTGACAAATAGAAAAAGAGAAGAAGTAAAGAAAAACAGAAAAACAGACCGTAAATTTTTCTCGCAACTTTCTTTAATTTTGTTTTTAATCACATTCATGAATGGGAGCAAAAGTTCCAACCACTAAAGTACGCTAAAGGCCCCGTTTCTACTAAAAATTTTGTATTATAATTTATTGGCTTTTGTGAAGCTGCTTATACGTACTAAACTAAAACATTCAACATATTTTTTTCGACTAACTCAACACATTTTCTACAACTTTTAGTTTAGTAGAAAAAACTTGACGTTTATGGGCTACAAGAAATAGTCCATAACTTATCGTCCGCTTAGCGAAAATACCCCTAAAATTAGTTTACAATGATACATATGAAGGTTTGTTAGCAATATTTTCCATGATTAATCTTTGGTCTACCAATCCAAATGACTTGAAATAATTAATGGCGTCAGTATATGTTGTTATTACTAATAAAGTTTTAATTATACTTTTTCATAACTTACTTAAAGACTTTAAATAAAAGTGGTAAATATGTTCGGTGCAACTTTATGTTAAAAATAAAATATTAAAATTTTTTAGTGAAATAATTAGTCGTAGAATAGGTTATTACCCAATAAGAGTGTTTTATGGTTAAATGTCCATAAGCTAAAAAATGCAAATTAGAGCTTAAATTATCTCACTTGTTTGGGTCCAGTTAGAAAAGGTAAATAAGTGATTGTTGATAATTGCTTTCGAAGAGGCAAACCACATTCATTTATCTTCTTTATGTAAATAAGCTAAATAATCTAGCTATAAATACTAACAAAGTGTTTCTCTCTCTAACCAAGGGCATCTCTCTTAAAACCTTAGCCACCTCTCTTCCTTCCCCTCCCTTTCCCTAGGGTTTTCATGACCCTTATGCGGCGACGGGAGGACAGGACTTAGCTTTTCATGGGTGATTTCTTCCTTTATAGTGATGAATTTTCCCGCTTTCAATGATCCCTTCTTTTAAATAAGGATTTTTTCCCTCGATCTCAAACTGAGAGTTTCTTCATTGTATTCCATCTTTTTCTTTCTATTGGCTTCCCCTTCATCAAAGGTGCAGGTCCAGATTTCGACAGTGGCAATGCTGGTGGTACTCTGATGAAAGGCAGTGGTGGTGGCGGTCCAATAACAAATCAGATCTTGCCAGCCTCGCCTTTACGGGTGTTTGGATTTTTAATCAGTATGGATTTTCTTTTGTGCATATGAGTGAGAAATGGGGTGGCCCATTCTTTGGCTAGGAAACATAGTAGTGGTTTATGTGTGTACCTAGAAAGGCTACCCTCGTTTGTGGCTTCCAATCCTCTTATTAAGAACAAATGTTAGTATTAGGTGATTATCTTGTGCACATGTATTTCCTATAAGGGCGTGTTCCACTAACTAATAATTGAATGTAATGTATTGTGAAAGAATAACATGTTTCGTAAAACGGAAAATAAAATATTTAAAAAATAAAAACCTTAGTACATCGGGGCCTCATTATCTATTGCCATTTTGGAAAAAAATATTGCTAACAAAGTGGATCAGATGAGCTTAAAAAAATAGATGGATCATTTTTTTCCCTAATAATTAAATTGGTGTAGTTAATTAATTCTTTTGGTCACAGTGCAAGTTGATGACTTCTTAATTCTGCCACCGGATCGCTGTGGAGCGTGGCCGACATTTTTTGGCTGGGAACGGATTATTTTATAGAGACCTGTTTGGATCGAAGGAAATTAACGGAAACGGAATCCTAGTAATGTGGGCCAGATTCTGATTTTTCTTTTGCCAAAGTTGGGTCAAAATTCTATCCAAATTCAATTCATCTCAACCAGGGAAATTCAAGAAATAATTAAAAAAAAATATTCTACGAAAAACTGAGAAAAGTTCGCGAAAGGCGAAAACAAAGTTCAGATTTTTTTTTTTAAACGTTTTATTTTTTTTCCTCGTTGAGGTGAATCTAACTAGTAAATTTTTTCATCAAAAGCACAAAAAAAAGATCACGAAAAACGAAGATTAATATTATCAAAAGGTTTGAATAATCCAAACTATGAAAGGGTTTTATAATATGTCGTTGGTGGACTTGCTTAATTGGCAAAAAATCAAGAAAAGGTTTTTGCGTTCACTTTTTCTGCGAAAATTTATTTAGGATGGATGGATGAACAAAATCACGGAGTTCTTTTAGATAATTTAATTAATTAGGCTTATTATTCTCTAATTGGCAGAATAAGTAGGATTTATTTGCTTATAGAGAACCTACCTCATTGATTTAAGCAATGAGAAGTGTTCCATTTTACTTAAATTTCTGCCAAAATGCTAATAATTTCTAACGAAGCAAATTGAGCTGAATAATAAGTTGTTGGGTTGTTCGGCTAAATAAGCCAAATGACTTATTTTTTTATCTTTGTTCAAATTTTTTTCGTATTTGTTAATTTTTCGTCAAATTTTTGTGGATTATTGATTTGTCATGATAAGAGAAATTTAAAAAGTAAAAAATTATGATCGAAACCCAAATTATTTTGAATAAAGACGAAAAAATGGCTTGTTTTTGTCTTTATTCAAAAAAATTTAGGTTTCGATCATAATTTTTTACTTTTTAGATTCCTCTCGTCAAGAAAAATCAATAATCCACAAAAAAGTTGACGAAAAACTAACTAATGTGGAAAAAATTTGAATAAGAACAAAAAAAATTAAGCCATTTGGCTTATTTAAGATTTAGGGCAATAGTTTGACTGGGAATTTGGAAAACAAAAGTGTTACGCACACAACGGTTGTGTAAAACACAACACACAACCAATCTCTAGCCGTTCATTGCTGTAATAAATGGCCAGGATTCACTCAAACTCTTTCTCATAAAAGTTAGACTTTTTTTTGAAAAAGTTTGTTTAAAATCTAGACCATCCAAATACATCTGGACGGTCAGAATTACCCACACAACCAACACAACGATTGTGCAAGTAGCATTTTTGTTTGGAAAATTATCGATTTTTAAAATATGCTTATCCAAATATAAAAATATGTCCAAATTTTACTTATTTAATTATGTTGAGCTTGAGTCATTAATTTTGTACTAGATTGTAGCTCCGTTTCGCTAAAGTTTTTTTTTAAGTACTTATTTTTCGTTTTATAAAATAAGTCATTCTATCACAATATATCATATTTAATTCATAAAATAAGTATTTTTCTTAGCAGAACGGAGCCTAAGAAATGTATCAATCAAATTACTTAAGCTTAGGTTGAATACTTAATGAGCTTTTAATAACATTTTTCGATTTTTGGGTGGTTATCATTTGTGTCGATCGATATCCAGTGAACATTTAAGATATTGAACAAAAGTCTATCTAGAATTGAATTAGTACGGTTACCAATACTGGTTTAACATTGTCCGAATCAAGTTATGAACACAAATGTGTTCAAAGCGTGCACATGAACCCAATATAAATACGTGATGCAGATGAGACCTATGACTCGGGATGACTGTGGACACATCTGTATGCATATCTACAACCGAACATCTTTGTCCAAAGTATTTCCCAAACCAATAATACTTGTTATTATGGAACTAAAAGAAAAGAAAAGAAAAAGATCTTGTCTTTGGGCCTGAACACTTGTTAGCCATTTACTCAATCATTATTAGATAAAAAAAAACTGGTGGAGGTTTTGAGACCCAAAACGAACAAGATGCATGTGATAGTACTCTCTGTCGGACCGTTTTTTCACCATCTCTCCTGAAACCAATTGGTGTTAGGGAGAGCTTCAATTAAGTCTTTTATGGCATTCGACATCGCACCCGCAAATCTGTTTTTAGAGCGGTCGCATGGAGTGATATTATGTCACTAAATCCATCAGGACACTCCGGGCCCGACACTCTCGAACAAAAACAAATTTTAAAAAAAAACTAAATTAAGAGATTGAGCGTCGTAAAACTTATTCACGACTCCTTCGTGAATAAGTTTTTCTGGTACCAAAACATAAGATAATTGCTTGCAAAAATCAAGAGTACTTATCCGGTCACTTACGTGGGCTAGCATCTCATCAACTATGGAGTTCTTTCCCAAAGGGAAAGAGATATATAACGAAATGCTTTAGAAATTGAGGACATGACAATGCATTCATTTTGATTAATTTGGCATACAAACAAAAAACAAAAAAAAAAAAACGAATTGATGTTGACTTTGTTGATATGATGTTTAATTATAATTTCCTCAATCCCCATTCAATTAAAATAGCGCGGTTCCTTAACTTTTTGGAGCGATTAATCCAAAAAATATACTTTCTGTCAATTGGAAAATGATTAACCCAAAAATTTGGCCAAAATCTAGTAAGAATTAATGAAAACAACCAAGAAGATCGTAATCATTCCATTCGACGAGATGAATCAAAAAGTATAAAAGTATGACAAAAAGCCACAGAGAGTTTACTAAAGACGAATAAAGTTTGAAAAAGATAATTTCAGCCGTCATTTAGTGTCTTTAGCATTGTTTTATATGAATTTTTTTTTTTCAAATTCTCTCATAGAGGAACGATTAATCCAAAGCATTCGGCCGGGATCTAATAAAAATTAAGAGAAAAAAAAATACAGTAGCAAAATTACAGCAAAAAGTTAAGATAAAGGTAACCTAAAACCCTCCTCTTGTTACTCCTTTTGTCAAACTTTGTTAAGGTTGTCAAGTTGATGGAGAAATATGTGCCCATCTCTCTCTCTCTCTCTCTCTCTCTCTCTCTCTCTCTCTCTCTCTCTCTCTCTCTCTCTCTCTCTCTCTCTCTCTCTCTCTCTCGTTTTTGATTACCATGGTGTCAAATCTTTAAAATGGAGGTGGTATATAATTTGAGGATAGATATGAATGACATACAAGATTGAATTGCACATGGTTAGAAAACACATGCTTGAGCTTGAAATATAGATTGTGATTGGTGTCCTTTCGTCAATGAATGTAAATGATAAGGTTTGGAGTTAGAGAAAGGGAAAGGTGTAGATTGTTAATCTGATGATGCAAAATGACGAACAAACACCTCTCATGTCACCGTTTTTTATGTGATGTAAAATGAGACCTGCAGTACTATTATTTGACAATCAAAGCAGTAGTTCATTTTGTAGCTTACCATATGTGTGTCATCTCTACCGATCACAAGATGGGTGGAAACAGAAAGTCTAAAGCAAATATGATTCGATGGAGTCTTTACCGACCTCTGGATAATTACTTGATTTTTTTGCATGGACGTTATCAACATAGCAACAACCAAATGTTAGATCACTACATAGCAACAACCAAATGTTGATGTGGCCATCAATAGCTTCTCCATTTGTTCTGATGCTTAATTTGGTTTCAAAAATTTATAACTTGACAATTGACAACTCATCATAGGATTTTTTTTGAGACTTCAAGTATCCTTCAAGTAATGGTTTCGGAAAGAGAAATAACTTGACAAAGGAATATTGCTTACAAATAAATAAGGGTAAATTTCGCTCACCCCTGAGGTACTTTTCCTGGATGACATATACCTCCTTCAAGTATGTATGAGAAATGACTATAGACCTTGAGATTTCAAATGTTCATTTCAACTTCATCGACACCCCAACCAAACATTGTTTGATCAAACATATGATGAAATTGAGCCAAAAGTGATGTATTTTGACAAATTCACCCTTTCTAGATACGACAAGTTATAAAATAAAATAAAAACTATAAACTCTCACTTATTTTGAGTCAAAATGATTTTGTTTTAACCATTGTAAGAGTTGTTCTTTTATATATTAAAAAAGAGAGAGGATAAAATCATTCGTAGTTATTTGTTTTTTACTCGCTGTAAGAACCGTTTTGATTAAAAGGAATATTTTTTTATTGCTTTTGGGTTCAAAAAATCTACATTCAAAGCTTTTTAATATTTAGTGTACTATCAGAAGGGGAGACTTTGTCAATACGTGACACTTTTGGCTGATTCCATTGCATTTTTTTGTGTGTGTCAAAAGTTGTTAATTGGGGTGTCAGTGAAATGAACATTGAAGACAGTCATGCCACTCTACTCTGCATATTTCTGAAGGTAAAGAATTGTGCAATATTAAAGACAGTCATAGTAGCAATTAAGCTAGGTTTTTTTCTTCTTCTTTTTAAGGTATTAATCAATTAGGAGTATTTGATTAAATCACATCCATACTGTCAAACTTGTTTGGCATGTGGCCACTACCCTCCCCTCTGCTCCATTTAATAGTTGTTCCAGAAGCTAGCTCTTGAAGATTTTCTCCAATGTCGTTCTTCAACAAACTCATAGACCACCTAATTTAATTGCTTCAATGTCATGAGCTTTAATTTGAACCACTTGCATGTAATCAAATACCCGTATCACCAATCCATGAGAGAGAGAGAGAGAGAGAGAGAGAGAGAGAGAGAGAGAGAGAGAGAGAGAGAGAGAGAGAGAGAGTGTGTGTGTGTGTGTGTCTTTTTCTGATTTCTCCTTTAGAACAAAAGAAACAAACCTCCTAGCCTCAAAGATTGGCACTTTATGAATCAATTGAAGTTTAGTCAAAAAATTTAAATTCGCAAAAGCTTTACTCTAAGTAGTTAAATTTAATAGCATAAAAAAGAAGCTTCTCAAAATCAGCTTTTTATCTGTTTTAAAAGCTGGTTTTTTTTTTTTTTCCCAAACTAAACCAGCGAATGCGATGCTAGAATTCAAAAGCTTATACCCCGTAATTACCTTGCTTGTGTAAAATGAAGGATTGCGTGCAATTGTGAAAGAAAAGAAAGGAAAACCCTCTCTACGATATACATATATAGGCTCAAAGTCTCAGACTTACATATATATACTCCAAAGGAGCACATGTATGTTCCAAGTATACAACGACATTTTACAATAACTAATAAGAAGTGAAGATCTCTCTATGACACTTCCAAAAGAAACTCTCTATATAGTGGGTAGGTATATTCTTAACATATCTTACACATACACGTCAAAAATATCATTTTCTTGTATAATCTATCAACCACATGATTAAGATATTTCTAATCACACCACAAATACGTAAACAAATCCGACCATCAACGTCGCCTTCTTTGTTATTTTCTTCAAGAAACTAATTCATTGCGTGATCCAATATGATTTTGATATCAGGTCGATCGGTATCCTTTCTATTCAGCAGGCCAGACGAAAAGTGACACCACCTAGCGCTTTCACAATAGAATCCTAGTCTCGTCCCCTATATAGATATATATACTTTTAGCATATGTGGGTGATGTCTTTGAATTCCAATGTAACCGCTGATACAATATCCATCTTTGATTTTCCAGTCATAGATAAGAGAAAACCAAAGGTTACAAGAAAAAGTGAGTGGCCACCCTCCATCAAAGTGGCCTTTCATGAAAAAGTAGGCATAAGCTTCAAGCCCAATGGTAAGGACGGGTGCCAAACTTAGAGAGTAATCTCCTTAATCTGGGGTTCGATTTTTCACCGGATGAATACCCTAGTATTAAGTAGGAGGTCGCGACTGGTGTGCTGTAGCTAGTTCTCCCGAAAAAACCAAAGGTTACAAGAAAAAATGAGTGGTCACCCTCCATCAAAGTGGCCTTTCAGGAAAAAGTAAGCTTCAACTGGTCAAAAATAGCATTGGAATTTAAAGAACAAGTACCTGATGTTACTTAACATGGTGGACCCCAGTTTGGTCATTCAACACCTAAAAATTAAACATCAACAACCAGACATTAAATAAAACCTCAACAAATACTATTTTCTACTAGGCTATGGTTACGCCTGCGTGGACTGGGAAAATAAAGCAAAAGCTTTTTCATCTTCATTGCAAAGACTTTTTTGCTCAACTCCTTTTTCAAGCTTCTTTTTTTTTCTGCCCTTATTTAAAGAAAAAGAATGGATAAAGGTTAATGATTAATTAAGTTCCACCATTATGCTTTTCAAATCAAGCACTTTTTTTTTTTTTTTTTTGTGTTTTGTGATCTATGTTCAATGCCAGCAACAGTTTCCAAAAGAGGGCACGGAATCCTTGTCCCCAAAGCAAATAATTATCCTGTCTAAATGCACCCTAGCAGCATGAACGTCGAAATTCGTGCTAAAAAAAATATTAAGCCGGTATAGTGTGGATCCTAACGGTAGCGCATACTTATTATGTGTAGTGGGCTGAATCTGATCAGCCAATGGGCCTGATGTTCCGGGTAGCCCATGTGCGCCCGAAGCCCATTTAGCGAACCCAGCATGGGAGCCCGCCGGCCAGGTCGAGAGACTTGAGACCGGCCCGTGAAAATGACTTAGCGGCCAGCTGGACTCTACGTGGCGTGCGTTTTGGTCCCAAGTCCCCACCATTGGTGTGGAATCATTGCTGTATAAGATACCCACCCATGACAAATGGAAAAAGAACAAGGAGTTGTTTTCAATAGACAGAGAGTCAAGACTTTGAGACCCACCCATCTTCACATGACGATTAATTAGCCACAAATGGATCAAGAAAAGGCTTTGCCTTCTGTCATTTCAGCTCACCCGGCCCTGCACTTATCTCTTGGAGATTCAGCAAGATATTTCTGTCACCTGATATTTCCTGTCATCTTGGTAACCATATGGTCCCTATCAGGCTACAAAATCACAAGAATGTTAACACTTTGTCTACTGTTGAGATGATAACATTCCAATTGCTCGAAAACATTCCAATTGCTCGAAAACTGTTGGTAAAAAGAGTAGATAAAACATGCGAGAACTTTTTTTCCCGGTATTTATCTGTGCAAAACGAACTAGTTAAAATGCAATATCAACACTCGTGTATGCGTGTGATTTCGTAGAACCACCCGGACTACATAACTGTGCATCGCAACAAGTTACTTCTAGCAAATGCACGAGTCATGCTGCTTACCAAAAGAAACGGAAGCCAGAAACAGGAAAGACGCCCAATCCACGAAATTGGTAACGAAAATGTTTGAGATTAGTAGTAAGGAGGCCAACAGACCAGTTTTCCACGCGCTGCGCGCTTCTATCCACGGCTTCAGGAGATTTTTCCTATCCTGTCAAGGGAACAAAATTGCGAATTGCGTATGATATCCCCTGCTGTGTGGGGGAACAGAAGTTATCTGAGGTCCTTTCCCAGTGCAAAATCCATGTATGAAACTCATAGCATTGCACAACAATTGGGGAACTTTGATTCTACAGTTTCGTAACGTTGAGGTGATATATCAAATACATGCAACGTAACTCTTCAAGAGATAACGTGGTCGACGATGAAAGACTTTTACATTCTGTTTGGAGTAGAATTGAAGATTAAAACAATTGGCATTGAACCTCAATAGGGGTGAGCATGGATCGGATTGGTCTGGTTTTATAGTAATTCAATAACCAAACCACTACTTATGGATTATGAATCTAGAGAACCAAATCAACTCATAAAATTCATAAAACCAAACCAATCCAACCCATTCAAAGATGATTTGGTTTCGGTTTGAACCACGGATCGCTTAAAATTGAGATATTGTCACTATAAACTATTTTAAGTACTTAAAATTGCGTAGATAACTTAACTAAAAGTTATATTAGTATGTTAAAATCATCAAAACTCACTAACATTAACCAACTAAGTAAGCATAGAATACATTAGAAAATAAGTTACCAAGAAAAAAGAGTAGGAAATCACTTTACTTAGCCCAAACCGTGTATGTTTAGCGTAATAAAATTGTAAGAATAGGAAGTTTAGGAAATTAATATTGGAAGTGAAAGAAAAGAATATGGCGGTGGAATAGAGTATTAGATAAGGAAATTAAGTTTATTAAGTATATCTAAACAAATTTTATATATATATATATATATATATATATATATATATATATATATATATATATATACGTATAGAGGAATTTTCAAGTGAGGGATCCCTCATTTTGTTAAAATGAGGGACTTTCATTTCCCGATCAAATTTTGAAAATCCGAACTGTTCAATGTGTGCAGAACGTAATTTTAAGGGTCCCCGCGAGAAATCAGCAAAAAAAATGACCGGGAAGGGCGTCATCCGAGCACTTTTTTTTGAACCGTTCAATGAAAACTGCTCGGATGAAGCCCTTTCCGGTCATTTTTTTTGCTGATTTCTCACGGGGACCCTTAAAATCACGTTTTGATCACTTTGAGCGGCTCGGATCATCGAAATTCAATTGGGAAGGAGAGTCTCTCATTTTATTAAAATGAGGGATCCCTCATCGGAACCTAACTCTATATGTATATATATCACACGGTTTGAATCGGTTTGGACCAGAACCATTAACGTAAATTCATAAACCAAATCATTTAACACGGTTTTTATTTTTTTTAAACCGAGACCTAACCACATCATTAAAAAAACTAAACCAAACTATTCGGTTTAGATTGGTTTGGAGTGGATTCACGGTTTCACAGTTAATTTGCTCACCCCTACTCAATAGAGTGTATTTTGTGAGCTCTTTTTTTTTTCCTTCTCTCCAAGCACACTCCATGCACATTATGACATTAAGCCTTACGAATTATGTTTCCTCCTAAATTCTCAAGAACCAGAAAGAAGGAATGTCCTAATGAAAAGATTCTTCTCAAGTTTCCAGCCTAACTCCTTTGCTTCCTAGTTTTTCAATTAACTTCACTAAAATCTACTACATTTGTTGTATGGACCCAAGTATTATTGCAGGTGTAAGTTTCAAATTCGTCCAATCCTCCCGTCAAGGGATATGCCCTGACAAGGAAAAATATCTATATTTTTTCCATATTGTTTAGGATAAATAAGTTATTCGCAAGACGCCAGTCATATAGAAATTCCATGCAATATGGACGTTGAATCGTGATGCATTATTCCATGGTAAACTCGAATTGCTAAATATTCTTCCGTTGTGAATGTTTGGCTAAATTGTTAGACAGATCTTCTACCCCTACCCACCCAAGTGTCGAGTGTTTGAGATGTGTACTTCGTAAATCTAAAACAGTCTTGTAACATAGGTTGATACCATGTTCTGCTTTCTTCTAAAAAACGATTGAAGTGTCATGGCAGCCTCTTAATTTCCTTCAGAAAACTGGATACGATCTGGAAAGCGCAAAGCATGTAGAACACAACGATATCACTGACGATCTAGACCTATGACATCTATATGTATGCATAAGGTCGGATCCAAGATTGCTAACTTTTGCTCGGATTTGACTTCCTTGAGAAGAATTGTGGAAGTATTGCTCAGATTCTCACCAGAAAGTTCCTCCACAAATCCTTCCACTCTTGCCCAGAAACCAAAGTGTTTTTCAGCTTGTTCTGCTCCAAAAACCTGATGTATCTTACATGTTATTTCATCAAAACCACTGCTACAAGCTAATAATCCAAGAAAATAGAGGTTCTTTTTCAAACTTCGTTATTAGTAATTGGTTTTGGAGTCTAATAGCATGCTTAAACTTACTCATGGTGTTTCACCTGCAGACTGCAGTATTTTGAACATTTGGTAGACAAGGAAAAGGTCTTTTTGGTGTGTCCAGGTTAACATGTCATGGACACAAAGATTCGTTCGAATGTAGGGCATCCTCTTAAGGATAACTACCCGTGTTCGTTTTATTTCATTTCTTTTGATTCCTTGAGGAAACTGATAAAATAAATAGGAAACTTGCTTTGGATTGTTAACTGTATTGAAACAAAAGTACAGTGTTTTGGGGAGGCTTGTGTTGTGTTGTGTTGTGTTGTCGGCACCTTACCTCACCTTTAGGTCAGGCAAAGGTGATCCAGTTCTATACTAAAGAAAGTCGAAAAAATCATAACCAACTGCTTTCTGAAGGTGATCAAAACACAGCCTCCATCTTTAAATCTGCCAATGCTAGGTTCAACCAGAATAAAATTGTGATTCAAAGAAAATAGCTTGGGCACTAGTGATGTCCACTGACCAATTCAACACAAGCCGCTTCAACGAACTAAAGAACAATTTGCTTTGCACAAGGACTAAGATCATTAAAGCACACTAGTTACAGACTCCTGTGCCATACTTACAATAGTTTGTTCAAGTAGCAAGAACAAAAACAAGTTTACTAGGAAATTTAGACGATTCCGGTAAAATACCAGTGATGCACAAGGGTTTTCAGATATTTCGCGACCCTTCTGGTTTTCATCCTTGGCGTGCCTGCAATATGGTTCACAATATCCATCATTTACGAAATCACCTTAGCAGTAATCATAAGATTCAGAACAAGAGAAGTCAAAGCACAGAACTAACCAGCCAAAAATGATTTTTGGCTTCTTCTTCTCTTGTTCAGAAAAACCACCTTTTTTGGATAAACTCCTCCTAGCAATACAAGGCCCAACGAACTGTATAATGACCAAGTAATGTGATAAGTGCTAACTAAATTTAAAGTAGTCAGTAAATCTTACTTTGCAAAGAACAAATTGGGGATCAGTCTCCACCTGATCCGCAAGATACTTGGGAGAAATACAGCTCTCTCTCAGCTGATGTATCAGTATGTGGAGGCTTTCGAATTTGGGCACACATGGAGGTGCCAGTTGAAGCCTACGCCGATGGTGGAACAAATTGGCCACCTATAAAGTGGTGAGGACTGTGATCCAAAATTTCTCCACTCAAAACTCTGGAATGGTGAAGCAAACTAGAACAATTTAAACTTGCATTCATTCTGACTGAGAACGATAAGTGTCAACCACAAGACGTTGAGTACTCAAAAATATACCAGCGTGTGAGGTTCAATGCCTTTTCCGCTGATATCTCCTTATTCAACATGCCACCCAGATGGAGAATCAATGGAGACAACAAGAACTGATTCCTGTGCATTCTGTCATGATTTTGAAGACAGACCAGTCCAGGCCTTGAATCAGATCATCAAAGGAGGCCTTGCGATACCTGGAGGATGTAAAGTTAAGAACTTCAATGCATGAGATACTGTGAAGGATTGGCAAAAGAACCTCTAAGTAAATGCAATTTGTTGCATATTTTCCTTCTACTTTTACTCAATCGCTAGAATGCAATTACACATTACCTAATAAGGATCTTTGTCAGCATGTAACCACCTGTAAAAGACTCGTTTAATTGTTGGTTTTGCAATTAACGTGACTCTTTTCTTGAAAATCTAAGGAAGAAATGACGTTCTAATTCCCCGTCTCACTCCAGCAAACAACAACAGCAACAGCAACAACAACAATAACAATAGCAGTACTCATTTAAGCCCTAATCGATGGGAGCACGGGCGGGAGAGGACCTTTTGCAATATATGCACAAGTAGCTGCTATCAGAAAATTTTACCATGAAAAAGCTGCCCCCTGCACCTCCAAAATCAAGGAATTCAAGGGAACTTAAGGGATGATATGCCGTAGAACCATGAATCATGCCACCAAATCAAAGCTAGAAGGCATTAGAGAGGGCTGGATTCAAAAAATTAATACTTGCAAAAGCATCTTCCTTTCCATTGAAGTGCTGGATTCTTTTCTCAACTAAGTCAATCTAACATATATACCGTAGTAAAGAGGCAAATGTTAACAAAAATGCAGACAAAAAGTGGTGAAAAATGACAGTAGTAAATACGAAACAACATTAACAAAATGATCATTAGAAATGAATGCTTGTGGAATCACGAAAGAGTGTCCGACGGGGCTAGAAAATTAGTAACTGAAAGTTTTTTCGGAATTGAACTAGTAAAAAACGTTACATGCATTTAGCCCCCACTTTGATGAAGCGAGCAAGAGCTGAACTGCCGAAGATTGTGCAAAAACTGGGAACGCTGAAAGGATTGAGATCCAACTCATACGAGTTTATGAAGAGACGTACAGTGATCTTGAGCTTTGAAGATGACACGTTTTCGTGGGCATAATCAGAAATAACAGAGTGGTGCTTTAGTTGCTAGTTATATGGTTGAGAAGGAGATGATTCTTGTTACAGGTAGGGGTGTGGCGGGCAAGGCCCAATTAAACTATGGCCGTCAACTTTTACATACTAATGACTTATTTCTAAACTTTCCATTCGCATTCGCACACAGAATTATATGCATGGTTGAGAAAGGAGATGATGATTCTCGTTACGAATAAGGGTGGGCGAGGCATAATGGAACTACGGTCATCAGCTTTTACGTACTAATGAGCTACTTCTCAACTATCAATCTCCATTAACTATGTCATGATATAGAGAATTCACAATTTGTGCAAGAAAGGAGTCGTAGTACTGAAACTCTAAACAAATTAAAGCCACTAACCAAGTTCCATATTAAGCAATTAAAATCACACCGTTCACCTCCCCTATGGGACTTTTTGTAGCGCATTAGACAATTTCAAGTAGCAAGATATTTGTCCCACTTCACAACGAAGTGGGCCCACAAGCTGTGTCTGTACGAGTAGTTTTCCTTTTGTTGGCCAGGTGAACTTTTTTCTATCCAAGATTTGGAGTCCCGTTAGTTATCTAATGGACCAAATGGATTGTAATCGGGAAGTTGAAATAGATCGTTTTCATAATTTATGAATAAAGTATAAAAAAATATGAATAATTTTTTGGAGGATAAAACGAAGGTTCGAGTCCCACGAGGGACGGGACATTGGGGGTCAGGACTATGGATAACATCTGGATGGATCCCATGTGCTAACCCTAACACCCCACCACCTCCGCCGATGTATATCGGCTGGGAAAAAAAAAAAAAAAAGTTAATTCTTTCCTTACTTCAAGTATTCTCCCTCGTCCAGCTGTATAGTCGCAAAAGACAGCCTCAGGACAACCGTCCGATCAGCCAACCCAACGGCGGATCACTTGTTCGACAACGTCACCTCTCCGCGTTTGCAACCATCTCAAACAAACAAACAAACCCCCATTTTCACATTCGTTCGAAATCAAAACTTCAAACTCACGATCGCTGGCTGGATCGTCGTAAAACCCACCGAATCAGCAACAATTCTCTCTCTACAATCAGCACAAAACGAAATCCTTCTTCCTAGGGTTTCTTTCGGTTATATTATCATCGTCGATATCGTTTCTCCTGATTCGAAATCTCGATCGCCTCAACTTCGTCTTCTCCAATGGCGTCCAGTTCTCACAGGGGCAGTGACTACTACGGCGCCGCTCCTTACAGATCCAGGTATTCCTATAACCCGTACAGATTGTTTTCCTTTGCTTTTGTGATGTACCTTCTGTTTGATCCTCGGGAATTTGAAAACTCTAATGTCGTCAAATCAAAGCAATTTATGCCCTAACACAACGCAAGGGATTTGGCCAAGTTGTTATGAGAAAGCAAGCAATAAGTGCTCCTCTATGAGGTCACATGTTTCATTCCCACAAATGCCAAACATTCCAAACCAACCTTTGGGCCACCATAGGTTTGCACGGTCCTTACCTTAAGGGCCCCGGAATTACTTAAGGCGCATATAAGCTGCTCCGGACATCCGATTATAAAACAAAAGGATTTATGCCCTAGGACAATTGGGTTGAATTTTTGTTCTTTCTTTCTTTTTTGGTTTAGCTAATCTGCTAATCTGCAATGTTGAATTTGTATGTGTTATTTGGCTTTTTTGAATGCAGAGAAGGGCTTAGCACGAGACAAGTTGCTAGCTCTGATGAAATTCAATTGCGGATCGATCCAATGCATGGGGATTTGGATGATGAGATTAGTGGTCTCCGTAAACAAGTTCGACAACTAAGAAACGTAACCCCTCTTTCTCTCTCTCACACACACAAACACCACACACCGCACAAAGGCTGCCCTTTGTGAACATGGTCTGTTGATCGTAAACTAGAAGGCTGGCACACACTACGCCCACGTATCACGGAGTTGGGGTATGTAAACGTGATGCGAAGGTTTATTTGGTACTCCTTCCGTCCTAATTTGTCTTCTGTGGAATCCAACTTATTAGGATTTAGGGGTACATGATCGTTACTCTTTGAAAATTTCAACTTTTCACAACTGCCCTTCAATTTCAAATTCTACATAATATACCCCATATCATATGGGTCCATACTAATATGTAAAATGGCAGTATATGTAAGTGTATTGGTGAGATTACACATGTAGAAGATATTTTAGGTGCTTGAGAGGAACAAATTGAGACCCATGTACCCAAAGATAGAGCACTCAGCAGTGGTATTTGGTTGCTATTGTAAAGCGGTTGCTATCTTTAATTGCAAACAAGTACAGGGAAAATGATTAGTGGTGAAATGCGATTTATGAGTTCTTTCTTAAGTGCTACCGACAAATGCAATTATATTATTTTAAGACACTCGGTGCTTTTTATTTTCCATTCTATTGATTTTCCTAAGAACGTAAGGTGTTTATTGGCAAAATTGTTATTTTGGTTGGTTATTGTTGGAATAGAATGTGTTCATACATCTTCAAATTTAGGGGACACCAAATTGAGTTCTCCCTTTATATATGAGAAAGCTACACCGGGAAATAAAGGAACATTGTCTAAGTACTAAGAGAGATGTTTTGAAAGAAGACGTGCCCAACTTTTCTACCCACAAACCTGAATTTACAATACATATCAATTTACCAACACAAAACCTGAATCTGATACATCGGTCCCTGGAAGACGACTTTGATAGACCATGCCTCCAAATAATATCAAGAAATAACAAGCACAGTAGGAATCTATTTTATCATCCTAAATTTGAAGATGTATGGACTTTTATGTTCAAAAAGACATTGCCGACCAAAATAGCATTTTCACCCTCCATGCACCTTTATGTTCTTAGGGAAGTTAATAGATTGGAAATGGAAAAGTATTGAGTTTCTTAAAATTATTTAATAGCTTTTGCTAGCTCAACTTAAGAAAAAATCATTACTCACGCTCCTCCACTCTTCTAGTTTCCTTGCACCCAATAAATGAACAAAGTTACTTGATTCGTTGAAAGCTTGTTCGAGATTGTTTTGTTACATAAAGAAACTAAGCTTGAACAACTCATTAAGCTTTCAAACCAAAGCTTGAACGAGTTTTTACTGGGCTCAGAAGGCTTGTACTAGTGTTTAAGAAATTTAAACTTCTCGTGATAAACTAGATTAAAGCTCGCTGCAGATCGGACCGTATGATAAACAAGCAAAGCTCAAATACATTCTTGAAGCTCGTTAAGTTTTCAAACCGAGCTTGAACAATTCTTTACTTTGCTCTTTAATAAGCCCTACTTGCACTTAATTTGCAACCAAAGAGAGCAGCCTTTAGTAAAATGTCACCCAAATGTCCGTGCACCACCACCGTCAAGTCGTCTCTATATTTAGGTACTTAGGTCTCTATTCCTTTGTCATTTTACCTGGGTCTCTTCTCTCTCTCATGGTCATAAAATACTATCAATTGATCGGATCTCTTCTATGAAGTTACATAGTTTTCTGTATTATGTACAGTAGTTGTAATAAAATTCACACACATAGTGGGTGCCGGTTTTCTTGCTTCTGGTAACTTTTGTGCAAGGATGAAAAAAAGAGGCGTGACCACCTGTTTTTCTGTTGAAATTTTGTAACGTATATGTGGCATAATCTGCAAATTACATGTAGGGTGCAATGGCCTATTCTGGACTCTAAAACTTCTCAGGCATAATTTCTGAGGCATAAAATATGGAGTATAATTTCTTGCTAAGGTAATAACAATATTGGAGTATTTACTATGTAAGTAAAGAACTTTTGGGGCAAATCTTGCCCTAAACTGAAACGGAGGGTTCAACTGGTATGGCGAGAGATAATAGTGCCACACAAGTAGGATTACACATGATTTTTCATGGAGTAAAATTGAAAAGATGTGAATCTTTGGGGGGGTGGGGGGAAGATAAATTTGATGAGAATGAGTGCAAAACATGGATTCTTCATTATTATGTTCCCTCTGGTAATGAATTCTTGTTGGGCATGTGTTGCAAGTACGGCAAATTCTAGAAAAACTGCGAGTTCAGGGGCATTACTTACTTTCTCATCACACTGGCGGCGCCTTTGCTGAGAGCATAAATTTTTTAATGCAACTGCTTATGTGTCAAAAGTAATTGCAAATTTGAAACATTACTTGTTGACCAAATATCAAATGGTTTCTGTTCATGAATGGTGGTCTATGTGCATTCATCCATTTAATGGCATCACTGAAAATTAATTTCTACCCTGTTTCTTCTTCTTTTTTTCTTCTTATCATTCTGTTTTGTGAGCTCTTATTCATAGTGTGGTGTTGCAGGTAGCTCAAGACATACAATCAGAAGCAAAGTTCCAGAATGACTTTCTCAATCAGTTGGTATATCGAGAACATTAAAACCCTTTCTATGAAGAATGTTTTTCTGTCTTCCTTACTAGCTGGAACATTTGTTGGAATAGGTTATCTCATATTCTCAATTTATGACTTGGACAAAATTAACCGCTTCAATAACATGTCATCGCTTCTTTTTATTGTCAACTACTTAAACTGTGAATTTGATTGAATACAGTATGACTCATAGATGAGTTTATGGACTTGTAAAGTGGAAAGAGGAGATGAGAAAAGATAATAGTAGTATATGGTGTGGAAAATAATTAACTATCCATTTTACAATGAAAAGGTACGAGGTTAGGTTTGTATTCTGCACCTTGTGAGTCAAGTATTCAACTACGAAATGTAAAAGATAGGATCATAGAAGCATAAAATTTATGAGGTAGTATTTAGCATATGAAGTTCCCCTGAATGGTATATTACTATCATGAGTTTCCCTTACTTTTAAGACTCGAACTCTTAAAAAAACAGAAGTGTCCTTTCCATTAAATTTTCGAGACCACGGTGATTTTTTGGCCCGTCTTATTTTCTGTAGTGAGATACGGGATCAAATTAACATTAGATCAGCCAATGGAAGAGATAGATTGGTGGGGGAGTCATTGCTCAAGCTAGAATGGAATGAATAATATCGTACCAGCTTTGTCAGAAACTAGAAGCACTGTTCTCAGTGTGAGTGCAGGAATGTGAGAAAAAATCGTGGAGTCAGGAAGAGAGAAAATTGATTTGTTTTACATTTGGTGTTAGAAAACAACTGCCAAAATCACGTTGACTGCTAGTGCTAGAAAAAGGAGACTGTTTGTCACAAATATAATAGCGAACTTGATTCGCTTGCCTCCTTTAGATCCATATTACTTTTTCATGATGACCTAGGTCCTAGACAAGTCTTTCAATGGGGGCTCTTTTATCGGTCATATACTAATAAGTTAATTACCATATTGTGTCTCTCTTTTTGTTCATGTTAGAGCTTGTCCCACATTGGTTAATTATAAGCGCCATAATTGGTATATGAACCTGGACGGCCTCTCACTCATTGTCAATTGGTTTTGAGTTAGAATGCTTTAGCAGTTCATATCACTAAAGATTTAAAATTCAGGGGCTTGTGGTCTTGTTTAGAGCTTCTCCAGCAGTCCCTAGCTATTTTGGCAAGGAAAGATGCAATTTTCTTCTTTAACTAGCATCTAAATATATACACTACCCAGCAGCCTAGGCATTAGGTCATCTTCTCCACCATTTTGCGTCTTCTCCAGCCTGAAATCCTAATTCTTCACGCCTCACCCCCACGAAATCTTCCTCCTTCAGCCTTAAAATCACTAAAGATTTAAAATTCAGGGGCTTCTGGTCTTGTTTAGAGCTTCTCCAGCAGTCCCTAGCTATTTTGGCAAGGAAAGATGCAATTTTCTTCTTTAGCGCCTCTAAATATACACACTACCCAGCAGCCTAGGCGTTAGGTCATCTTCTCCACCATTTTGCGTCTTCTCCAGCCTGAAATCCTAATCCTCTGCGCCCCACCCCCACTAAATCTTCCTCCTTCAGCCTTAAAATCTTTGCCAAAACCCTAACCTCTCTCTCTCTCTCTCATCCGGCAGTCGATCGAGCTTTGGCGATGAAATCGCGACTGATGTCCTCGCAGATCAGCTGGAAAACGTTGATTGGAACACTGGCTGGAAAACCTCTGTTAGAACGCCGACCTGAACAACTCGGGTAGAAGGCCGGTGACTGTTTAGACGGCTTGATTTGCACCAAATGTGACGGTTTTGGGGTGCGCAGGAGAGAGAGAGTGAGGGAAAGAGGAGGAGAAGCCAGGCGAGTGTACAGTAACTCGCCAGCCGTAGCGATTTACTGTAGCACCCCTTCAAAGTGGCGAGTTTGGAGTGATGCTGTTGGGCCTGGTATTTTGGTGGTTTTCCTCGCCATTTCTTCTTTTGGGGTTCTTGCTTAGGCTGTTGGAGATGCTCTTACAATGCTAAGATTGGCAGCAATTGCATTTTGCTTCAAAGCCGCAAGCAGAAGAATTTGGCTGGCGGTTATATTTATTTGTGATATTGAAAGTTGTTAAACTGTGGTTTTCCTTTTATTCTCTCTTAATTATTCATATGGGCATAGGACCGCTTTCTGAAGTCATAATATTTTCTCTTATGCGACAGCAAATGACACTGATAAAAGCTCAAGCGGGGGTCAAGAACAACATGAGGCGGTTGAACAAGAGTATCATCCAGCACGGGGGAAACCATGTTATCCATGTGGTTCTTTTCGCACTTCTCTGCTTTACCGTGGTCTACTTCTGGTCCAAACTTTCAAGAAGATAGGTTTAAAATCCAACTGCAGCTCTGTCATGCCAAGGCCAACAGGATATACTGGACTTCTTAGGAAGATGTAATTTCGATTTCTTTATAGAGCTGTTGCCATTTGTATCTCTTGAAATTGTGAAACATGAATTCTTGTTATCCGGAAAAAGTGTTGTAGTGTGGTAAATATGACTTGTCTGGTTGGAACTATGATTTTTGGTGATGGAATTGTTGTTTCATCGGTATTTGATTGCCTAAGCGTACACCTTTTAGCTCATGGAGTGGTAAATAAACTGCAGTATAACATGTGCACTTTGCTTTGGGGAGTGCAAGGAGTATGGTTAACAACTTGGGAAGTACGAAAATCACTTCCCCTAAATAATCTCATTTCTAAGATTATGTACATCCTATGTTTGTGGGATATTGTACCGGTGAACATAGTTCTATCGATACAAGTTTCAACTAAAGGTGTTAACGTTTTGTTCACTTTGGGTGAATACATAGTTCTATCTGTACAAGTTTCAACTTCAAGTGTCGTTTTGTTCACTTCAGATTCGCAGAACCGCAAGTTCGTTCACTTCGGGTAAATACATAGTTCTATCTATTTGTACATGTTTCAACTACGAGTGAACCCCAAGTTTGTTCGTTTCGGGTGAATGCATAGTCCTATCTGTACAAGTTCCAATTAAAAGTGTAAAGCCCCAATACCACGTTGGTGGGTGAGAAGTTTGTGTAATATATATGAAAATGCCCACCAACTACTGTTAACTCAAGGTGTACCTTTTGAGCCGCGTGGTTAAGCTAAGGGTAAGTAAGTCAGTTGACGTGGGTTGTTACAGTTGGTATTAGAGCACAATCCTAGTCTATATTAATGGGGTCACCTCTAAAATCTAGGAAAAGATTGCTGGGCCAATGCAATGAGGACCTTACATCATAAGGTGAAGAAATTGTAAAACCCCAATCCCACATCAGTTGGTGAGGAGAAGTTTGTGTAATATATATAAAAATGCCTACTGGTTACTGTTAATTCGAGATTAACTTTTTGAGCCGAGTAGTTAGGCTAAAGATAAGCAGGTCAATTGGTGCGAGTCATTACAAAAAGTGTCGTTTTGTTCACTTGGGAGGTTCCCAGGACCCCAAGTCACTCAATATGATTTTCTAACAGATTTTTTCTCCAATTATCAACAGATCTACAACCCAAACAAACAATAACACTCCCAAGGCATGTGGGGTCCTGTGCAGTGTGTAGAGCCCACTGCTTCATGTGTGTGTGTTATTATTTGTGGTTATACTTTTGCTCCAGTTATTTCTCTCTCTCTCACACACTAAAAACCTCCCCCTAATCAGAAAATTTGTTAAAATTAAGGGCAGTGAATGATAAGGCATCGGTATTGTTTCCTATTTTCTTCTCTTCTTTTCACGATGGCTTCTTGCTTGTTACCTTCTCAAACAATGCTGTCGTGATACCTCCTGTTACATTGTTCTGTTCAATCTCTTGTTTATGAAGTACTGCTGTCACCATACCTACATTCACAGTATTGGCAGGTCTGGCTCATGTCAACCCATAATTTTTCATGAACACAGACAGATTTGGTCCTGATCTTGTTAGGAGTCAAAACATTTCTCTGAAGCTAAAATAACCCCTCTTTCCATCCCTTCTTCCCATCGAGGCGACCCTCCAATTCAAGACCTGAAAAAAGCACCATCTCAAACCAGGGTTACAAATGCAGTTCTATGAACGAGGGATGTAGGCACCAAAAGCGATTGCACAAATGGTGATAACAAATCACCAACTCTCTATTTACATAACCTGTACATAAGGATTATTCAGTCAAAGTTTATTCAGTTGGATCAGATTAGGCACATTAACAGGTCAATAGAAATGAATGCCAGATCGAACTGGAAAACTACGCTGGGCAAGTCAAATCAGATCCCCATTCAAAAAACCGGGTGATGTAGTAGCGGTTGTGTCAGTTGGTCAGGTCTTCATGAATCGGAATCAAAATGCTTTGCACAGGTTGTTAGTACTCAGGTTAGATGAGCACTGCTCCCTTATTGGGCTTGAGGGCCCACAAAGCCTGCTTCTCTTCGGTTCAGAAATTGTCACATGTGAAATCGCTACTGCCAGTGCATCCACCAAGCCACAGTCATCTTCTGTCGATGATGTTAGGATTGCACCCTTGCTGAAAGACCCACCATGGGTTGCCCTACTTTCATCCTGCTCTGGTCTGGATGTAGGGGATGATAACTGGGAAGGAGGGGCCGATTGACTCTTTGACTTTGACTTGATGGATAACGACCTTACGGTGCGCTCGGTGTAGAACAGAATCCATGGATGGGCTGAAAATAACATCAGTCGCATGTAAGTTATTAGTGTTATGAAGGAATCCGAGGTTAAGCAACTACAAGGAACTAGTAATAGCTTTGGATCATAACAGTAAGTAAAAGAAGGAAACGGAATGATAACTCGTCCTATATTGCTGGTACCCTATTCCATTTTAGGAAGTCCAAATGTTTGTCCATTTGGAAAAGTTGACGCATATGGTTCAAACCCTTACAAGTAGCTACAGATATATTTTAGAATGGGAAACAAAGGTTAGTGCTGGAAATAATGACTTTGGATCCCAATTCGAATGCATTAATTACGTCCCCATGGAAAGTTAGAACTCGCAAAAGGGAGCAGCAAAATGGGACAAAGGCAATACAAAAGAAGGTTGAAGTGGTAAATGAACACGTATGTTGCTGATCGGTTCACGCATGGTTCTAGCCTTGTGGGGCACTGCAAGGGGTATACACCAGTGACACCACAGCCAAAACAGCATGGCAATAGGGTAGATTAGCCTTTTCATCTCATACTCAATAATGTAACTTGGGATAAAAGCAGCTTCATTAGATCTTATGAAAACATAACCAAGAATTCAAAACCTTTTCTAGAATATGACTAGGACTAGGATAGGAAGCTTACTTAGCACTTCATCCGCTGTAATCCTTGCTGCAACATCCCTCGTAAGAATGCGCTCAATCAGATCACGGGCAGGTTTAGATATAGCCTCCCAAATCCCTGTGTGGAAATCAAGCTTCACATTCTTGATTTGCTCAAAAACTGCATCCAACGAGTCTCCTTGAAATGGAAGAACGCCAGCCAAGAGAGCATGTAAGAGGATTCCGGCACTCCATATATCGACTTTCTCAGAATAATTGCCAGACAGAACTTCTGGGGCAACATAAGCAGGGCTCCCAGCCAAGCCTGTCAATCTCTGACCTGCAATGTACCAATTGTTCTGTTTCATAAGCAAGAAGCAAAAGAATGACAAAATGCAAGTTGCAAAGTCAATAAGTAAGGTATGCGCGGATGAAATGAAAAAGAAACATAAACTCGAAAAATATTGAAGCGGAAAGAGATTTCTGTTTTTTAAATTCGCAGCATCAGTACTTTGTTGAATACAACTGATGGCGTAACTAGCATATCAAGTATCTATTAGAGAAAAAACATGAACTCGGAAAAAGACTTATCCCTCAGCGAAATATGCTGAAAACAACTATGAACAGAGCACATACACATGGCCCAAAGAGGAATGAAGGAAAACTGATGACACACGACACAGCCAGCCACATCGACTTGAGGCTTGGCAATGAAACAAAAGTTAATATGTTGTGTGAGTGTTACGGATATTAGAGAAAAAACATGAACTCGGAAAAAGACTTATCCCTCAGCGAAATATGCTGAAAACAACTATGAACAGAGCACATACACATGGCCCAAAGAGGAATGAAGGAAAACTGATGACACACGACACAGCCAGCCACATCGACTTGAGGCTTGGCAATGAAACAAAAGTTAATATGTTGTGTGAGTGTTACGGATATTAGAGAAAAAACATGAACTCGGAAAAAGACTTATCCCTCAGCGAAATATGCTGAAAACAACTATGAACAGAGCACATACACATGGCCCAAAGAGGAATGAAGGAAAACTGATGACACACGACACAGCCAGCCACATCGACTTGAGGCTTGGCAATGAAACAAAAGTTAATATGTTGTGTGAGTGTTACGGGTAAGCAAAAAAGGAAGTCATTCTGCTGCCGTCTTGAAGACAGTAGGTAAAATTCTTATATGAAGAGATTGTACAAAAAAACTAAGTTAAAAATGGGTAAAAAATTCTAAGTCTGAAAAAAAAAAGGTAACAGAATTTCACAAAGAGCCATGCCAATTGGAAAATAGGTTTGAAGGATAATGGGCTAAGATAGATTCGATCTATTTGAGCTTTAAGAAACATGAAAAAGATCAGCTAGGTAAAAAACACCAGCAATAAGCATATCCGAATTTCTCTAAACGAAAATACTCTCTAATATATGTCTTAAGTGACATAGACTAAACTGGAAGTTGTAAAAATAATCCGTTAAAAGAAAATTAACGGGAAACATGGAGAAAGAATCTACAGAAAAAGGTCCATGTTCACTTCAACTACTGGTCTCAAAACCGCAGCAGTGACGCAATATTAAGGACATGAAAAACAACACAGCATTAGTAAAAGGAGTGTCAGATATTTTACCATTTGCTACCCTCATGGCTAAACCGAAATCTGCAAGCTTGATCTTTCCTGAAGTCGTGAGAAGAATGTTCTCAGGCTTTACATCCCTGTGTACAACTCCCATCTCGTGACAATACTTAATCACCAGCATTAATTCCTTGAATATATTAGCAGCCCGGTGCTCAGAATATCGAACCTCCTTGGACATCTGATCAATCAACCGACCGCCGGAACACAACTCCATCACAAGGTGAAAACATTCCGTATCCTCGTACACTGCTTCCAATGTAACAACACCCGGGTGGCCCGATAAATGCTGCATAATCTCCACCTCACGATGAACCGTCTCCTCCCCCTTACAAAGAGTCTTACATGCGAATTCCACTCCAGTAACCCTACTCTGGCACAACCAAACTGAACCAAATTTACCTCTTCCAATTGTAGCTCCTGCTACATAATCCTCTTCAATCTTATTCTTCCTACCCATTTGAGTGGCTACGTCGATACACCCTATCTTCCTCTTCAATCCCCTTCCTGGTAAAACCAATGACGAGGTTCCACATGGTGGAGCTGTAGCAGCAATACCCACAAGCCTACTTTGACATGACCCAACATGTTCACTACCCACCACATCTTCCTTACACCTCTTCTTCAACCTTGCGTAATCTTCCAAAGAATAATGGGTCCTCAATTTCGACAACGAAGACCTTGAGGTTGATTCTAAAACTTCCTCCTCCTTATTTTCGTGCAAAAGTTCACTCCCTTTCCTCTTCTTCCTCATAATACTCAAATCACAATCTGGGAAATAATTCAAACCGACACAATCCAAAACTCTAATTCAAAGACAAGCAACAAGATCATCCATTCGATTTTTTGACTCTCTTCCACAACCTGAAATCAAAAGAAAAAATTCAGGTAAGGAAACTCACTCAAATATACTATAAACAGCATACACAAAACTGAGTTGAACAAACAAAAAGTAGTAGTAGATTGATGTTTACTTAATTAACATTTAGCGGAAACAACATGACTACTGCCATTAGCCTGCAGTCCAATAATATAGCAGAAACTCACCCTAATAGAATAACACGACTTTAGTTCGCTACTGAAGATGGGTAGGTTTATTCTAAAATTTCCTCCGCCTCAGTTAAACTTCAAAATTGCCCAAATCTACCTAAACCAATAACCCTAATTCAAAGACAAGCGATAGGATCACCCATTCCAGTCAGTACTTTTTCTTTTTTTTTAACGCATTCCACTTCCGTCCTAACTCAATTTCAATCACATGTACCATAAACAGCGTGTACCCATCAAGTTGAACAAAGAAAGGGTAGTAGATTGAAGTTTAAATAGATCACCGAAGCATCGAATAAGTGTACGCAAATAAAGGCGAAAGAAAGAACCTTTTGGCGTTCAGATTGTGGGGGCAATGAACGGAGAAGGTTATCGAAGACGGTGACGAGTATGAGATAGTCGAATCGCTGGCGAAGAGAGAGATAGACGAAGGAGATGGTGATGAAACTGGAAAGAAACCCTAGAAATCTGCAGCGAATGACATTGGGGATTTGGGTTTTCTTTTTTTTTTTTTTCTAGGGGTATATAGAAAAGCTTTTACTTTTTGACAGAGAGACAGGTCCACGCGTCGGTTTTTGTGGAATTAGGGAAATCGTACAGAGAGTAGATTCCAATGATCCTGTTTGTAACTGGATACTACGAGAAATTTTTGGGTACCATGCAGGTATCACACAGCTGTATTTATTGGCGATTCCAGCCGTCCAAACGTATTTTGGATGGTTTGAAATATTTTTGGGCACCGAGCAAGTACCATGTAGAGGTATTCGTCGGTGATCCCAACCCAGATTTATTCACTCCTTTCTTTCCTCACCCAACTACTCTCTCTTCTTTTTTTCCCTAAAATTTAAACCGTCGAAATCACGTTTAGACGGCTAAAATCTCCGCTCTGCACCAAAAACTTCTTGTCCACATTACTTCCTTTAGTCTTGCTAAGTGGAGTATGATAAACTAATAATTTTAAATAACTTTAGATATTTACCTAATAAAACACAAAAGTGTCGGGACCACACAAACACAAAATGAAAGAATGGAAGGTTGAGATTCATTTGATCCAACGGCTGATGTGTGCTCTCCAACTCTCTTAAGAAAACACCTACACTCTTACAAATATATTACAAATATGCCATCGATTTTTTTTACCCACTGCTCAGTTTCTAGCGTTGGAATAAAAAAACAAAAATATATTACAAAAATGTTCGTGCCTACAGCACTACCGAGGTGCATAGGCACGGGTTACCTCGGTAATATCGTACAGGTAAGCACTAGTCAATACATATCTCACGAATATTAATAAATTTAAACAAATATTGATATACATTTTTTAAGGAGATCAATGCACAACACACAGAACCCCATCTTTTTTCTCTCTCTCTCACTCATTTCTCTCTCTACTTCTTCAATTAGGGTTGGGGGGGGGGGGGGGTTTGCTGCCTTTTCCCCTACTCCTTTGCCGGCCACCCTACCTCACCTCGCTGCCCGTCACGACCCAGGCCCAACCAGATCCACTCCTCCGCTGCCTCCTCCGCCTATTCCTCTCTGCTACCGCCTCTCCCTCAGCCGCATCTACCTTTTCCTCTTTCGCCTCCTCTCCGCCGCCGCCTCCTCTGCCTTCTCACCGCCTCCTTGTCGCCACCGCTTTCTTTTCTCTGCAACCGTCTCCTCGCTAGTCGCCACACTCTAGTTTCAGATTTTGGCCAGATTTGACAACAAGATGAAGTTTGGGTGGCTTGGCTCCCTCTGACAATAAGTTTCCAGATTACAGGCGGCGTTATCCAACGATTTTTCCTTAGTCGAAGGCTTTTACCGATTGGTTTTTCTAGTCCGGTGACTGTACCGGTCTTGACTCCTCTAGATCCGGTGGGCGTGGTTGGTGGACGAATAAGTCAAGTTTTTATTTTGTTGCTATTTTTGCTTTCTTTGTTACTAGTTTGTAGTTGATTGCATCTTGTGGTTAGGGCTATGGTTTAAGCAGTATCCGTTCTGGAGCCTCCTTGTGGATATGTTTCAGTCTAGATTTTGGTAGTTTTGATTCATTCCTGTATTTTCTGATGAAATCTTTGTAGCCTTGGGGCTTTACCTTCGGATATTTTAAAATGAATTGCTTGACTTTTATATATATATGAGATCAATGCACCTCTTCCATTTTCCTACTTCCAAGTCCCAATTGATCTCCAAACTAATATTATATAGTTATTTCTATACATCTTATTTAATAAATATTTCAATCCATTTCCTTTATTTTAGATTCAGTCTTTTAATTTAGGGAGACTTAAAGAATCATTCTTGTAGGATTTCATCTTGCTTAATTTTGACACTTATATTTTCATCCTCACATTAAAATAAACCCAATATTACCCTTCTATATACTATTATATGGTAATGAATTTTGGGATGGAAAGTTAAGTTCTGAAATCCCAACAGAAAAGATAATGGTTGGTCCCCGTAGATTTTGTCAATATACGGCCGAATATCTCGCGATTGAAACCTCATTTCCAAATTTGAACCCCATTTCCATTGAAACCCCCTCTACCAAATTTGAAATCCTATTTCCATTTTGTCCATTTTTGCATCCTTAATGGCAAACACAGTCTAGTCCTTCGGCCCCATCACCGGCGGTCCTTGTCAACCATATCTTTCCACTACATCATAGCAAGAGGCGGCGCATGGATCGGCGGCTCCTACCCATCGCCTTCCGTGCCGACGAATGATACTCCATTGTCGTTGTTGTTCAACCTCACCTTCGCCCAAATCAACGGGTTCAGATGCGATGAGTTTGGGATAAAGAACAATGGGTTCAGGTAGAATCATATCATGTTTTGGGAGTTTTGGTACTCATTAATCAAGTAGAATCAATTGGTTGGAGGATACATCCATATTTTGAATGTCTCGAGATGATTCGATTCATGGTAAACTATTCAAATAATTTGCCATGAATTCAAAAACTACTCTGCACGGTCATAATAAAAATACGATAAATTTGCAAAAAATAGTTATGACCCATATCCATGAGTTTTCCAATTTTTGGGATAAACGTTAGTTTAAAATCATGGCAGATTTCTGTAGGGGGATAAACATGAGTTTTCCAAGTGGGTAATTTTGCAGATTAGCCATAAAAATAATGGCCATGAATTTTATTTTTGTTCACGGAGTATGGTCATGATAACACATGTTGATTTTGCAGAAAATAATCATAAAAATGGTTGTCATTCTCAATTGTCATGATTCATGAAAAAATAAACCATGGTGAAATAAATCATGAAAAAATGGCAGATTCGCAAACATGCAACAATTTGTATAGATAATCCATAGAAAACATGGCCGGTGCAAAAAACATGGTCAATTTGTGCAAAAATATGTCATGGCTTGTGCAAAAAAATATGATGAATTTGCAGAAAATATTTATGAAAATCGTTGTCGTAGTTTGATTTTCAATGGTCATGATTCATGAAAAAGTAAACTATGGTGAAATAAACCATGAAAAAATAGCGGAATCACAAACATGGAATAATTTGTAAAGACCCGTATTTTTTCAAAAATTATTTAAAGGTTTATTAATATTAAAAATTGTGAAAAATATGAAATATGTGTTTATATGATTTAGGGTTCGAATGAAGGTATTGGAAGTTGAGGGGGTGCAAGTGTGATTCGTGTATAAGTTAGTATATATATAGGGTGAGAGTGTGTGTAGGGGATAAAAAGTCCTCCTCTCCCTCTCCCTCTCTCCCTCCCGTCCGACTCTCTCTCCCTCTCTCTCGGCTTCTCACTCTCTCTCTCACTCATTCCACTACCAAAGCTCAAAACCCAAAGAACCCAACCTTCTTTCCATCTTCCTCACGTGTTATTGAGTTCGTAGCTCATTCGGTTTGGCTCGGAAAGGAGTATTTTGGGCGTATTTCTAAGTTTGAGTTCAAAGGTTCGTGTGGCCCGATCTATTCGCATGTTTGCTCTCTGACTTCGAGGTAGAGATTCTTACTCCTTTTATATGCCTATGAGTTGAATTTATACTTTGATCATGCTTGAAATTGTTGATTTGAATGTTGGAAATAATTTCAAAAATTTGCAGAAAATCTGCTCGAACTGGTCTGGTATCGATACCATTTGGCAAAAGTATCGATACATTTGTGTTTTAAAACCCAGAAAATCACATGTTATCGATACCATTTGTCTTATGTATCGAAACCCTTATGTCTGGAAAGTTTCTTGGTCAAATGGTATCGATACCATTTGGCTAGGTATCGATACCTTTGGCTTAGGGACAGTTTTACAGTTTTGTTCTAAACATTATCTTTTTGACCTTCGATCATTTCTAACGCCTCTAAAGCATCATTGAACCCTCTCTAAGCATTGTTGCTTGTCCTCCAATGACTTATTGCTCGTATTCCAATGATTCGTTGATCATCTCCCATTCCTTAGTCCTCTTTTTTAAGAAAGAAAAATGTAGGATTAAGTTAATGTGGTACTCGTGTAGTATTGGTGCATTTGGTTGGTCGGAGTAGATATTGTGACATATTTCATGAACAATATTAACTTGTTAAGTGCTATGGCATGACTTGATGTTTGGTAGGAGGAAGACGTACTATAGAGTGTATGAGGCGTACTGTCGATTATAAGGATCATTGTGGGGAACATACGGGTGGATGTGAGTGTGTCTAGTGATCCAAATGACGTTAAGATAATATAATAACTTGTGTCCTCACGACTCGTCGAATCTTTCAATTCTTTTGGCACTCGTTCTATGAGGTTCAAGTGTAGTAACAAATGGATAGAGTATGGTAAAAATTATATATATGGGCTTAGTACGTTATGTAGGATGCGGATTTGTGAACTAATGAAAAGGCATGAACATGTATATTTATGGAGTTATGAAGGGCTGATTAAAGTTTTGTGGTACAACCGATAGATTGATGATGAAGTTGATTATGAAATGATGATGATTATGACAAGTGTGAAAGGTGACCTAAGTGGTCGTTATTGAGGGAATAGATTCGGGGTGACCTTACGCTCGAAGGAACTAGACCCGAGGTGACCCAATTGATTATTACTATTGAGGGAATAGATTCGGGGTGACCCTATGCTCGAGGGAAATAGACCCAAGGTGACCCAAGTGTTTATCGATGGAAAATATACCTGATTAAAAGAAAGGAAAGGTTTTGTAATGAAGGGGTTTAATGATGATAAATGTGGATACGAGAAAGATTGTAGTATCATACGAAGAATAATAAAATGATTAGAATCGGCCATAACCTAATGTGGATTGATGTGAGTTATTGATGTATCTAGTTTGAGAAGTGAACGGTCAGTGACATTTATGTAAAGTCTAGAATCTTTTGGCAATAGTGTGCAGCTCGTAGGTAATCATTCGTGCTTTAGGCGTATTTTGTTAGTACTCACTCACTCATGGTGCATGATTCATCACATTTCCATATAGTTTGAGTATAGATTTCTTTACTGGGTTAATGTAGCTCCACTTATCATTTTCAAGTATATTGCAGGTTATTAACATGGGATGCTTGGAGTGCATGTTTGACTTCATCTTTGAAAGCTAACAAGGGGGAACTACTTGGCAACTTAGTAAACTCTTTCGAAGATGTAATTGAAATTTTGAATATTGTAAAAATCATTTTGACTTTGGATTCTTGTAAACTCTTAATCATCTCTTTCAATATTAGTACTATGCCAGTTTGGGGCCTTCGAGCCGGTGACAAAATCTTTGAGTTCAACTTGTGTTTATAAGAAAGAATTGTCCTTTGGGGTATTATTTGTATTATCGTGAGGATTTCAATTATCCAAAGTTATTAATATTTATGTTGAAAATTGAGGGCGTGACATAATTTGTATAAATAATCAACGAAAAACATGGCCGATCCGAAAAATATTGTCAATTTGTGCAGAACTATGTCATGATTTGTGCATAAATTGATGTGCATATTGAATAGAAAGGATTTTGGTTAGTTTCGGGGAAAAACCAACTAAAATTCACGAAATTTAGGAGAAAAAATGATTTAGAATATATTCATTAAGAATTTGAAAATTAGAGAATTCAAAATTTCCGCCATTCCTATCCATTAATGATTCCATGATTTTAGATAACATAATTACTACAATCCCACTAATTTAGGAAATGAATATATACAAACATATGAATATCTTATTAAAAGGGTAAGATAGGTAATTCACCATCTAAAAGAATGAAAACATAACTGTTTAAAAAGTTCCGGATGAATACTTACGTGGAATGAAGTCTGAGAATAGATATTTAAAAACTCCTTTAATCTAAAATTTAAAGTCAGGCACCTACTATGTAATTTGTTGGTTTTTATTTTATTGATTTTTTTGATGAAATCGTGAAAAAGGTACATTGATTTTGAGACTTTAGTCCCTTTCGGAGAGTGTATTATGTATAGGAAATTGATATTCACATTTTTTTATTTGTCATCTACATTTTTTTTGTCTTTCAGCAAAAAAAAAAATACATACATTTTTAATACTAAAAAATAAAGAAGGAAGTGTAAAACAAAGGAGTGCGAATATCAATTTCCTTACTTATACTTTGTGTCGTTTGTTAGGAACAAAACCACCAATGCAAGGGGATGCCGAAGCACTCGCAAAGGGATACCAACAAACTGTAATCCGTTCCACAAATTTTCTTAAAAAATAAATAGTTTGTTTCATATTTTTAAATTTAAAACTAATGTAAATGAAAAGTTATTTTTTGCACTATTCAAAAAATTTCAATGAGATCTATTAAATAAGATCTATTTTGCTAGAAAAATTATTTGTATCAACATATTATTTTTAAACTTAAAACTGTCTTTGTAAAAAATAAGTACTATTTTTTATTCTGGAACGGGCAGCAGGGCCAAACAAGCAAAAGAAAGCAACAGCAAACTGCTCTCCATTTTTCCCAGAGGCTATTCCCCCCCCCCCCCCCCCGGCCCCACCTCCCTTTTCCCACATTACCCCCGCCTCTCTCTCTCCCTTTTCTTTTTTTACAGTTTGCTCGTTTCTTTTTTTTTTTTCCTTTTTTTTTCAGTTTGGTTTTTTTTTTTTCATTTTATTTCCTTTTCTTTCTTTCCAGTTTGAATTTTTTTTTCTCTTTAATAATAGGTTCAAGTATAATTGTAGGCTTTGTAAAATAATTGAAAGAAAAAAAAATGTTTCAATTGATTATGTTTATTCGACTGTTTTATTTTTCTTTTTTTTCCTTTATAGATTAAAAAATATAGTTACGAAAAGAAGTGTTTCAATTTTCAATCCGTTTGAACCAGTGCAAAGATGTTATTTTTCTGATCATTTCATCCTAAATGGTCGTAATAAATTTTTTGCTTCAAAGCCTTTCAATGGACACCCTAAGAGAGTCTTGAAACTAAATAATGAGTCTTAGGGTGTTTGTTGAAAGGCCTTAAACCAAAAAATTCATTATAACCATTTAAAATAAAATAATAATAAAAAACGATCTTTGCTCTGATTTAACTGAATTGAAAATTAAAGCACTTAATTTTTGAATTATATTTTTAAATATACAAATGGTGTATTTATAGAAATTAAATAAATAAGATATAAGTAATTAAATAAAAAAATAAATTAAAAAGTAGGGGGGCCCGATGGCTCTGCTGTCCCCATTGGCATAGTAGCCCCTACGAAGCCCCTAAAACGTTTCCGTTTTAGTTTAAAAAAAAATAGAAACAAGCCATTTGCAATCCTATGGAGTAGAAACGTGATTTGAAGCAACATACTATTGAATCAGTTAAGAGGATCTATGTTAAATAATGGTTAACAAATTTATTAAATTGTATTATAGTTTTAAAAAAAAGTAATCCTAAATATAATATTTGTATTCTGGATTAGTATGTCGTTTGCAAAATACATTTCGTAATTAGTTCCCGAACACTAATTGTAATCTTAATGAATTTTTTGCTTTACGACATTTCAACGAGCACCCTAAGACTCATTATTTAGTTTAAGGACTCTCTTAGGGTGTTCATTGAAAGGCCTTGGAGCAAAAAATTTATTACGACCATATAGGATGAAATGATCAGAAAAATAACATCTTTGCACTGGTTCAAATGGATTGAAAATTGAAACACTTATTTTCGTAACTATATGTTTTAATCTATAAAGGATAAAAATAAAAAATAAAACAGTCAGATAAACATGATCAATTGAAACACTTTTTTTTCTCTCAATTACTTTACAAAGTCTAGAATTAGACTTGAATCTATTATTAAAGAGAAAAAAAAATTCAAACTAGAAAGAAAGAAAAGGAAATAAAATGAAAAAAAAAAAAAACCAAACTGGCAATAAAAGGAAAAAAAGAAGAAGAAGAACAAACTGTAAAAAAAGAAAGAAAGAAAAGGAAGAGAGAGAGAAGCGGGGGTAATTTGGGAAAAAGAAGGTGGAGCCGGGGGAAGGGTGTGTCGGGGGGAATAGCAATTTACATTCTTCCCTTATCTTCTTCACAATTACAGAATTACTCCATTAGAGTCCAACCCTTTGGGCGTGTTTGATAGGAGGTTTGGGAGGGGAGGATTGGATTAATAATCCCATGGGGCTATTAATTCCTTGTTTGGTTAGGTTTTTGGAGGGGGGACTAGTTGTCCCATGGGATTGTTAATCCCCCAAAATGGGGGTATTAGCAATACCATGGGGGAGGTGTTACTAGTAATCCCATCCCCATGGGATTGAGCAATACATGTTTAAAAACACACTTCAATCCCAATCCCAATCCTAATCCTAATCAAAACAAACATGTTATTTACAATCCCTTCCCATTCTCAATCCGAATCCCAATCCTAATCCCGTGCAAAACAAACATGAATAAATAATTCATCTTCTCATTAATAATCCCACCTCATTCTCAATCCCAATCCTAATCCCACGTCATTACGAATCCCCTCAAAACGAAATCTGCAATCAAACACGCCCTTTGTGTTGGAAGATACGGGTATTCCCCTCTCTCTCCCTCCTTGCCCTTTACTATTAAATCCCTTTTACTCCGTATTCTCTTATACTTGCCCTTTATATATCTCGTTCGACCAACGCCACGGACAACCATCTCTCTCCACAGACAATGTCGAGTCGCGTACAATCCTTAAACCCTCCGAAACCCCTCAGCTCCAAAATCCCATCAAGCTCTCTCCTCGCTTCACCATCTTCATCGTGTAAACCCGTATCCAAATCCAAGAAATACCCAACAATCTCCGTCTCGGCAATGTCAAGCAAACACCGGCCTTCTTTGGACACTTTGAACAGCAGCGAACGAAGGGAAGAAGTTCTTCGTGCTGTTGGAGACTCGCTCTCTAATTGTCTCTCTGAAACCCATCTTCATCTTGCGGTTCCTGGTCTTAAATCCAAAACCAGAGGCAAGGTAATTCACTTTTCCATACCCTAACTGATTCAGTATCCTTGATTCGTGTATTTTGGTTCTTAGTTTTGCAAGAAGAAAAGAATTAGTTAAAGCCCTGATTTTTGCATTATCCTCTAGTGGACGAGCATAATTAAGCTATTTTTTGATTGTTTAGAGAAGCACAATATATATGTATGTATACGTAATATATACCCAGATGTATGCATGTGTATGTGAATATTGTAGTAGAATTCAACAATCAATGGTCAAGACTTGATCTCGGCCCTTGCAAATTGAGCCATCCGTCCATTGCCGAGATGAAATCTAGACAAGTAAAGCATGAAATTTTGGCGTTTGGTAACCTTTTTGTTTTCAGTTTTTGGTTTTACTTTTTTGAAAACTAATGAAGAAAACTTGTTTGGTAACAAGTTTCAACTTTTTTGTTTTTCATAAACTTTTTTAGAGTTTTTGGAAACTAGGGAAACTACAAAAAGATGTTTTCCCCAGTTTTTTTTTTTTTTTTTAGAAACACAAATATTACCAAACATGTTTCTTGTTTTTGTTTTTATGAAAACATAAATCTGTTTCTACTTCTAGTTTCTTAAAAACAAAAAACTGAAAAGGTTACCAAACGCACCCTAGCTTTTTCACCTTTTGTTTTAACCTCCATTTGGGTATTTTGCAAGTGGGTTTTCGTTTCTCACAACTGCAAATGGAGAAAAACAGTTACAAGGCCTGAATTTTCTAATAATCTGTGCTTAACGAGCATAATTAAGCTATTCTTTTGTTTGATTGGAGAAGCACAATGCATATACACACATGTATACATACTTTGTCCGTCTTGTAATTGTAGTCAATTACAAAAAGTAGCCAATTTCTGAATTAAAAGATAAAGTACTGTGCACTTTTTCGAAATTTTCGCACTAATTTAAAGGGTTAATTGAGACCTGTATATCAATATGAAAATTTTAATTTTCATATGATCATGCACAAGGTTACCTTCTTTTTTTTTGTATCCAAAAAATGAGATGATTTCGTAATGAACTAATATTGTGGGATAATGGGACGTAAGGAGTAGGCTTATGAGTTATGTCTTATGAGTACGTGTTTTAGTGAAGCATGAAATTCGATAGTTTTACACCTTTTCTTTAAAACTCATTTGGACTGTCTCAGAAACTCCAGAGGGTCCAAAGTGAAAGTAGGTTTTTTTGGTACTGGGAAAATAAATGCAGTTTGGTTTTTGAAGGTCAGAGATATATACGATGGAGGGGATTATCTAGTTCTGGTCACGACGGATAGACAAAGTGCGTTTGATAGAGTTCTCGCTTCAATTCCATTCAAAGGCCAGGTTACAAATCCTTCTCCTTTTTCTCTTTGTTCATGGATCTATATTTAGAGGTGGAGCTAATCAAAAGCTCGTCTTGGAGGTTAGTTGCAAAATGTACTTTCACGTTCACTGAATAACTATTTGAGACTAACTTGGTTGGCTTGATCCAACTTACAGGTTCTGAACGAGACAAGTTTATGGTGGTTTAATAAAACTCAACACATTACTCCAAATGCAGTTGTTTCAGTTCCAGATAAGAACATTACGATTGCAAAAAAATGTTCAGTTTTTCCTGTTGAATTTGTTGGTAAGATATTGCAGTTGCATTAGCTTTCTTATTAGTTTTCCCTCACTTGTAAATTTGTAATGCATGCTATTTGCACAAAGAAAAAGTTTGTAGTAACATCACACATGGGTGTGATTATCACCTGTGCAGTTACTTGTTAAACCAGATTTAATGAAAAGCAAATGCTTTCACCCGTACCCAAATTGGATACTAGGAACTTTCTATTTGTGAGGATCTTAATATAATAACCTTTTTTTTTTTTTCCGGTAGTACGGAAATCTATAGTGCGTCACAACCACATTGATGAAAGTTAAACTACTTCTCCTCCCAATCCTTTTGAATTTGAAGTACATGCCCAAAGGCCAAATAATACCAACGTCTTATCTCAGAGATGGTATTGTATGGTTTACAGTTTAAGTGTCCACAACATATCCACATACTTCTACAGCTATCGGTTCAATCTACGGGTATACACAGATTACTGGTTTAATGAACGTGGGATTCCTTAACACATGCCGACACCTGGTATTTAGGCCTGAGTAAATGTAACATAGATCTGAAGCATCTTATTCTTTACACAGCTGTTCCAAGAACCAAAACCTGGCGGAGTGTTGCGATAGGTCAATGACTAATGGAAAACTTGTTGCGACAGGTTGATGTTTGAAAACGTAACAGTCAGACCTTGTGATCATGGATCCTAAGAGTTTTTAAGTTGGATGTTCCCACTTCCCTACTTGCGGCATATGCCCAATTGGTGAATGTGGATACAAGTAGTTGAAACCAAGTGATTGAGACATTATTGTGTTGAATCGAGCATGTGAGTACCATAGACATGCGAATTTGAGTATATTATATAAGGAGATAGTAAATGTACATTTTGAAGTAGTTGTCCTTGTTGCAATGTTCACTTGTTATAGTCATTGAATACGCGAAGGTTCATCTGCTTGTTCACATTTTACATTCTATATAACGTGGTAAAATAATCTTGCAGGCTGTTGATTAGATTGTATTTTTCACATAAAAGGTATATGCTGTTTCAACATATGAGATTTGGTTAAATATAATTTCTGATTCTGCTGTGTAAAAGCATTTGATCTATATATTTCTAACTTAAATGAAGACGAGTTCTTGGGTCATGCTATCAAGAAGTTTTTCATGGATGCTAATTATGTACTCATCTCCAGTCAGAGGTTATGTGACTGGAAGTACTGATACATCGCTATGGACTGTCTACAAGAAAGGTGTCCGCAACTACTGTGGCAATATCCTTCCCAATGGTGTGCTTTGTAATTGATGAGTAGATTCACTGATGCTGTCTTTTTTTATTATTATATATATATTTCTTTGCTCCATTACGGTCTATGTCAACATGTAATAGGCATGGTGAAAAACCAAAGGCTAGCTGCAAATATACTCACACCAACAACTAAAGCTGTGGATCATGATGTTCCTGTTACTCCAGATGAGGTTTTCTCTTCTTTTCTTTTCATTTATCCATCTGAAAGTTTCGTATGTATACTTGTTTGTTTCTCTCTGTTAAGTTTACGACGAATTTGTTGCTTATTAAAACTTCACCTTCAATGTTTACCTAAAAAGTTTGTCGTGTGGCAGTGTTTAGGGAAGGAAGAGGAAGAATGAGTGAGGAGACGTTCTAATGAAGTCATTCCGTTAATGAAATGGATTATGGGACATATTCCTTTAATAAAGAATTCTTTCTCGTTTAAAAATGAATTAAGTGGAAGAGTCTAGAATGGTACCTACCTAACTTGTACTTCAAAAATAGAAGACCTCATAAAAAATGGTGGAAGCATGTGTATGTTGCATATAGGCTGGTGGAGTTTTTCCCTCATCGGTTGTCTCTCTCCTCCAAAACTAGTGCACGAGCCAGGGTGGTCTCTTCACTCATTGCCAATTGGTTTTAAGTTGGATGCTTTAATATAGGCAAATAGAGTTTGGTTTTTATTTGATGAGTGATTAGTATATATAAAAGATTACCAAGCAAGAGTGATGGTATGTACCTTTCTCTTTGCTTTTCTTTTTTGTCCTATTGCTTACTTTATTTTATGCTAGCAGTGTGATGTAACCTGACTAACGACATTATACATTAACCACAGCTGGTATTGAGATGAAATAAATTATATTTGAGGAGAGATAGAAAACCAAAGATTTCCCTAAGGACCTTGAAATCAATGGAGAATAGAGGGAGAAAGAAGGGGGAAACCGCAGATTAGAGGGGTGCTAAATTGAAAAAGAGAAGAAAGCAAACTTGGGATTTGATTTCGCTTTGATGTGGGTTATTTGGCGAGAAAGAAATTTGAGATACTTTGAAGGGGTTGAAATGCCTTTGTCTAGGATCAAGAGTTTTTTGGTGAATAGTTTGTATAGTTGGAACAAGAGAGAATGCTCTCCTTCTCTTGACCAATTTCTAGATTGGTTTGAGCTTTTTCATTCTCATGGTAGTGTATAGGGCCTTTTTGTCTTGTGACCTTTTTTTGTAATCAAGTGGCATTCTCTTATAGCCCTTTTTAATATAATTATTTACTTATCAAAAAGAAAAGAAAAGAAGGGGAAACTGCGGATTAGAGGGAGAAAGGGAAGGAAAACTCCCCCCCCCCCCATATCCACCCTAGTAACACAAACATGACAGAGCAGAGTTATTAAGGGCGAGAGGCACACTGAGGCGCAAAGGTCTGTTGGGTTCTAGGCGTGAGCCAAAAGGCGAGGCTTGAGCCTTATTGAAGCGAGGCACACATAGGCGAGAAAAAATAGAAAAATTAGGATACACCAATGTTTCAAATGATAAACACTAAGAAAGTGTACTATGTAAGAAATCCATAAAATCATCTACCAAATGCCATTTAGCAACCATTATTGCATAGGAGAAGAAATAAAATGTAAAATTCAATAAAAGACAATCACCTAATATTTGAAATGAAGGTTGACAGGCTTCCTTTGGTTCACTTCCTATTGCAGAGGAAAGAGAATGGGCAAGTGAAGCGGCATACTCTACCTACTTTTCCGCCCTTCGAATAGTTCCTCTTGATTGAATTTCTGATTTAATAAAAGGATTTTGCAGTACCCGGCCTAATATGAAGTCAAAACAATTTCATGAACAGAATCACGAAGTAAATGTGACCAATTAGGCAATTAACCAACCAACAACACTACTTGTTACAGGGTCTTGCAAATAACATCCTGTTCTTGTTGTCGCATGTCAAGATAGAGGGAGTAAGAAAGGGGGAAAATCCTAGAACCACTAGGGGGCCCTTGCACCATGAGGAGATGAAGATAATGAGAAATAGAGGGAAATGGATACGGCCGTTGCCTCTAAACAAATCTATGGTTCCTCTTATATAGACTCTTAAAATCCTGGTTAAACAAAATTACAAAGCTTGCTCTTACCACTAAATAAAATGAAGAATTAATCCACTATCCTTTTCTTCTTTTTATGCAGATCATATCACGTTACAGTGTCCAACCTTTTAGCTATTGTTTATTAGTACATAACTCTCATGGAACGTTTGTTGCAACTACTGCAACAACATGATCAAGAATTCACGAATCATAAATCCGCTAGCATTATAACTTGAAAGGGGGGTCATTGACTAGAGTGGCTCCTTGGACTTGTCTTCAAAATTTTGTGTGGTATTTGATTATGTAGTACTGTTCATGTATTTTCTAGTTGGTTGTTTAGAGCTGCGTGTTTGCAGCAGAGCTATATTTGATAGTTATTGGATGGTTTGGGTTATTATTATGACAGAACCTGTTCAACTCCGATGTCACCAAACCGAACCAACTTGAGCTCTGTCCACCCTTAGACCAAATATTGAAACACATAAGGAACATTAAAGCACAGACACATGTAACGAGCATGCAATAGGTGTATTGTCATGTGTATTGGAATATCAATTATTTTGAAATGTTGGGTTTTTTACTTGAATATGCTTTGACGTCCAGATAGTTCAACGTGGGCTGATGACTCAAACGGATTATGATGAAGCAAGTAGTAAAGCCTTAAGCTTATTTGAATATGGGCAGGTACCAGAGTCTTGCTAAGTTTTTATATTTATGTTTCCTTTCTGAAGTATATGTATGAATAAATTTTCCGAACCACATCATTCACATGCTCTTGAGTTCGCTCATTCGTTTCTTCTCGTTTTGTGAATTCATTATTCTTCTCATGTACAGTTATATACGTCAAGTTCTTGTGATCACAAAAGTTCTCATTGCCCTGCCCCACCTCTCTTAGATGCAGAATTTTTCTCATTGTCCCAGAAGCATCACCAGGGAATTTTATGTTCCAAAGTTGTGATCCAAAAATGACGTAGCTATGGATCCATTTCACCCAAAGAGTATCAGCTTTCTTACAAAATTGCCCAAAGGTGTCTTTGCTATGTTAAGGAATAACATAGCATCTATCTCTTTCATGATCCTGCGAGGCAAGATGAATAGAGAACACCAGTAATGCTGCATACTATATAGCACAGATTGAATCAGCAGTACTCTAAACAGTAGTTTCTGCACATAGGAAACATTTGTTTAATAAGTTGCCCATCATACTGTTTCGGATTGGAAGTGCTAACTGTGTCGATATTCGATGCGAGGGATCTATTTACCTCATCATTGTTGACTGTCATTGGCTACTTAGTACCACATATAGCTTCTTATATGTTATAGTTTGAGAAGAGTTTTGTTGATAGTACATCTATATTTTCATCTCACAAAGGTGGAGCGGTGTTCTTGTTTTATATTTTCAAACCCTTAACATTGCATCGTCTACTGGTTTGTTTCTTAGTTTCTCCCAGCCATGGACTTCAACTAGTTTTGAGTGCTTATACTTAGGAAAAGACATTCCTTGAATTTTACCGAGTCACTGCAAGTCAAGGATTCACTGGTTCAAATAGTGTCCTTGTGGCATGTGTTTCATTCCTACTTTTTGGTTTGATGAGATTTATCTTATAGAAAAAAGAGATCAGCTGCTGTTAATGTATACCCATTGCAGCGTGTTGCTGCAGAACATGGCTTGATATTGGTAGATACAAAGTATGAATTTGGAAAGGGAAGTGATGGTAGTGTGCTTTTACTTGACGAGGTAAGTTATCGTTCTCACTAAAGCCTCACTCGTACTCTCTCACTCATGCTAGCAGACATTAAAAGTGAGAGATCTGATTTCCTGTCTGTCTATGCTAGGTTCATACACCTGACTCGAGCAGATACTGGATTGCCAATTCTTACGAGGAACGGTTTTCCAAGAGTCTTGAACCAGAAAATATCGATAAGGTCATCCAAAGTTGATTGATTTTTGCTTGTTGCTCTTTTGTCTTTGCTTATGCATTGATTTTCGATTCCTGCTGTTACTGTTTTGTTTTATACTGCAAGAAATTTTGTATCCTCTCTGGACAATTGGCAATTTGCTGACTACCAGTTTAATTGAAACGTTGTTAGGAGTTTCTGCGATTGTGGTTCGTAAATAATTGCAATCCGTACGAGGATGAGGTAAATCCATTTTATCAACTCTTTTTGCTATCATTTGGAAGTCTATATCAATTATCAAGTACTGAGTCTACAGAAATTTTCAGGTACTCCCGGATGCTCCTAAAGAACTTGTTTCCGAACTGGCATGGAGGTACGCTTTAATGTGGTTTAACCTGTAACAACGATCATACTTCAAAATAATAATTGGTGAAAATGAAGAAAGATTTGGGGTGAAAGTCCTTTGCAGTGATTTATGTTTCTTCTATTTTCAGTTTATTAAAGTGTACTGTTTGAGGCTTCTTGACAATATTCACTTGATCCCGTTGGCAACGGAGTTTGAGTAGCTAGAAATCAAACCAAAAAAGTAAACTACTAACTAATGCTGAAGCTATTGCTACTCTCCTCTAGTCTTATGGTGGATTTGACGGTATGATTTTTTTTTACACCAAAGGTAGTGCCGTAGTGTTTCTTAAAGCATCTAAATCAGAACCAATTAGCAATGAGTGTTGCTACAGGGACCGAATTGGGGGGACCGAATTCGGACCGACGGCCGCCGGCGGGCCGTCTCCGGCCACCGGACGGCCGATCCGAGCCGTCCAAAAATTCTAAAAAAAAAAACCGAGGGGCCCCACGCGGGAATCAACGTCATCCGAGGTGTGTAGGGTGCTTGATCGGAGCACCCCTTTTCGTGTGTATATGTATATTATACATATACACACGAAAAGGGGTGCTCCGATCAAGCACCCTACACACCTCGGATGACGTTGATTCCCGCGTGGGGCCCCTCGGTTTTTTTTTTTAGAATTTTTGGACGGCTCGGATCGGCCGTCCGGTGGCCGGAGACGGCCCGCCGGCGGCCGTCGGTCCGAATTCGGTCCCCCCAATTCGGTCCCTGTAGCATTTTTGATTAGCAATAAGTGGAGAGACCGCCCTAGCTCATATATTAGTTCTGAAGGTTATAATTAACCAATGTGGGAAAACTTCTAACACTCCCTCGCACCTGCGGCCCCGGACCCACACGTAGAGAGGTAAACAACGGATCCCTAACTTAGGGATCACAACAAACAACGAAACAAGGTGCCCTTAAGGCACAAACAACGGGCCAACCAATCAAGAGAGTTTTGTCCAAAAGCCTCTGTAGCTCTAATACCATGTCAAAGCATCCCACTCAGAACCAATTGACAATGAGTGGAGATGCCGCCTTGGCTCATATACTAGTTTTGGAGGTTATAATTAACCATGTGGGACAAGCTTTTACAGCGCTGTTTCTTCTGTGGAAGTGGCTTCACTTCCTATCTGGCCATGCCATCTCCTCCGTTCACCTTGATTCTGCATCTTGACCTCGCGAGGTGACCTGAACCAAATATGTGGACATGCGTGTTCTCTCCTGCACCTTCAAGTAACCTCTTTTGTATACTGATCAACTCCAGAATCTCTCTCTCGCCCTCTCTAACACCTACACATGCCCCATCAAAGCCAACTCTGCTCTCACCCAACCCATCTTCAGTGAGCTAGCACCCACCTGATTAGTGTTTTCCTCGTATCTCCCAGAAGGCTCACTCTACTAGCCTATTCACTTCAAGTCACTCATGCCCTTATTCAGACATACGGAACTAACGGGCCACTTGTAGTTATAAAAACCGAGAGTTGAAGTTTAGTGGCCAATGCGCCAATGCCTGATTCATTTAATGGCAAGTAAAAATTGTGGTGTGTCCTTGGTTCGTATTGTATTTGTTTTGAGTTGTGATTGTATTCCTGTCAGCCTTTTCTTGCCATGTGTACATGCAAGTGTCCCCATGTTCTGGTTGGGAGTTGGTAGTATTGCATATATCAGCAGTTTAAGCTCATCTTCATTGAGTTGATCGTCTTTCTTAATTTTCTACTTCTTGTTTTGATTGTTTATCTTGTAATTTATTAAGATGCCAAAGTTTTGCTCCATTTGCTTGATTTTAATTTTGAACACTGATATCTTCCCTGAATGGCAGATACATTTTCTTGTTTGAGACAATTACAAAGTTAAAATTTGAGATACCAGCAATGGAGGTAAAAGACACAGCACAAAGTTTCTTATCATTATCTGCTGGGATTTTGATAGATATGGTGAATTTATTATATGCAGGAGCCCATACACGATCGGATCTCTCGAAATGTTTCAGCGGCATTGTCATCGCTTCTGTAATTTAATTGAAGTGTGGACTATCTAGTCGAAATATTAGCCAGAGATGATCAATACAAGATTTTCCTTGTGTCTCACAGAATTTTCCGACATGGTTGGATCTAGCCGTTGGACAGACGCAACCGAATTGACGTAGAACTAGTGTCGAGATTTTGAATGCTACGTTACTGTGGTTCGTTTGGTTTTTGCGATTATTTGCAGTTGATGGTGCTTGTAGTTACAGACCTTTCTCTGTAATAAAAATGAGCATGTGGATGTATGCATGCTATCTATATAGCTTCTCTGCTTGTTTGCAGTTGATCTGGAAAGCTACATTTCTTGCAAGGATATGTCTACAGATGATTTGTACAGTGGAGGGAAGTTCTTAAAGTGGCATTAAGAGATGAAATTAGCATTCTCAATTATTACTTCTGATATAGCTTATTTTCAGCTGTCTCCAATTTTCTTTGTTGTTTTCTCTTTGTTTATCGGTGGGACGACCGGGGGCATGGTTAAGTGCAAAGTTGTGTGCGGAAAAGATTTTTTCTCCCTGGCGACAATTTTCAAGCTTTGTAGGCCCCTAAGAGTGACAGCAAGGGTGCAAAATCAAATATTATCGAGAATAGTCAAACTGATTGAAGATCTTAATAAGAATAGTCCAACTGACGGACGATGAAGGTCTCTAAGCAAAAGTGAGGGACTGGGGGAGCTGCTGTCCCCTTCAGGGGACAACAGCGTGCTGTTCCTGCCGAGGGGGCCCGGTCCGGTTTCTCTTCAATGATCGAAAACGTTCATGACTTCATGTCGTAGAACTCATCGAGTTGAACAAACATGCAAAAAAAACCAGCTTGATCGAATATCAAGTGCCTCATTGAAATCTTTTTGTCTTGAAAAGAATGGATCCGAAACACTGGATCAAATCCGCTAGAACCCATTATTTGCAAATTATATGAGTTTCGATTAGGCACTTAATGATATCTAATCGAGTTGATTTAACGCATAATTGTTCAACTTGACGAGCTCTACTAAGTGAACGTTTCTGATCATCAAAGCGAGACCAGAGCGGGGCCCTCTTGGCCGGGACAGCACGCCGCTATCCCTTTTAAGGGATAGCAGCTCTCCTCACTCCGGGTCTTGAAAAATTTCCTGAAAAGAAGGCCTCCCAAAATTATGTACTACTTTATCTGTCTCTTTTGAATCTTTTGAAGTGTTCAGCTTCGTAACTTTAATTTATTGAGGAGATATCATCATTACGAACCCGGGAGGCTTGTAGTGCACCAAGTGCACAACATGGTGCTGTGCACTATTCTCCAATTTCATTATTATATCTTTCATATCAACTTTTACCTCTATTTTTTTTACTTGCCTTTTATGGAGACATAATCATTACACTTTTACTTACTAACTTTTCAAAATGAAATTTATTTTCAGGAGCAAAATAGAAAAAAACATAACTTTTATCTACTGATTTTACAAAATGGACACTTATTAAGGAACAACTCAAGAAATACTGGATTCTAAAAAAAGGGACTGAGGGAATAGTATATATCTACACGACATGCCTATAAAATTGGAAATCCATTTAAATTAAGCCCATCAAATAAGAGTGCCCAACCTATAAAAATAAGAAAGGGAACAAATTAAATAGGTGAAGAACACTTTGCTGTTAAAAATGCAAGAACGATGATCTTTTAAGTGATTGTATCAAATTGTTGTCATGAGACATTTTGCAAATTTTAGTAGCGATGTACTACTATGATATTAGAATTTAATCTTGCTGAATGCTATTAATAATTGTTTTCGTAGTCGATTTATCTTTCTATCGTTTTGCTCGTGATGCGCATTAAGGGCCCCATTTTTTTTTTTTTATTTTATGTTCACTTTAGGCTCCAAAAATGTCAAGCCCACGTGTCTCAAAATGGCTTTATTGACCCGCTGTCTCCATTTTGAAGTTTTCCCAGTCCATCATGTATTGGGAGTTGGTACATATGATCCTATATATATAGATACATGTAGAGAGAGTATTATCAGGCAAGAAAGTCAAGCATGGCTGCTGGGGAAGGAGTGAAGTTGATAGGGTACTGGGCTAGCCCTTATGCCCTGAGGGTCGAGTGGGCTCTGAAACTGAAAGGAATCGAGTACGAGTACGTTGACGAGGATCTTTCGAACAAGAGTGCCCTCTTGTTGCAGTGCAATCCCGTGCATAAAAAGATTCCCGTGCTCGTGCACGATGGAAAACCGGTGGCGGAATCGCTTGTGATTATCGAGTACGTCGATGAGGTGTGGAAGGAGAAATACCCGCTGCTCCCTCGAGATCCCTGTGAAAGAGCCAAGGCACGTTTCTGGGCCAAATTTGCTGATGAAAAGGTACTAATAAGATATCCTTTTTTGATCTCTGTTTGTTTGCTCCAGCAACAATTTGCTACATGGTTTTGATTTCCTACTTAATTGCTCTGTTTTCTTGCTTTCATACGGCTGGGGTGATTGGTTCAAATCAGGAATGGATCCAAGAATATAGCTTCGTGAGAGTACTTTGTTAAGAGAGTTGCTATATGTACCGATCAAGGAGGAGAGAAATCGTACCGACGGCCGCCGGCGGGCCGTCTCCGTCCACCGGACGGCCGATCCGAGCCGTCCAAAAGTTCTAAAAAAAAAAACCGATGGGGCTAGCGCGGGAATCAACGGCATCCGAGGTGTGTAGGGTGCTTGATCCGAGCACCCCTTTTTCGTGTATATACACGTATATACATATATACACGAAAAAAGGGTGCTTAGATCAAGCACCCTACGCACCTCGGATGCCGTTGATTCTCGCGGAGGTCCCATCGGTTTTTTTTTATAGAAATTTTGGACGGCTCGGATCGGCCGTCCGGTGGCCGGAGACGGCCCGCCGGCGGCCCTCGGTACGATTTCCCTCCCCCATGGTCGGTACTCATAGCTTTTCTGCTTTGTTAATTGCAATGGCGAAAATTTATTTTTTTAGTTAATCACAATAAGATTGTGCATAATTAAGGCATGCGTTACAAACTACAAAAGCATATGACACTTACTTTCAATTAAATTATATACATCGACAAGTCTTAGAATGATCGAGATAGTTTTATTAATGATATTATTTTAAAATATTGCTCTTAGACGATCAAAATTAAATACAATTAAAAAAGAATCGTTCCAAACGAAAAAATTCGGAAACCAATAAGTATAAATGCACCATATGAAGAAATTGAACATAAAACCTATTCCATATGTATCCGTCCCTGGTTCAAATCCAATAGTTGTAAGTTCTTATGCATCTGATTAAAAAAAAGAGAGTCCTTGTTCGCATTTACCAGATCGGGCTCGAGCTTGCTCTACATAATAAAGGCGCTTATATGTGTCTAAGTTTGTCAAATTTACAAATAGATTTGAAGTATAGTAAATTAGAGGCCGGTCCTCTTTTTTAGGTTCGGTTTGATCCCAACCCTAAATATTATTTTCGAACCTAAATAGGCTCGGATATGTTGTGTAATGACTTTTGTACCCTGTTCTTGATCTCCAGAACGGCAGAGCCCAATAATTCATTCCCCATTTCCATTTTAAATCCACCCCCCTCCCAAAATCGAACTCACTCTCTCTCCTCCCCCTTCTTCCCACGACGGCCTCTTGTTCTCTCTCCAACCCCACGACATCTGTAGATCTCCGGCAAGGCTTCCACGGCTTTCCCCAACCACGCATAGAACATCTCCACCGCCTCCTCCTCTCCTCCTTCTGCCGCCGGAGGAGAAACATCCTTTGCCTCAACAAAGACCTTCACCGACGACCGACGAGGCAGATCCACCTAGAATTTGCAGAGAAGAGAAGGCTAGGGTCGAACATTGGATACATCATTTTCATCTGGCCATTTGTGGAACATTTTGTTTGCATGAAATTCACAAATTAGAAATGCTATAATATACTCTTTCCCATAACTTCTCATACCAGACCAACCCACTAAAATGCAAATAGGGATCAGAAATGTGGTCAATATCACGAAGAAGAGAAAGTTCTGGTCGAACATTTTGCTTTCACCTTGGAATTCACAGAGAAGAGATGGTTCTGGTTTTGTCTGCCGTCATCATCATCGCCTTGTTTGTTTTTCTTTTCCTTTTTTTGAATTCTTGAATTAGAATCAGTGTGATGTGTTTGGCGATATTTTAGCTCCAAAGCTTAATTGATGATTTCTCATAGTAATCGAGGTCGTGGAGGAATTAAGATTGATGAGAATTATGTAATTTTTATGAGAATTGTGTATTTTTTTTATAGAAATTGCCTACAAGAATTGTGTAAATTTTGTAAGAACAGTTTGAGAACTATGTATTTTATATAAGAATTGTATATTTTCTATAAGAACTGTGTATTGTCCATGAGAACTATCTATGAGAACTGTGGAAACTGTGTTTTTTTCTATGAGAATCGTGTATTGTCCATAAGAATTATCTATAAAAACTATGTATTTTCTATGAGAATTATGTATCAACCACACGTATGCAGTAACGTTTCAACCAAAAAGTATTATAAATCGTACTAAAGAAATGACTGAATGTATGGCCAATGAAAATCTTATGGGTATGTACGTGGAAACTTTGTGGTTTGTGGAAACTGTGTACGTACATGGAAGCTTTGTGGTTTGTGGACACTGAAAAGTTTCTTTTTTTTTCAATTTTTGTTTGTGTGTGTATTTTTTATGAGAACTGTGTATTTTTTTATGAGAATTGTGTATTGTTCATGAGAACTGTCTATGAAAACTATGTATTTTCTATGAGAATTGTTTATTTTCTATGAGAACTATCAATGAGAACTGTGTATTTTCAGCCTTATTTTTTATTACTACTACTACACTTGGTTGGATTTTAGCTGAGTGTTACGAATTTGTTCAATTTTTTGGTACTTCAAAAAATTGTTCAATTTTTATTCGTGTGTGTATTTTCTATGAGAATTGTGTTTTTTCCTATGAGAATTGTGTTTTTTCCTATGAGATTTGTGTATTTGTCTATGAGAACTGTCTATAAGAATTATGTATTTTCTATGAGAATTGTGTATTTTTCTGCGAGAACTGTCAATGAGAACTATGTATTTTATATGAGAATATTATATTTTTCTATGAAAACTGTGTATTTTCTATGGGAACATTGTATTTTTCTATGAGAACTGTGTATTTTTCTATGAGAACTGTCTATAAGAACTGTGTATTTTTTATGAGAACTGTGTATTGTCCATAACAACTATCTATGAGAACTATGTGTTTTCTATGAGAATTGAATATTGTCCATGAGAACTGTGTATTTTCTATGACAACTATATATTTTCTATGAGAACTGTATATTTTAGTGTATCATTAGACTATTTAAACTGTGTATTTTTCAATTCACATAGTCATTTTACATACTTCTTATAGAACTAACTATGAGAATTGATAGTTCTCATAGTCAATTCACATAGCCAGGGGTATTTTTTTTCGAAACAGTTCTCATAAAGACATTTCTCATAGGGATAGTTCTCATAGAAATAGTTCTCATAGACAGTTCTGGTGGAAACAATTCTCATAGAAACAGTTCTCATAGAGAGTTCTCATAGCAAATGATATTTTTTTAATCTTACATAATTTTATATTCAATATGGATCTTGTTTAGTAGATATCGTCGAGTAGATTCCAAAAATATAATTTTTTTAAAAAATGAATATCTATAACAAAAGATATGACTTTTTGAAATTTAAACAATGTTTTAATGGTGCACCAATGCTCATGGAGCCTTGGATAATTTTTCTATACTACATGTTGTTTAGTTCCATGCGCTGATGCTCGTGAAGGGGCATGGTTGGAATAAAAAATACAAATAATTGTGCAGGACTAAAGTAAATCCGAACCTAATTTTTGGGACCAACCTAAAAATTCCCCTTTGAAGTAATACTTCAGACCCAGTCTTATTTTTTTGAAGAGAAATTTATACAAATGGTCCTCCTAGTTTCACCAGAGTCTTATTTTTGTCATTCAAGTATCAATTGTAACTTTTTGACCTTTAAGTTTGGTTTTCATATTAAGTTGGTTCAATTGATAACGTCTGTCAGCCAAACTGGATGGAAAAAATCAGATTGAGGGAAGACGTCATCAATTGGACCAATTTGGTATGAACTGCAACGTCCAAATTGATATCAATCTGATTTTTTCCGTCCAGTTTGGTTGACAAAAGTTATCAATTGGACCAATGTGGTACAAAAATCTAACTTGAAGATTAAAAGAGTTGCAATTGATACTTGAAGGACAAAAATAAGACTCGGGTGAAATTATGAGGACCATTTATATAAATTTCCCTTTGAATGAAGGCCCAGTCTCGTTTAAGTTTCATTTACTATGCCCGTCCAAGTACTCTGTTTAATGAATAGACTATCTAACTTTTATAGCATAAGGATATGTTAAAATCATCAATATTTTTCGGGTTTGGGCCGGGCGGAGCAGGGTTAGACTTCAAGGGTCATTCTTAAATTCATCTTATCTTATCAATGAAACGGACTCAAAAACTCAGCCCAACCCATTCTTGTGCGTCTAATATCAATCCAAAACCTTTGCCGGCGCGAATTGGGTAGGCCGGCATTGACCTTGTTATCCTATACTAAAACCAGCAATTTTTTTGGGATTGTTTCTCTTTTTTCCAGTGTGTACCCGCACTCATGGCTACATTCACCAAGCAAGGTGAAGAACAAGAGAAATCTGCAAAAGAAGCTCGAGAGATCCTCAAGACTCTAGAGAGTGGGCTTGAGGGGAAACCCTTCTTTGGAGGAGAGACCATAGGCTTTGTGGACATATCAGCTGCTTGGATTGGAATATGGGCTAAAATCAATGAAGATATTGTGAACATCAAACTTGTAGACGAGAAGACAATGCCTCTGCTCTGTGTTTGGTTCCAACATGTCCTTGAAAATCCAATTATCAAAGAGTGCTTGCCTCCCAGGGAGAAGTTGCTGGAGCATATCAAAGGCTTCCACAGGAGGTTGATGGCTGCTTCAACTTGACAAGTTTTACGGCTCCTTTTATTGCGTTGTAATGTTTGTGTTAGAGCCAAGGATCTAAATACCGTACTGGACATGGTACCATTTTGGTAACTGATGCGGTATGTACCGGTATAATACCGGGTATCGTTTCGAATAAGGTCATCAAAATTGTAAGCCAAATTGTAATAAGGTAAGAATGAAGGAAAGGTAACACATGTTTGCGGCGTCTCCTTGAATTTGAGTTTCACTCTTCTCATCCTTGCTATGTTTTTAGCTCACCGTAGAAGTAGGAAGCAAAACCCCATAGCGAAAGAATAAGAGAAACTCCTTTCTCTGCTTGAAACTTTGGGAAATGCTAGGGACATATCAATGTGTCACATTCCAATTATACCTCTCTCACATGCATGTGTGAAATTTTCACAATAAATGCTAGGGACCCACATATGTGTGAGAGGGGTGTGGTTTGAGGTGTGACAAATTGATATGCTCCTAGAATCTTCTTGAAACTTTTCGCCATAAAAAATAACTTCCAAAATTTTTTCCACTGGGAGTAGAAAAATGGTTATAAACTTATAATAGTAGAGACCATAGGGGCTCCCGACTAGCTGTGAAATATCCAGTTTGAGCCATAGCTACTATCTGTGAGGATAGGCTGTCATTACAGCACCACCTCGGTACTAGATGGTAGTAGTCCTAACTTAGGGATCATAACAAACAACGAAACAAGGTGCCCTTAAGGCACAAACAACGGGCCAACCAATCAAGAGAGTTTTGTCCAAAAGCCTCCATAGCTCTGACACCATGTCAAAGCATCCCACTCAGAACCAATTGACAATGAGTGGAGATGCCGCCTTGGCTCATATACTAGTTTTGGAGGTTATAATTAACCATGTGGGACAAGCTTTTACAGCGCTGTTTCTTCTGTGGAAGTGGCTTCACTTCCTATCTAGCCATGCCATCTCCTCCGTTCACCTTGATTCTGCATCTTGACCTCGCGAGGTGACCTGAACCAAATATGTGGACATGCGTGTTCTCTCCTGCACCTTCAAGTAACCTCTTTTGTATACTGATCAACTCCAGAATCTCTCTCTCGCCCTCTCTAACACCCACACATGCCCCGTCAAAGCCAACTTTGCTCTCACCCAACCCATCTTCAGTGAGCTAGCACCCACCTGATTAGTGTTTTCCTCGTATCTCCCAGAAGGCTCACTCTACTAGCCTATTCACTTCAAGTCACTCATGCCCTTATTCAGACATATGGAACTAACGGGCCACTTGTAGTTATAAAAACCGAGAGTTGAAGTTTAGTGGCCAATGCGCCAACGCCTGATTCATTTAATGGCAAGTAAAAATTGTGGTGTGTCCTTGGTTCGTATTGTATAAATTGTGGTGTGTCCTTGGTTCGTATTGTATTTGTTTTGAGTTGTGATTGTATTCCTGTCAGCCTTTTCTTGCCATGTGTACATGCAAGTGTCCCCATGTTCTGGTTGGGAGTTGGTAGTATTGCATATATCAGCAGTTTAAGCTCATCTTCATTGAGTTGATCGTCTTTCTTAATTTTCTACTTCTTGTTTTGATTGTTTATCTTGTAATTTATTAAGATGCCAAAGTTTTGCTCCATTTGCTTGATTTTAATTTTGAACGCTGATATCTTCCCTGAATGGCAGATACATTTTCTTGTTTGAGACAATTACAAAGTCAAAATTTGAGATACCAGCAATGGAGGTAAAAGACGCAGCACAAAGTTTCTTATTATTATCTGCTGGGATTTTGATAGATATGGTGAATTTATTATATGTAGGAGCCCATACACGATCGGATCTCTCGAAATGTTTCAGTGGCATTGTCATCCCTTCAGTAATTTAATTGAAGGGTGGACTATCTAGTCGAAATATTAGCCAGAGATGATCAATACAAGTTCTGTCAATACAAGATTCTCCATGTGTCTCGCAGGATTTCCGGACATGGTTGGATCTAGCCGTTGGACAGACGAAACTGAATTGACGTGGAACTAGTGTCGAGATTTTGAATGCTACGTTACTATGGTTCGTTTGGTTTTTGCGATTATTTGCTGTTGATGGTGCTTGTAGTTACAGACCTTTCTCTGCAATAAAAATGAGCATGTGGATGTATGCTATCTATATAGCTTCTTTGCTTGTTTGCAGTTAATCTGGAAAGCTACATTTCTTGCAAGGATATGTCTACAGATGTTTTGTACAGTGGAGGGAAGTTCTTAAAGTGGCATTAAGAAATGAAATTAGCATTCTCAATTATTACTTCTGATTTAGCTTATTTTCAACTGTCTCCAATTTTCTTTGTTGTTTTCTCTTTGTTTATCGGTGGGACGACCGGGACCTGGTTAAGTGCAAATTTGTGCAGAAAAGCTACGTGCACAGCATGCTGTGCACAGATCCCGTTTTCTCCCGCCTCGGGTCACGCAAAGATGATCGGAGCCGCTCATTTTGTTCAAAATATGTTGTTTAAGGTCTCTGTAAAAAATGAGCTTCGTTCGATATCGTTAGAGGCGTTAACAAAACACCCAAAATCACTTCAGAATTTAGGCCACCCGAGGCGGGAGAAAACGGCCGCTGTGCACAGCTCAAATTTGTGTGCGGTACGGATTTTTCTACCTGGTGACAATTTTCAAGCTATGTAGGCCCCTAAGAGTGACAACAAGGGTGCAAAATCAAATATTATCGAGAATGGTCCAACTGATTGACAATGTTAATAAGAATAGTCCAACTGATTGACGATGAAGGTCTCTAAGCAAAAGTCAAGGGACTGTGGGGAGCTGCTGAGGGGGGCCTGCTCCGGTCTCTCTCCAATGATTGGAAACGATCACCTCGTAGAACTCATCGAGTTGAATAAATATGCAAAAAAATCAGCTCATCGAGTTGAACAAATATGCATAAAAATCAGCTCGATCAAATATCATTAAGTGCCTCATCAAAATCTTTTGTTTTGAAAAGAATGGATCCGGAACACTGGATCAAATCCACTAGAACCTATTATTGGCAAATTATATGTGTTTCGATTAGTCACTTAATGATTTCTAATTGAGCTAATTTATCAAATGCTTGGTCAACTTGACAAACTCTACGAAGTGAACGTTTCTAATCATCAAAGCGAGACCGGAGTGGGGCCCTCTTGGCCGGGACAGCATGCTGCTGTCCCTTTAAAGGGATAGCAGCTCCCCTCGCTCCGGGTCTTGAAAAATTTCCCGAAAAGAAGGCCTCCCAACATTATGTACTACTCCTTCTGTCCCTTTTCAAGTGTTACAGTTTGGTAACTCCAATTTATTAAGGCGATATCATCATTACGAACTCGGGAGGCTTGAGTTGCACCAAGTGCACAACACGGTATTGTGCATGATCCGAGTTGTCGGATTGTGCATAGCACTGTGCGGTGCACTATCCCCCAATTCCATCATTATATTTTTCGCATCAACTTTTACTTCTGATTTTTTCTAATTGCCTTCTATGAAGACATAATTATTACACTTTTACTCACTAACTTTTCAAAATGAAATCTACTTTTAGAAGCAAAATAGAAAAAAAAAAAAAAACTTTTACCCACTAATTTTACAAAATGAATATTTATTAAGGAACAACCAAAAAATACTGGATTCTAAAAAAAGGGACCGAGGGAGTAGCATATATCTACACGATATGCCTATAAAATTGGAAATCCATTTAAATTAAGCCCATCAAATAAGAGTGCCCAACCAATAAAAATAAGAAAGGAAACAAATTAAATAGGTTAAGAACACTTTGCTGTTAAAAATGCAAGAACGATGATCTTTTAAGCGATTGTATCAAATTGTTGTCATGAGACATTCTGCAAATTTTAGTTGCGATGTACTACTATGATATTAGAATTTAATCTGGCTGCCTCTAATGACACGAGCATTTTTCCTAATGCCACGAGCATTAATTATTCTGGTGGGCAAAATGACTCTTTTGTCCTGTTTTGGTCAAAAGCTTTCAGTCCATAAAATTTGTTACACAAACTATCCTTCTGTAAACGAACAACCCTTCGATTACCCTTTTTCGACTTTTGATTTCCTGTGCTTTTCAACTGCAACCATTATCTCCATTTTTCCTTTAAGTTTTGTCTTTTTCCGTTTGTACTTGATCGCCAGATTCATTGGAGTATATACATTCAAGATTTGTATTGTTTATTCATTGTGTACTTGTATACTTAGGAATTGCTTTTCTAAAGTATATATTTACGGTTTTGTTACGTTATTCACGAACTACTATTGTTGAGATTGAGCCAATCTCAACGGGTTGGTCTTGTGATCAAGACTTGAGATTTAAGAGTTTACTCTCTGCTAAGATCTTTGGTTCAAAACCTATTAGATGCTATTAAATTTTGGGGTCAGTCCATATAGAGTTTTGTTCTAACTTTAATTAGGACCCCTGCAAATAGCGATGAGATTGGTCTCCAAAGATTAGTTATGATGTAAGAAAGCTGTCTCGGACAACTAAGCTATCAAAAAAAAAAAAAAACTAATATTGTTGAGCCTATGTTTAGTGTTTCATTAGTGTACTTTGTTTTTCGGTAAAAAACAAAAATTAATGTTTTTTATTTTTTTAAAAAAACCTTGTTTTGTTTAGGGACTAAGATTAGTTTTTTCAATTAAAAAATTGACTTTAGCTCACAATCAAACAAAATAACGATTCTACAATCAAAACAAAATTGTCAATTGGAAAGCACGAGAAATCAAAAGCTTAAGGGTAATTCAATTAGGATTGTTTCTTCAAGGAAGGGTAGTTTGGGTAACTATTGTTATGGATTAATAGCTTTGACTACAAGTGGGTAAGAGTGTCATTTTACCCACCAGAACAATTAATGCTCGTGGCATTATTGAAAAGCCTCGTGGCATTAGAATTTGGGCGCCGCTATTCACAGCCCTTTATTTTTTTCCGTAGCCCATTACATTTCGGTAAATGGTTGTTGAAAATCATAAATAACATTTCGGTAAATTGCTGTTGAAAACAAGATTATATTTCGGTAACTACATGTCGAAAATATGTTCAACTTTCGGTAAACAACTGCCGAACATGCATTTTCGGTAAATATCTGTTGAAAAAAATATTATATTTCGGTAATTGGATGCTGAAAATATATCTCTATTTCGGTAATTAACTGTCGAGTATAATTGAAAATTTTTAACGAGCTATGAGAGTAAATAGAGGGCTGCGAATAGCAGCGTCCTAGAATTTTCCTTTAATCTTGTTGAATGCTATTAATAATTGTTTTCGTAGTCGATCTATCTTTCTATTGTTTTGCTTGTGATGCGCATTAAGGGCCCCATTTTTTTTTATGTTCGCTTTAGGCTACAAAAACGTCAAGCCCACGTGTCTCGAACTGGCTTTCTTGACCCGCTGTCTCCATTTTGGAATTTAATTTCCCAGTCCATCATGTATTGGGAGTTGGTACATATGATCCTATATATATATAGATACATGTAGAGAGAGTGCTATAAGAGCATCCGCACCAGTCTTTCCAAATTTCAGACCAAATTACACCTTAAAATATCACTTTATTACTTTAGCTAGTCATTTTTAAAAAGCATACTGCATCAGACTCTCTATTCTAACTTGTAGTCTATTAATATATTATTTCCTTCTTCTTCCAAAACAATTGATTATGAGATTCTTAGACAAAAAAATTAATTATGACCATTTACGATAAAATGATAAAAAAGTAAGATCTTCGCACCAGTTCAAAAAGATTGAAAATTGGAGTATTTAATTTTTTAGCCATATTTTTTACTATATAAACAGTCTAAAAAATTAAGTGCTCCAATTTTCAATCCGTTTGAACCAGTGCGAAGATCTTATTTTTTTAATCATTTTATCTTAAAAAGTCATAGTTAATTTTTGTCTTTAAGGCTTTCATAATCAAGTTTCTGTTCTACAGTATCCTAAATAAATAATAAAGTAACAAATAGATGGATGAATAGTGCCTCGTTTTTTACCACTAGGCACTGTAGCAAAGTTAAGGAAATTGTAAAATAGCGAGATAGGGGAAGAGGCTGATGCAGGGGAGAATTTGCTTGTTTTCTCTTTATTTTAACTTTGAAGAAGATGTAGCGTGTTTGATGTGGATGCCCTAAGGCAAGAAACTCAAGCATGGCTGCTGGGGAAGGAGTGAAGTTGATAGGGTGCTCGGTTAGCGCTTTCGCCCTGAGGGTCGAGTGGGCTCTGAAGCTGAAAGGAATCGAGTACGAGTATGTCGACGAGGATCTTTCGAACAAGAGTGCCCTTTTGCTGCAGTGCAATCCCGTGCATAAAAAGATTCCCGTGCTCGTGCACGATGGAAAGCCGGTGGCGGAATCGCTTGTGATTATCGAGTACGTCGACGAGGTGTGGAAGGAGAAATACCCACTGCTCCCTCAAGATCCCTGTGAAAGAGCCAAGGCACGTTTCTGGGCCAAATTTACTGATGAAAAGGTACTAATAAGAGAAGCTTTTATGATCTCTGTTTGTTTGCTCTAGCAACAATTTGCTACATGGTTTTGGTTTCCTACTTTTTTTTTTTTAATCCGCGGTTTCCTTCTCAATTGCTCTGTTTTGTTGTGCTTTCATATGGCTGGGGTGATTGGTTCAAATCAGGGACGGATCCAGGAATATAGATTAGTAGGGGTACCTTGTTTTTTTTTTTTTTTTTTGATTTTTTATGGCGAAAATTTAATTTTCTAGTTAATCACAATAAGTTCATATACAACTAAGGCATGTGTTACAAACTACAAAAGTATATGACACTTACTTTCAATTAAATCATCTAAAAATGAGCACAAAATCTTAGACATAATTTTTAGAGTATGTTTTATATGAACATCGACAAGTTTTAGAATGGTTGAGATAATTTTATTAATGAAATTATTTTTAAATATTGCTCATAGATGGTTAAAAATAAATACAATTAAGAAAGAATTGTTCCAAACAAAAAAAACGTCCGGAAACCAACAAGTATAAATGCACCATATGACGAAATTGAACATAAAACTAATTCTATATGTATATTTTCGAGATATATGCACTTTCATAATTATGCTAAATATATGAAAATACAACAAAATTATTTTAGTTTTCAGTGGGGACATGTGCCCCCATGTCAATCCTTCCCGGGTTCAAATAGTTGTAACTTCTTATGCATCTGCTAGAGCAGGGTTAGAATTCAAGGGTCATTCTTAAATCCAAAATGCTAGAGGCACATCAACCACACCCTTTTGATGTGCCCCTAAGGTGATGTGCCCCTAGCACCTCTCTTCTTAAATTCATCTTATCAATGAAACGGACTAAAAAACTCAGCCCAACCGATTCCTATGGGTCTAAGATTACTCCAAAGCCTTTGCCCGCGCGAATTGGGTTGGGCAGACCTCGAGATAGCATGGACCTCGTTATCCCATCCTAAAACCAGCAAATTTTTTTTGGATTGTTTCTCTTTTTTCCAGTGTGTACCCGCACTCGTGGCTACATTTACCAAGCGAGGTGAAGAGCAAGAGAAATCTGCAAAAGAAGTTCAAGAGATCCTCAAGACTCTAGAGAGTGGGCTTGAGGGGAAACCCTTCTTTGGAGGAGAGACCATAGGCTTTGTGGACATATCAGCTGCTTGGATTGGAATATGGGCTAAAATTAATGAAGATATTGTGAACATCAAACTTGTAGACGAGAAGACAATGCCTCTACTCTGTGCTTGGTTCCAACATGTCCTTGAAAATCCAATTATCAAAGAGTGCTTGCCTCCCAGAGAGAAGTTACTGGAGCATATCAAAGGCTTCCACAGGAGGTCGATGGCTGCTTCAACTTGACAAGTTTTACGGCTCCTTTTATTGCGTTGTAATGTTTGTGTTAGAGCCAAGGACCTAAATACCGTACTGGACATGGTACCATTTTAGTAACTGGTGCGGTATGTACCGGTATAATACCGGGTATCGTTTCGAATAAGGTCATCAAAATTGTAAGCCAAATTGTAACAAGGTAAGAATGAAGGAAAGGTAACACATGTTTGCCGCGTCTCCTTGAATTTGAGTTTCACTCTTCTCATCCTTGCTATGTTTTTAGCTCATCGTAGAAGTAGGAAGCAAAACCCCATAGCGAAAGAATAAGAGAGACTCTTTTCTCTGCTTGAAACTTTGGGAAATGCTAGGGACACATCAATGTGTTACACTCCAATTATACCTCTCTCACATGCATGTGTGAAATTTTCACAATAAATGCTAGGGACCCACATATATGTGAGAGGGGTGTGGTTTGAGGTGCGACAAATTGATATGCTTCTAGCATCTCCCTGAAACTTTTCGCCGTAAAAAATAACTTCCAAAATTTTTTCCACGGGGAGTAGAAAAATGGTTATAAACTTATAATAGCAGAGACCATAGGGGCCTCCGACCAGCTGTGAAATATCCGGTTTGAGCCATAGCTACTGTCCGTGAGGATAGGCTGTCGCCACAGCACCACTTCGGTACTAGATGGTAGTAGTCCATATTTCCCCTTGAACTGTCCTGCTGTTAGCACTTTGATTTCCAAGGCTTGCTAAGCTTGGCTAGCAGTGACACCTTGCACCCTAGCTAACCGGTGGAAACGAAGGCATGAGGCAGACATGTCTTTACAAGGTGACCCGACGATGTCGGTTGGTGTCGGCACTGGTCCCTAAGGCAAGTGGCAGTTGTGATGCACATGATGGCCCGATGATATCGAGGCAGGGATGCTAAACGGGAAGCAGGCTTGTGGGACAAGGCAATTGAGAAAAACGGCTAAGTATTGGGAGCTTGGGTTGAATCACGAAATTGGCCAGGCAACCTTGAGTTGGCTCGGGCAAAATGGAGGCAGACTTGAGTTGGCTCAGGCAAAACAGTTATTGACGGTTAACAGCATTCTGCACATATTGCTGGGAGCATGGGACAGGTGTCCAAGGCAGAAACGAGCAGTTATCGACAGTTATTTCCAGGCAGTTTCATGTTTCAGTGTGCTGGCAGATTCTAGCAGTGCCAGCACAGCCCTAGGGCAGTTGGGGGTGTCAATTGCAAGATCATGGGTTGGCCCCATGATCTCATGTACTTAGTGGTCACATTTTTATGATTGTAAGCCTATTTAGGAAAGCATTTTCGTAGCCTAAGGCAGAGAGGGTTGTTCTGTCTAGGTTCTTGAGTGCATTCCTTTGTAAATTGGTGCTTAATAAAGATTGGGACGGTTCCCGTAACTCTTGAGTGTGTTTCTAGACGTTCAAACATATCGAGTGTGTGAGTAAACACTAGTTGGCTGAGACCAAGTTGTTGGCAAACTTGGTGCCATCACGGGCAGATTTCTAAGCGAAAAATAGCCCCGTGACACCTGCCATCTTGGCTACTACCATCCGTGGTCATGATGGTGCTTATGGATATAGCCCTTTTGGTAGTGAACAAAGCATTTGGATATATGCCATCTACAGAGCTTCTCTGAATGTTTGCAATTAATCTGGAAAGCTCTATTCATTCCAAGGAATATATGTAGAGAGGGCTTGAAAACTGCAGGAAGTTCTTAAAGTGGCTTGAGAAATGAAACTAGCTTTCTCAATTATCAGTTGTAATTTAGCTTATTTTCAGGCCCTATTTTCAGTTGTCTTTTCAATTCTGTCTTTTTCTTTTTGTTGGAGGGAGGTCCAGGGGACCAGGGCCATGGGCAATTGCAAAGCTGTGTTTGGTAAAGAATTTTCTCCTTGGTGACAATTTTCAACCTTTGTTGGCCCCTGATAGTGAGTCAGTGACACAACAACGCTGCTACTTGCACAGTAAAGGCTGCACAGCAGCCATGCACAGACCAGTTTTGTGTCCATCTCGGGTCTCGCAAAGATGATCGGAGCCTAAATTTTGAAGCAAAGTTAGATGATTCGTAAACACCCTTCCCGATATCGGATTGAGGTGATTTTTTACAGGGACCATAAACAAAGTATTTGTTAGATGATTCGTAAACACCCTTCCCGATATCGGATTGAGGTGATTTTTTACAGGGACCATAAACGAAGTATTTTGAACAAAATGAACGGCTCCGATCATCTTTGCGAGACCCGAGACGGACACAAAACTGGTCTGTGCATGGCTGCTGTGCAGCCTTTGCTGTGCAAGCAGACTTTTTGGTGACACAAGGGGTGCAAAATCAAACATTATCTAGAATAGTCCAACTGATTGACGATGAAGGTCTCAGCATCGCCGGCGCTAAGCAAAAGCGAAGCGATAGCTTTTGGCTCCTAAAAAGAATTCTTAAAAGGAGGGCATCCCAAAATTATGTAGTATATGAGAAAAACCTTTTTACGGCTATATTTTACGACGCTCAATTGCATTCATCCAAAAATGTTTTGGACGGTCCGGATTTTAAAAAAACTATTCGCTGGAAGAGCTTTTTTTAAATTTGGACCATTGATTGCCGAAACGGACGGCTGAGAGTCTGAGATTGCGCAGAGCCGTGAATAAATAAGTTTCTCTCGTAGTATATATCTTTACTACAAGTCTATAAAATTAAAACTTCATTCAAATTGAGCAAAGCCTAATCAGAACTTTTGCGGCTAAAAATGCAAGAATAGTGGATCTTTAATTGATTGTATCAAATTTTTGTACTGAGACATAATTTTGAAATTGTTGCAAATTTTTGTCATCATGTATGATATTGGAATTTTTTCTTGTTTACGATTAGTGATCATTGTTTTCGAAGTTGATTAATCCCGTGCATAAAAAGCTTCCCGTGCTCGTGCACGATGGAAAACCTGTGGCGGAATCGCTTGTGATTATCGAATACGTCGATGAGGTGTGGAAGGACAGATACCCACTGCTCCCTCAAGATCCCTATGAAAGAGCCAAGGCACGTTTCTGGGCCAAATTTGCTGATGAAAAGGTACTAATTAAGATAACCTTTTATAGTCTCTGTTTGATAGCTCTGGCAACAATTTATACTATTAACATGGCTTTGGTTTCCTAGTTAATTGCTCTGTTTTCGATTGAGCTTTCGATTATCTTTCTATATTTGATTGACTATATTAATACTGAAAAGATGTATAATCTCACGATTTGGAACTACCCAGACATATGATTCAACCGTTCATATATTACCGCTTTTGGAAGCGATTATGGTACAGGTGTGTTAGGAATTTCATGTTGTACTTTGTTGTTACGAGGTTTTGACTGATCGTCTTGAATTAGTATGTTAAAACTGTTGGGATTAAAAGCGGAAGCACCAAGTTTTGGCCATTCCAAAAAGGAAAAAAAAAAAAATATAAATACCCAAGTACCGAGATTCAAATACAACCAATGAAAGTTAGATGAAAAATAAAATAGAGAGAGACATGCAAAATTTACGTGGTTCGGCAATAACACGCCTACTCTACGAGGAGAATCCCGTTCTTTCACCACAAGAATATTGTACAAGTACACTTGAGTACAAAAAACACACACCCAGACCTTTATACCCTCACTCATACATGAAGACACTCTCGCCAACCGTATGCTTGCCCGCACACCCCTTACACTACACTCTAGTGTGCATATACATGAGCTTAGAGGTATTGTGTAGAGCGCTTGCGCTCCCAAGCATGCATATACATGAGTTTATATAAAATTGGTAGAAAAAACCAAGATAGCATTGGGAATTCGAACCACCCCAATAAATACCATTGGGAATTCGAACCATCGCAACAAAAATTATACAATTGCCTATGGTAACAAATTTTCCCATCATCTCATGAGGGACAATTTGTGGAACTGTTTGGGTGGATTGTTATTTGTAATTTATCTTTTCCCAGTTGATTGGGGTGTCTATGTTGATTCAGTCCAATCCACCCTTATTTCTTAGAAAAGAAAAAAAAAATCTTACATGATCCAAAATCATCTCCTGCTGATTAATTTGGCGTATAGGTCAGATTGCATTTAGAATAGGCAATTTAGTTACCGAATTCATCGATGGGAAGACGAGACTAGAGGTGTTTCCTTTTCTTTCTCTTGCAATTGGCCTACTCATTGGCTAAGGTTTTCGTATGGCAGGAGTGATTGGTTCAAATCTAATAGTAATAGCTTCTTTATGCATTTGATTAAAAAAAGAAACTAGTTATGCACATCCGTGAGCTTGCACTACATAATAACGGCACTTATAAGTAGCAATGTATCATCCATAACTTTCACAAAATTAGTGTTCATGACCATTTGTAGCTCATTAAAATTATTTCTTAATGTTTTAATGAATAGACTAACCAACTTCTATGGCAGAAGTATACGATTTGAAATAATAATGTTCGAGAGGGGCCGGGCCGGATTGGACTTTGAGGGCTATTCTCAAATCCATCTTATGTATCAAACGGACTCAACCAAATTCATTCCTAAGGGTCTAATAAGGGCCTGTTTGATGTCAGGTGTCGTTTCGAGAGGATTGGTAAAGAGGTGGGATTAATAATTTTCATGTTTGTTTTGCACGGAATTAAACGATAGGATTATTATCTAACTTGTTTGTTTTTACATGGATATGATTAGATTGAAAATGTCTATTTCCAATTTTACCCTTATGCAAAATTTATATGAAAATGGAGCGAACATTAAAAAGTGCTTGCCTCTTCTTTCTGTTTGTAAACATTAAATCGATATAAAAAATAATAATCCCAAATCATTAAAACTGCGGACTAAGTTGCGCAAGCTAGCAGGCAGGCTAGCGGGATAGTGTGCACCCTGATCTACCATTGACCTCGGTATCCTATCTTCAGATGAGCAAACTTTGTTGACTGTTCTCTTTTTTCCAGTGCGCGCCAGCATTGTTTGCTACATTCTACAAGCAAGGAGAAGAGCAAGAGAAATTTGCAAAAGAAACTCAAGAGCATCTCAAGACTCTAGAGAGTGGACTTGAGGGGAAACCCTTCTTTGGAGGAGAAACCATAGGCTTTGTGGACATATCAGTTGCTTGGATTGTGGTGTGGGCTCAAATTACTGGAGAAATTGTGAACATAAAGCTGGTAGATGAAGAGTGCTTGCCTTTGCTTTTTGTTTGGTTCCAACAAGTCCTTGAAAATCCAAGTATCAAAGATTGTTTGCCGCCTAGAGAGAAATTGTTGGAGCATAACAGGGGTTTCCACAAGATGTACGTGTTAAGGGCTGCTTCAACTTGACAAGCCTTTTCTTTTGCCAAGACGATAGAATGTTAGTATGTTAGTTAAGCTAGATTATTGTACGATGTGTCAATGTTGTTCCATATGTTCGAACTCAGGTCATCCCATCTCCTAAGTACTTGTACACGACCAATATGAGCTAGAAGTCCTGGTCAACTGGACAAAGTTTATGGCTCTTTTATGGGTCCTGTTGGTAGTTCCTCAATACTCCCAGAGTACCACGTGAAACCATGTGGCATTGTTCACGTCGTACTCCGGAAAGTCAAATAGTGGTAAGCTCATTTTGTGGGACATGATGAGACACTTTTATTACGTGAGTGAAAAATAAGACGTGACTCATATTACATATGTTGTATTTTGTATTTGTCGGGAGCTCCACGTGACGATATCACATTGTACTCAGGGACTACCTTATTATCTTTAATTTCCTGTATTAATCTGGCATTCTTTTCAACTACAATTGGATAAGCATTTGTGGAGTCTTTTTTATTATGGGAGAAAAGAGAATGTGAGATAAGCATACCTTCAAATTGTGAAGAAAAATTTCCTATTTGTTGTCCCTCTTGATAAATTCCTTTATAAATTGATGATCAAAACAGAGTCTTAGAGTGCTTACACAACGTATGTTTTATATACATGTGTTAGTCAAGCTTCAAAAGATTTAGTTGTTTTTGTTAGAATGTAATTTGTAATCTGTTCTAGAATAATGTAGAATGTGTGATAAAATATCTAAGCTAAAAATCTAAAGAAGTGTGTAGAAGTAATGATGACACTTGGAGATTTTTGTAATTAAGCACATGTGCGTGCTTAATTGACAATTCTAGACAAGTCGAATAAAATCGTTTCACAATTTGTTCTTATAACATCTCTCACCCCTCCTTTCTTTACAAGTCCTACCCCTCTTGTCCAACATTCTCTATAATTTAATCTAGCCCCCAACAATTAAAGCACTCTGGTTGTTGGCGTTCTGCCCTCCCAAACGTCTCCAAATTTGTTGAGCTTGGAGTGGTTATAACATTGGTTATCTAGTTGACCTCAATGATCTCAAGCATAATGTCGAAGCGTTCTATTTCTCGGTTTAGAGAAACTTATAATTGGGTTTCATCTAATTTTCATGGCACTGGGCGGCAAATTCATAACCAAAGCTCTAGCAAAATGCCAAGGTGATGGGGCTAGCTCATCCTAATATCATATGAACAGAATACCTATCTGGCAAGGAAAGTGATGGAGTGATTAACATGACCTCTGTTCTCATCCAATGTTTAGGAGTCAATTATGGAATACGACATTGACAAGTAACTCTGTCAAAATTTAAGGATTTGAAAGAAGTTGAAGTGAACCATCTTCCATGACAAAGTTTTGGCCGGAAAAGGCCGAAGCAATTGGAATCTCGTCAGTGGCTTCGGTAGTTGGATTCCACAGGTGCAGCCTAAAAAGATCGAGAGCCAAGACAAACAGCCCCCTACTTGAACCATAAACAATTGAAAACTCCGAAAACCTGGACAAGTCGTGCTCTCGAGCGCCACCCAAGGAGTCGAAGTGAATAGAGATTTTCCTATTCTGGCCCTCAAGGAGAACACCACTGTTTCGACCACGATTTTCGTATTTTTCTATACATTCATTATCGTCGACTGCATCACGAAATTGACGGCTCACTTAGAGGAATAAAAAAAGTGAGTTTGTCGGTAGAGAAGAGAAAATATCCAGCCACAAAGCTCTAGGCACATCGGGATGTCGGTAGGGCATTTTTTGAATCCAGAGGGTTTGCTTGAACCCCTGGAAACTCAGTAGAGCCGCCCCTGCCTACCATGGTATCGAAAAGCACGAGATTCAATGTCCCTACATGAGCTCAGACACGAGCAATTTGGTTCGTTTAGCAGCCCTATCCACACTTAATACCAAAAAAGTCGAAGTTTCAATGTATTTTCCACATATATCAATGCACTTCCCCAGTATTTATACACATTACACAAATATTAATGTACTTTTTGCACATTAACCTTAGTTCACTGGGCAAAGATTAACATTTTCCTTTGTACAGAGATGTTCCTAACCACCTTGGCAGTAATTTTACACATTTGGTTACCTGGAAGAAAGTTTGTACAAACTGGTTTGAGAATTCAATTGCCATTTAAACTAAAGGTCTCGTGAATAAGGCAGATGAATTTCTACATTCATTCAAGCAGAGCATAAAGTAATGCTCATATACAGCCATTCATGAATCATCAGGCGGTGTGTACATTTCTAAAATCTGAGTTTCAGTACTCTTCTCCTCGCTAAGCAAATCCCCACAACGAGAGAACAAGAGAAACCCCTTTATCTGCCTGGAACTTTTCGCTGTAGAAAATAACAGCTAGGATTTCTGTCACCGGGAGTAGAACGGAGGTTATAATAGCAGAGAACAAAGATGAGGCAGAGAAGACGACTCCTATCGCACCCAGGAAGAAACACTGGCAAATAATGCCGAAGCACACCAGCACCACATAATACGTCGTTTTGCCCAATTCAAAATCTCTAGCCTCTTTGGGAAATGCCTACAAAATATGAAGGTGTGTTAGTCAGCTTTAAGGGCAAATTCACCTCATCCCTTTTTGGTTTGCTCTGTTTTGCAGTTACCTGTGATTTGTGGTTTAAAATAAACCGTTTGCACCGGAAAAGGATAAAAAAACAATGTTTAAACTCCTTGGAGTACAAAACAACCTCGTTCATTTGGGTACATCCGATAAAATTGGAACTAAATAACCTCAGGGGTAGGGATGGCAATCTCGGTCGACCCGTTCGAACCCGCTCCGCTCCCCGCCCCGAAAATCCCTGAACTTCTGGGATTCGTTTGGGGATTGGGTAGGGTATGGGGATTTTTTTAAAAAAAATTCGGGGATCGGGTAAGAGACGGGGATAGGTCTGTCCCCGCCCCGAACCCTACCCGTCCCCGTTCCCCGTTTGTTACCCGCGCCATCCCCGAATCCCCGAAATATATATATTTATATATAAAAATAAATAAATAACTTATGTGCTGGAATTAGTTATTATGTGCTGAAACAGTGAATAACAGGTGTTGTTACGTGCTGAAAATTGGTAGTATATGCTAAAATTGTGAAATACAGGTGTAGGAAATGGAGGTGCTATTATGTGCTGCAAATACAAGTGCATGCCAATATGTGTTGCAGAATTCTGCTGAAGCTTTTTCAGTGATAAATATGGCCGTTCCTGATACTTTACTTTATTTTATTTTGTTGGTTTTTCTAATTCTGTTTGTGGAGCTTTGTTGGCTCCTAACTTCCTGGCCAACCGACAACCATTACTAGTACTATTTCCTCAGCCCTTTTCCCTGGAAAAAAAATACAAAACAATCCAAGTCCTTTCGGCTTTCACATGCTAGTATATGCTGTTAGGTGTTGAAATTGTGAAATACAGGTGCCCGAATTCCGAATCTCCGTTTTGGATCCCCTTTCCCCGTTTGGGTCGGGGATGGAGGAAAAAAACAAATCCCCATTGGGAATCGGGTCGGGGATGGGAATGGGGTAGGAGATAATGGGTAAGGGGTGGAGGTAGTACCCCGTCCCCATTGCCATCCCTACTCTGGGGCCGGATAAGCCCAGGGCTCTGCGTACCTTGCTAATTATGATACAATTACTTGGGATTTATGCTATAATCATGTATGGAGTTATATTTAGACGTATATTTGAAAAAAGTTTAAAGTATCTAATAAACATGAACAATATATATATGTGGTGGAGTATCCTAACAAAATAGTAATCACGATGATTAATTATAATGAACATACATCAAGAGATAGTGAAAATGGGATGTTTTCTACGAATCTGGAAATTCTATAGTGAGCAAAGTCACTCTTCTGTTTTCTACAGCAATTGAAGGAATAAATCAACTTCATAGCATGACTTAGTAAAAAAGCGTATGATCGATGTCGTCTTGTACTACAAGTTATGGCCATTGCTGATTGATATTTTTGACCGGTGCAGATCGATATTTCAATCTTCACTGGAGAAAAAATTGAAGGTTCACATATTGATTTTGTATAGAATAGTTCGGTACTGGGTGGTATTCAAAACCTTGGATGAACAAATTAAACATGCATGGAGTAAATCAAAAGTGTTTAAGTTAATTCGTTTGTCCTAGGTTTTATTTGTTTTTCGTTACTTTCATTTTTGAGATAATTCTATGAATAGTACTTCTAGTTTGCATAAAATCTCAATTTAGCCCCTCTAGTACTAATTGTTACAATTTTAACTATGTAGTTTACATACCGTCTCACTTTCCTCCTCCTTGCTGACCGTGTGATTGGAACAGACTGAACTCATGGGCAAAATTATCATTTTCGTATCCGACTTCAGTGATTATAATTGGCCATTCTGTCCAAATTAAGTAGTTAAGAGACCACGAAAAAATTCATCTTAGTCAAGTATATCGTAAGTGCTTGATCATCATAAGTGCTTGATCTAAAATTCTATTTTTTTTTCGCTTTAAAATTCTTCATTCAAGAAATGATTTTTTGGATCAAGCACTTGCTTGAAGGAACGGTTTCAATCCTTGAAGTGTATCTCGAAATGAACACACCCTCGTGAAGGTGAACAAAATTGTAGTAGCTGGTATGTGTGTGTGAGAGAGAGAGAGAGAGAGAGAGAGAGAGAGAGATTGAGGTCCTTGTTGATAGCCATGCCAATAGTGCAGACTAGAGTATCAAAGAAACACATAACCAAGAATCTCCAACACCAGGGTATAAGTAATGGCCTGTCTTGCCATCCTGTATGTCAGCTCCACCAATGGCAATATAAACCCGTACAAAACCGCCGCCGCCGGAGTCATGAAAAACCCCATATAATACTCCTTGTTCGGCTCTCCCTTTGGCCGATCACTGCTCGCATGGAGAGCAAGAACTCCCGCTCCTACGGTGAGCAATGCAACCGCGTTTATCGAATACGGGGTGAACTTCTGCTTGACCAGAAGAAAAGCGAAAACCGCGGTGAACGACAGTCTCGAAGCATTTACCAAAGCTGAGGTGGACACAGGGAGGCGCGCCACACCGTAGGCGTAGAAGTAGTCGCTGAGACCGGTGAGGACGCCAATGAAGGCGGCGGCGAGGAACACCGGTTCCCTCATGAAGAAGATATTGGTGGATGAGGCTTCTTTGCGGCGGCAGCCCAGGTATGTTAGGAGGAGAGGGATGAAAATGACGGGCCAACCGCCGGCTTGTAACCAGGGCCGATAGCCATACTCGGTTGCCGCCGCCGATGAAGTAGAGGCGCATGACCATGGGGCCGCCGCAGGCTCCGATGGCGAGGAGTACGACGTTTAGTACTAGGAAAGCTCTTCTCATTATCTTGTTGGGTGTTTGGTCTATTATCTCCATTTTTTCGTATGAACGAAATTAGGAAAATGGCTCTTCGATGCTCCTACCTACCTAGTACCTATGTTCTCTCTCTCTCTCTCTCTCTCTCTCTCTCTCTGATTGTTTGAGAGAGAGGGATAATTTCAATATGGTGAGGCGAGTACTAGTTAACAACCATGTGACTGTGCAAATGGTAGGGATAGCTGGTCAAGGATAACAACGTTGTCAAGTAGGTTCCTACCGAGCGCATCCAGACTGTCTCTCAATAATTAATGGATTGAATTGAAAATAAACACTTTTAAGACCGATGAAAACATTTTTGAATGGTCTGGATGTGCCCAGCACCCGTTCGACTGGGTGCTTGGCAAGGACCGCTTGCAGCATCTTCGGTTTCCGAATAACGCACGCCCTCCATATTTCTTGGAATCAGGTGTATTACTGTACTATGTCAGTGTACACAATAACCCAAGCATAATAATGTTAAAATAGTAGTGTTATAGAAATGATGGGGCAAGAATCCAAACTTGCAAGCTAGTGGGTCAAGTTCAAGCTTCGTTGGATGCCATGCGTGGGGGTTGTGAGTTGGATTAATTAAGGGGGTGTTCGGACAAATAAGCCGCTTTGACTTATTTTTTGTCTTTATTCAATTTTTTTTTGTATTACTTGGCTTATTATCATTTTTTTTGGGATTATTGCATCCTCACATCAAGAGGAATCTAAAAAGTAAAAAATTTTGACCGAAATCCAATTTTTTTTGAATAAAGACGAAAAAAAATCAATAAGCCAATTTTTTCGTCTTTATTCAAAAAAAAAATTGATTTCGGTCAAAAAATTTTACTTTTTAGATTCCTCTCATCGTGAGGATGCAATAATCTCCAAAAAAATAACAATAAGCCAAGTGATATGAAAAAAAATTGAATAAGGACAAAAAATAAGCCACCGTGTCTTATTTGTCCGAACGGGCCCTAAGTCTATGGTTGTTGTGATTGATATAATATTCTTGTTCTTGTATATGTGTGTGTGGGTGTGTGGAGAGAGAGAGAGAGAGAGAGAGAGAGAGAGAGAGAGAGAGAATGAAGGTGTGGGAAAGAGAGAGTGAACGAGAGCAGATAACTAAACAGAAGTGAACATAGGTGCTACTTTCAGGGCGCTCTCAATCAAGGTTTTAAAATAGCGGCAGCAGATTACGTAGCGGAAACGATAGCGGCATTGAGAGTATCAGATGATACGTAACGTACGTGAATCGGGTGTAGTGATCGTGAATTTTTTAAGTTTAGTTTTGGTGCCAGAGCACCTGAATCGACCGTGAAGCGGCAAAAAATTCGAATACAAAGTGATACATAGCGAGAATCGGAAACCCACTGATACGGGTGTGAATTTTGGCAGTCCAGGTATTGTAAGGTATAATGGTAGCGGACCACACAAAAACCGCTACATATTGACTGACATGCGCTCTCAATCCGAGGTCCTTTAACAACAACGATCTCATGCTCTAATCGCACTTGCATCCATAAGGCAAATTTGTGACTTAGGACGGATAAATGAGGCAAACGAGCTGAGTAGTGATTGGTTCCACAACCACCCTAAGGTATTCATATGAATACACTAAATTTCATTTTTTCCATTGGCCTAATTTTCAGATTCAAAGTCTGTATGTACTCCTTCCGTCCTAATTTAAATATCCATTATGGTTCTGTGTGCTATTATCAATAGCTTATATCTCTAAACATTATATTACTGTATGTTTTACGTTTTTAAAATTATTGTCTTATAGAAATAATTGAGATCTATCAAACAAAATTCATATTACATATTTTTTGCAATATACATTGAGAAATATAAGCAATTAAAAATGACACACAAAATCATAGCGAACACTTAAATTGAGAGACATTACCTTAACCATTGAGAGGCGTAACATATTTAGTTATTCTGAATGTGTATTGAAGTTTTTCCTAATAAAAGAATATATTAATTTATATGCATTTATATTTTGGGCATCGACATGGATATACTGTTCTTCACGAGGAGACCCAAACCTCCAGAATAATCATTCACGAAAAAATTATTAAGTACACCTGTAGCATCAATCGTACACATGCAGAAACATTTCATTTTCAATGTTTTCTCTTTTCCGTTAGAACCGGTTGCCTTATCTTTTCTCTTGCCTTTGGTTTTCGCTCTCTGTCTTTGTTGAGCCATTTCTCCTTACATTCAATTTTCCTGTTAATAATTGCACAGTCGAGAATTTTGGTTAAAAAATTATGCAGTGACTTTAAATTCCAAAATTATAGGTATATGTACATACTACATATCATATAATTATAATTTTATAATTATAGCTTGCGTTTGGAGTTGTGAAACAAACATAACATACCCTATTAAATCAACTGGGCTGTGTTTCATCCGTATTTTACTGTGTTTATGCGCTCACATCTCTCCATATCTATCGGTGTTTTGGATTTTCTTACCAATCCCTTCCACCATAAGTTAGTTTAATTTGACATTTCCAAAAACTTTTGTATTTAACATGCATGTGAGAGAGATATGATTGGGATGTGACACATTAATGTGTACCTAGCATTTCCCTTTACTTATTCCTCTAAGGCCCCGTTCCAAAAACCTTCTTAAAAAATAAATAGCTTATTTCACATTTTCAAATTCAAAAATAATGTAAATGAAAAATATTTTTTCAATTTTTTTTTGCATCGTATAAAAGATCTCATCGAGATCTTTCAAACAAGATCCATATTGCATATTTTTAAATTTCAATAAGTCCATAATTTTTGAGCTTGAAATTGCATTCTTAAAAAATAAAGACTTTTTTCTCTTTCCGGAACGGGCTCTAATTCCGTTTTTACCATATTGGTTTGCATGGGCATTTCTTAACTGGTGTAATCATTGAATGATATCATGCATTGAGACACCCTATCCACCGTAGGATGATAAAACGATGAAATGAAGGATCTACATTTATAAGGGATTCAAAAACTTCCCATCCATATTATATAGGTATTATATAGATTTTGACAAAGTATCCCTTTTAAAGTCAAAAAACAATAAACAAACTGAAGTATGAAGAGTCTTTTGGAATTAATGCATTCGTTGCAAAGAATTGTTCAACTTGTCGCATGTATCAACAAAACTAAATTTGGTGTAAAATTTTACTACCTCTGTTAGAGATGCTCTGATTAGTACTTTTTAACAGGTATGATTTTTCTTCCTACCGAGGTTTAATTTCTAATTTTTGAGATTCTTGCTTAGCACTCCAATGTGCTCATCTAAGGATATTACAATACACATCCTTGTTGGATGATTACAATAATGCCCTTCTAATTAATCGCCTTAAATTCATAATATTTTACCTATCACTTCCGAGAAAATACTGATAATCAACCAGTTGGAAAGATTGAACTAAAGCCCTGGAGACAAAGCTTGTTTCTAGATTCGAGTGTGAGGAGATAAAATGGCATGTCAAAGCCAAGTAGTACTTTTAATGCAATATATAGTGGCAAAATGATACTTTTATTTGCAACTTGTGCTTCAAAGATAATGCCAGAGACACAACACTCTATCACAACGCCAATCACATCCGTCTACGTAACGCTACTCTATCACAACATCAATTACACTTGCCTTTTCGTAACACTATTTTACCACAACACTAATCACACTTGCCTACGTAACATTGAATGAGTATTGGAAGAACAACCCTACGGTTTGGGTTTTGAGAGTAACGAGTAAATAAATAGACATTGAAAATTTATGGAAAAATGACGGTCCAGGACGTGTTTTGATAATTAATACCCACCAAGAACATGCTGAGAACATTTGTTAATGTTGAAAATGTCCTTGATGAATATTAATTATCAAAACACGTTCTTGACCATTATTTTCTCAAAATTTATTATAGACCATGAAGAAGGCCCTAGATAATAGTGCACGTGGCCCACGGCGCCGATTCTTTCACGAGGAATTTTTAGGCCGGCCCCATTTTCTAGGTTCAGACTTCAAATAGTTCTGATAAAAATATTTCTTCTTTATTTTAGTCATTTCTCTTGACTTTTCATGCATTTTTACTATTTTGCCTATTATTCTTAACTTTTTGTCTACGTGTCCATTTTTAGTAAAATTTATATTTTTAGAATCAATTTCTGACCCATATTATTTCGGACAAAAATACCCTTAACTATGTGAACTAGCTATGAGAACTGCCAATTCTCATAGCCAGTTAACATAATATTTCGGGTTAAAATATCCCCGCTAATTCACATAGCCTGAGTTAACATTGTATTTTGGACAAAAATACCTCTGAACTATGGCTATGAGAACTAAGGCTATGAGAGTTATATTTTTAGAATCAATTCTTGAATCATTTTGAACAAAAATACCCTTGACTATGTGAACTATCAATTCTCATAGTCAATTCTATGAGAACTGTCAGTTTTCAAAGTTAGTTCTATGAGAATTGACTATGAGAAGTGACTGTTCGCATAGAGAACTAACTTTGCGAACTGGTTATGAGAGTTCAACTATGTGGACTAAAAAATACATAGTTCACATAGTCTTACCACATTAAAATACACAGTTCTCATAAAAAATATATAGTTCTCATAGAAAATACACAGTTCTAATAGACAGTTCTCATGAACAATACACAGTTCTCATAAAAAATACATTGTTCTCATAGAAAAATACATAGTTCTCATGAATAACACACAGTTCTCATAGAAAAATACACAGTTCTCATAGAAAATATACATACGAACAAAAATTGAACAAAAACAAAAAAGTAATCAAAATCAAATATAGTTATAAATGTTCTCACCGCCATGCCTTAAAAAAGTAATCAAAGTACAAAAATAATAGTTCACATAGGAAATAAATTGATTTAGAATTGAATTTTAAATGTCAAGTCTCATAGTCAGTTTTATGAGAACTGCCAGTTTTCATAGTTAATTCTATGAGAATTGGCTACAAGAACTGACTATTCTCATAGAGAACTAGCTTTGTGAACTGGTTATAAGAACTGAACTATGTGAACTGAAAAGTACATAGTTCATATAGTTTTACCACACACTAAAATACATAATTCTCATAAAAAATATATAGTTCTCATAGAAAAAACACGGTTCTATTAGAGTTTTTATAGACAATTAACAGTTCTCGTAGAAAAATACGCAGTCCTCATAAAAAAATACGCAGTTCTCATAGAGAAATACACAATTCTTATTAACAAAACACAATTCTGTTTTGCCAGCAATACAAAGACGAATCAATGACTCACCTTTGTAACTTTTTATTCAAACCCCGCAGACCCCGTTGATAATCGGACTATGCCTTAGGATTGGACTATCAATCCCAAGGACTTCCCAAACCCATGTTTGATAACCGGATTATTACTCCGTTGGGATGAGCAGTGAGCTCGATCCATAGGGTCGGGATGAGTAGTGAGCTCCATAGGGGGTATTAGCAATACCCCCAAGGACTTGGTATTCACAATCCTATCCCTTCCCTTAACACTACAATGACCAAACTCTCCCTCCCCTTCTTCCCATGCTCAAGCCATTCCTGTTGCCGGACTGGGTTTGGGGGGGGGGGGGGGTCCTGGGTTCGTTTTTTTTTTTGGGTTTATTTTGGTTTTGCCGATTTGCAAGGGCAAGGGCAATGTGGGAAAAAAAAATATTCCAATCCTATCTCCTGACGAATCCCATCATCTAATCCCAATCAAAACAAACATGCAAATTACAAATCCCATCTCCTTACGAATCTCATCTCCTTATAAATCCCATCTCCTAACGAATCCCACTCATGTAATACTTTTATTAAACGAGGCCTCAATATACACATTTCTCAAGCTGTGACCAAATTAAAAAAAAAAAAAATTACTTGTCAAGACCAATAACTTTGTCAAAATACCTTCGGTTCTTATACCTTTACTTGCACTGATTTGCCTGGGTATTAAAGTCATCCAGAAGACTAGTTATGGACTCGGCGACTCGCGAAACTTCTTGGCCTCAAGACATTGACATCACCCCATTGTGAGCACGGATCCATCACCAGCTCTTCCGACCCCGTGCACCAGGCTCCTGGGGCAGCTCAGTTACGTCCACGGTTGAGGATCTTCTCGTCCAAGCGCTGAAGGAGACCACTTCAAAGAGTAAAAGACGGCGAGGTGTTTAGCGGTGGTGACACCGGCGTCACAGGCGGAGGGTTCTCAGGGCTGTGCTGGTCCGGGAGGCGAGGGAGAGGCCCACGAAGTCGACGATGGTGAAGAGGCAGTTGAATTGAAGAGGAGAGAAAGAGAGAGACGCGTGATGAATCGGAGAAGAGAGAGATAGAGTTGGAGTTGACGATGCGAAATAAAAAGGATAAAAAAGTCATGAGATAACATAAGCAGATTTGAAAATAATTTTAGAATTATGATCAAACCAGCCTAAAAATTACAGAAAGTCTACGTACACTACGTATTTCCACTACCTCATCCACTACCTCCCCAAAACGACGTCGTTTTGGGAGGTACCCTTTAAAAAAAAAAAAAAAAACGAAAATCCAAAATCAAAATCAAAGAACCCAAAATCTCCGTTTCTGTTCCTTCCTACGCTTCTTTACAGAAGAAGGAGAAGATGATGGCCGACACCCAACCCAACCCAATCCAATCCACTGTCCACCACTCGCTCAGACAACTCCGACAACGAAAACGCCTCCACGATGGTCGTGCGGCTACGAGCTTCGAACCACAATCACTGGTATCGATCTAGAACACTGACGAAGGTCTCTCTCTCTTTCTCTCTCTTGATCTAGAACGCTGGTATCGATTGAACTAGAGTACCAATTTCAATTTATACATATTGGGGATTTTTGCACAAAAAGTTAGGATTTACTGCCTACTGCTACTGTTCGTTACTCAAACTCTGACCCACAACCAGATCCAAGCAAAGAAACTTCACTGCCTTATGCTCAAAACCGTCTCCCACCAAGAGACTTTCCTCTAACAATCTCACCAACTTGTACAGTAAACTAAGAAATTTAACGTAGGCACGTCATGTGTTTGATAAAATTCCTCAACCAACTTGCTAGTGTTAGTAAGGTTGTTGCCGTATTACCTTTTTGCTGCATTTTCACTTGTAAAGGAAGGTAAAAACAGTTTAATCTTGATGTATGACAGAATTACCGGGATATTATGGCTTGTCAAATGATTCGTTCTTTATAATGTTGTTCTTCTCAATGAGCTGACTCGTTCCCGTTCTACTGGGCTCCTGGGAGTGCAAGTTAAAATGTTCGCCCTTAGCTTAAGGTGTGGGAGTACCATTATTCTTTGCCCTTAGGAGAGTTGAGAAGGGTCATTTGGATGGTATAATGCCAGCAGCTTTGGCCTAACTCGCCGAGGCTAGTTAATAGCTAGCTATAAACAATTTGCTTCCCAAGGAAAGATCTTGCTATTTGTAAATTTATTGGAGTACATTGTTACTTATATTGATATAATTGGGGGCAACATGATATTGTTTTGAATGACTGGCTAGATAAGGCATGCCCATTTACATCTTATGTGCACGTGATAGTTTGTTAAGGAGGTTTGAATCATGAAGATCACTTTATTTGCATAAGTTGTCTACATATTACATCTCTTGTGATCATAAAAAACTGTTTGAAACAGTTTTTTATATTAGCTAGCCTTGTGGTTCATTTTCATTCTTTTTTAAGAGTGAAATACAGTATTAGCTAGCCTTCCCCCTCCCATAACTCCCTGAACACGGACACAAAGAGCAGGACTCAGGAGTTCTTCCCTTTCTATTAGGCAGTTTGAAGTGTCATGTGAGTGCCTATCTACTATTAGTAAACTATCCTAGTCGCTATTATTAAGTTTGAAGCTCTAGAGCGGGCGGGAAGATCCATATTGAATTAAAGTTAGGAAAGAAGCAAGGGGAATCGTACTGAATCTATAAAGAAGGAAATCGTGTACTGATTTGATTGTGCCAGCCCTTTCCCGATTCCTTATGCTACCCTTACCTTAGTAGTGATACAATGCAGGAAGTGAAAGATCTTATTTCAAAGAAGAGATCTTTTTCATTTTGATATAGCTTAGGGTAGACGACGATGATGATGTTCAGCTTATTCCTCTTTTGTAAAACATTATGTATTCATGTCGGCTAGATTTAAAACTTCTGTTTCAATTGCAATTGAATTGGCTCTTTTTTCTGTTGCTACTGCTGGCCATTGTTGACTGAGATGTTGTGACGTCAGGCTAGACCGAAAACAAAGGAAACTCTGCCGAATTTTTGAGAAAATACCTTGAAGTCTTTCAAGATACGATACGGACACGACATGGTACATTTGACTACCATAAATTCCATTCATCAAATATAATCCTGCATGTCAAAAAAAAAAAAAACAATCCAACACTTAGTAAACTTGCAATATTCACAGTATTTTGCTCTTTTTTCTGTTATTATTGCTGACTTCTATTGACTGAGATGTTGTGACGTCGGGTTAGACCGAAAGCAAAGGAAACTCTGTCGAATTTTTCAAAAAATACCCTAAGACACATCTTTCAAGATACGATATGGACACGACACGATACATTTGATTACCATAAATTGCATTTATCAAATATAACACATTGCAACCTTGCAACATTCACAGGTTCAACAAAAATCGTCGTAATGCTAATACTAATACAGATTCATCAATGTGAAGACCAATAAAAATAACAATATACATTCATCATTTCCATTAAACAAACAAGTGAACTATTCCCCATCATTATTCGTTGCATTCAACATATCTGAGAAACTTTCTCGTCTTTCATATCCATGCCCTTGAGTTTGCAGTAAACTTGGTTCTTGTCCCCTCCAATATTGACCTTGGTCTTCCAAAAAACTTGATTGTCCTCCTCCCCAAACTTGACTGCCCGTAATAGTTGATTGACCTCTCCAAAATTGACCATTGAATAGGCTTTGTGAACTTGGAAAAGAAGGCCTAAATTGGTTCAAGCTTGTTCCGGTTGGACAAAAAGTTGATGAAAATGAAAAGATGGTTCCGCCTTGTGCCATATTTGCTTGCATATTATGGGGCATCATGTTTGGCCACATTGAATGCCCCATACAGCTTGGGTTATCCTGCCCAACAATAAAGAACGATTATCAATATCTTTTAAATAAAAAATGAGATTGTGCAATTAAATATAAAGTTCCTTATATGTATATTTATTACACTCTCTTGTGTCCCGAACCCATGGCAATGCTCCATATGGCTTGGGTTATCCTGCCCAACAATAAAGAACGATTATCAATATCTTTTACATCAAGAATGAGATTGTGTAATTAAAAATAAAGTTCATAATATGTACATTTACTACACTGTCTTGTGTCCCGAACCCATGGCCAACTGCAATTTTCTTAACCTCCTGAAATTAGCCAATAATATTAGTATTACACATGCATCGAATAGATCTATATGTCAATATTAACTAGAAAGCTGTTGTTGGCAAAAAAAATTAACTAGTAAGCAATAAATAATAAATAACTTATACCTTGACATTTTCATTGGATAACGTCTTTTTTTTTGTTTCTCTTTTCTTTTTCACTGCTTTTTCCACAACACCTTTCT